>NW_026535886.1:1995000-2353242 GCF_028551555.1 Melozone crissalis
GAAGGAGGGGTGACAGGAGGGCTCCAGGGGGAAATACAGGGCCTCTGATGGGGGCACTGCTGCAGCATCTGCTGATGTACCTGCTGCTGCTGCTGCAGGAGGGAAATGCTTCCTGTGGCAAAGAGCTCATACAACAAGTGCTCCATTCTCCACCTCCCTGCTGGGAGGGCTGCTCTGCCTTCAGTGCAACAGCAGCAAACACACCAGGAAAAAATAACCACAGGGCAGGAAGAAGAAGGCGTGTCCTCTTGTAGAGTGGGCACAACCTGTTTTCACTTTGCCAGCAAAGCCTTCTCCCCAGCTTCAAGGCAGGCACTGCAGTGAGTTAGGGTGCAGCAGGAGCCATGTGCTCAGGATTTAATACCAGGCATTTGATTTATTTTTTCTTTTGATACTGGGCTTGAAGTCTGTGAACTGCAGCAGTTTAGAGAGTTTAATCCCACAAAGGTCCGAGCAGAAGAAACAGAGAGACCAAAGGTATCCAGCCACACTGATATTTCATCTCTCAAATGGCACACCAGGCTGCAGAGACACTGCAGTGACCTTTGTCTCACCATGTCCCCAAGTCAACATCCATGAGAAGCTTACTTACAAATGCCAGGTTTAATCCCTTTCCAACTCCCTACAATATTTATCCCCAAGCCAATGCTACAATCCATTCAATAATTGTCATTCCTCAGGTCTATTTGTTACTCCAGAAAGCCCATCTGGGATGCTGAAGGCTTGGCTACGTTCAGAGAAGATCAATACAGGATGTAGGCAGAGAAGAACAAGGCAGCTGACCGGGAGAATTGAGAACCTGACAAAAGGAACTGAGGATGATATTAATTTTGTGGGATTTTAGGCATTTAATACCTTTTGAGAGAGGCTTCTTTACTATGATGGAGGTTAGCACCTCCAGAACATCATCAACCATCATGTCTCCCACATGTGTCACTCTCAGCCTCTCCTCCTCTCTCAGCGACTCAGGAGAGGGCCACCAAAGAACCTGGCAATGTGGAGGCACAGAAAGGACACAATAGGGAGGGATAATCCATCAGGACCAACACCAGTGTGAGAATCAGGAGGTTTAAAACAGCCCTGGTTAATCTGTTGTTGGAAACAAGGAGTTAAAGGCTAAAAGGGCTCAACTTGAGGAGGGTAAAGGAGCTAAAAAGGAAACTATTTTCCAGGGGAGGGCTGAAGCTCAAGCAGGGAATTCATGACCAGGCCTCAGCACTCCCTGTTCCTGTCCTCAGCTTCTGAGTCTGTAACTCAGCGCTGAAATTGCAAGGATGAGACACGCACAACACAAACTCCCTTCTCCCAGCTCCAGCTCGCAGTGGGAGCGTTTCAGGACACGCTGTGCCGCTGTCAGGGCGTGCAGCTGACTGCCTTGGATCCCCTCTGTGCTCGATGGGTGTCAGCTGCCTGCCCTCACCCAGGCCCCAGCCCCATCCCAGCAGTGGTGCCCCCCAAGCCGGAGCATCCCGGGGCCGAGGGCTCCGCAGGGCTTGGCCAGCACTGCCCAGGCCAGCCTGGAGGTGCTGCTCCCACCCCTGGCTGCCAGACCAGCAGGATGGATGGGCAGAGCTGCCTGCCAGCCCTGCTGCCAAGGCAGAGCGAGAACAAATTTGGATAATAAAAGCTGGAATAAGGAGATGCCTTGGAGAGCATGCTGGAATAGCGCTTTGCGAAGCTTCAATTTAAAGCCTTGTTTCTACAGCTAACGCAGCCGTAAGGGACATTAGCCTAATTTCTGTCAAGAGAACTTGCCAACACTGCAGTATTTAAGATACACACTAAAGATGTGTTTTATCTCACAGATAGATCACTGGGAAAGGAAGGAGCTGTGCCACACTTGGTTCACAGGAAAATAAATTGACGTTCTCCCTGGGTCTAATTGGTGGATGCTGTTTTATAACACCACATGCACGAGCAGCCTCCCATTTTATCAGTGTGCAGCTGAGGTTGGTGCCAAATCCACTAGAAAGTGGGGTTAGATACAGGAACCCACAGGGACATGCTTCAAATGGGCACCCAAGGACACAGAGCTGGGCATTTTCCAGCCACGGAGTATCTGAAATATTGGGCAATGTCCTGAAGGGTCAGGTCCTTCTACTGATGGTGCTCACCAGCTGAGCCATAGTTGGTGGGGGGGCTTTCAGGGCCAAGGGGAGAAAGCTGGGGATAGAAGAAATAAACTGTCTTGGCTTCCTCAGGACCAGCAGCAGGAACTCACCTGGCCTGGTTCTTAGAGATGCTCCATTGTGAGTCAATAGAAAGCAAAGAAAAGAGAGGCTGTACCCTGAAGCTTTAGGAGAAAAGTGTTGCAAGCTCCTGCTCCCATCATACTCCACTCTGAAGAACTAAAACATTCCCAGGAGTCCAAGTGTATTAAGGCTGGCATGGCTCCACAAGTCCCACGTGCCAGCCTTGGAGCTGGGTTTGAGACATGCCCAAGATAATGCTGGTGCCACGGCACAAAGGCTTGTCCCAGACTTGCAGCTTCTGCAGTGGAAAGTTGAAAATGCCCTTTTATTTGCAGTTGTTACACAGAAATAACAGCCATGTAACCTTGTCCCAGCCTTGGAAAAGAAATCAGCTTGCAGAGGAAGCCTGAGGGAGCGCGACCCTGAGCTGCAGGCTCGAGGGCAGGAGGGTGGCTCTGCTCTGCCACGGATTCTGCCTTTGCAGAAGAACTAAATCACTACAACAGCCAGAAATGTCCCTCAGGAAGGAAATCCTCTCAAAGATAAATCAATAACTCAGTGTAATTTTAGCATGCAGCCAGGGGAATTTACATTGCCAGGAAGGCTGAGAGCTCTGCCACAGAGACAGAGGCACAACATCATCAAACAGCCCTGCAGCAGACCCTGCACAGAGCACGGGCTCTGGGTGCTCACTGCCAAGCCACGAGGCTGGGCTCTGCATTTTGGGACCCCACAGACTCAAATCACAGTGACAGCAGCAGGGATGTGGTCCAGCCAAACTCCCTTGGGACAAACCCACCTTTCCCTTTTCTCCTCTGCGGCAGCAAGGCTGCAATCATGGCAGTGCTGGCAAACACTCCAGATCCTGCAGGGTGAGACACACAAAGCTCAGCTAAACCAGGCTCAGGAGCAGAGGGGGAGTGCTCCAGCCACAGCCCCCATCCCTGGCCAGGGGTTCCCACCAGCCAAGCCACCCACGAAACAGCACAACAAGGATGTGCCGCAGCCCCCGGTGATTAATGAGACTGCAATTTACGTAATTATATTAATGCTAAGTACACTCGGAGCAGTAAGTTCAAGGGAAGTGATGACACTGTAGAAGAGCACAGTTCAACACTGAGCAGTAACTCCAGCAAAAAGGGGGGAGAAAAAAAAAGCCCCTAATTATTCAGTAGCTCTTCTCCCAGATTCTCAGGGTCAGCTTGGAGGAGAAGGTGGCCTGAATTATATTTTCGTTTCCAGAACATCAACAGAATTGCTAAGTGAGTTCCAGAGGCAAGGTCAGAGCCTGCCCATTGTTATGCATGCCAGCCCAATTCCCTCCCAAGCTCTGCCGTGTCCCTGCCAGCGCTGCCACCACCGAGCCCTGCCACCCTGGACACACAGGACCAGCTCCTGTGCCAGTGCTTGTCCTGGTCCCCAGCACGGACAGACTAACTGCAACAACCAATTCCTCAGAAGCCAGGTGTAGCCTCCATGTCTGAAGGCGCAGGAGCCTGTCCAGGATAAGCCTGAGGAGCAAACAGCCCAGTCCAGCCAGCAGAGGTTTGTGCACAGCCAGCCCTCTGCAGAGTGCCTGTTGGCACAGCCACAGCCCCTGGCAGATGTGGAGTCTGTGCCAGGGCATGCAGAGCTGGGAAGGACTGTGCCCACACACACACAGAGCTCTTCCCCTGTACACCCACCTGGAGCCACGGAAGCATTTTGGAGCACCCGTGCTGGCCACAGTCCTGTCACTCCTCACAGGTTCCTCTGGTGCCAACAAGCTCTCACACAGATTGTGCCATCAGTGCTGATGTGCTCCAAGAGCCTCAGTCTGCAAATCCAGCTTTACAGCAGTTACCAATGCACACTGGGCTTCTGCATTGCTTCATTGAGACTTGGACTTTTACAGGGGCCTGGAGTGCCAGGACACAGGGAATGGCTTCCACTGCCAGAGGGCGAGGATGGATGGGATATTGGGAATCAGGAATTGTTCCCTGTGAGGGTGGGCAGGCCCTGGCACAGGGTGCCCAGAGCAGCTGGGGCTGCCCCTGGATCCCTGGCAGTGCCCAAGGCCAGGCTGGACACTGGGGCTGGAGCAGCCTGGGACAGTGGGAGGTGACCCTGCCATGGCAGGGGATTGGAATTGGATGAGCTTCAAGGTTCCCTTCCAACCCAAACCATTCCGGGATCCAATGACTCTGAACCTCTGAAATGCTGACGTCAGCCTGCAGAGCTGCCCCAAGGGCCAAGGTCAGTGCTGGAAGCTAAAGGTGCATCATGATCACCCCACACAAAGCCAGGATAATGACTTGTTTTGCTCCTACAACACACAACACGAAGCTGCCTGAAAAGCCAGGGCAGAAGAACTCTGCAAAG
Organism: Melozone crissalis; assembly: GCF_028551555.1. NCBI lineage: Eukaryota > Metazoa > Chordata > Aves > Passeriformes > Passerellidae > Melozone > Melozone crissalis. Next base: position 1,999,554 of record NW_026535886.1, read on the forward strand.
ACAACACAAAAGAGGAGACCCCACAAGCCTCATGTGACCCCTGTGTCTGATTGAAAACCAAACCCAAATTAAATGAGCAGTCACAAGTTTGGTGTCTCAGGATTGCACTCAGAGCTCTCCTGGTGCCTTCCAAACTCAGCAGCCGCATCCAGCAACAGGGAACATGCAGAAGGCAACTCAGTGATGATTAGGAAGACACATATGAAGTTATCCATCACAGAACAACCTGTGTGCACCTAAATGTCCTGCAGTACAATCAGAAATCAATAGCAAGATGCAGAAACCCTCAACCACTCAGTAAAATATGAAGAACAATTGTAATATTGATTTTATAAGCACCTCTGTAAAGACAGTTGAGAAGAAGCCAGAGAAAGCAAAGCAAAATGCCTGAATTGAAACCTTTTTTTTTTTTTTCCCCTCAGAAAGACATTAATAATCGATTTTCAATGCAAGAAGAAAAAACTGAAACCCACACCAGATTCTCCTGGTAGTAACAGCTTTATGCAAAGCCCAGCTATTAATGAAACAGGGACATCCATCAATCAAGCACACAGAAAGTACATTGAGAGCTAAAAAAAGAGCATGCAAACATCTGCTTTTGGCAACTTAAATTTTGTCCTTAAGCATAAGGAACATAATAAATTAACAGGAGGTTGGGCTTGAACTTGTTTTCCTCCATCCTGTACCTAAATGCTGAGGATAAGGATGAAGGTACACAACATGCTGCTGCTGAGATTTGTCATGACAAAAAGTGGGCAAAAGGAGCTCAATTTCATTTGTGTTTTCATCTGAAAACACTGGTGCAAGAGGACACCAAGCAGGGGTGTAGCATCACTCTGTGTGCAGTTCAGGGAGCTCCTGTGAACCCTTTTCCACCTCCAGCATCCTCAGCACATCCAGGACTGCTGGAGTGGTCCCACAGTGGAGTGACAAATGTGCCAGTGTGCTCCAAGGCGCCCATGGCTCTCCCCTCGCCCAGCTCCTTCCCTGCTCCCTGTGGAGCTGTGGTGATTTTGGCAGCTCCTCAGTCCCTCAGTGTTCTCTTCAACCACCACATCACACCTGGGGTCCATCCATGCAGCCAAGCACTGCCTGGGGTGTCCCAGCAACCCCAGAAAAGCTGGATTGGCACCAGGGGAACAGCTGCAGAAAGCAGCTGGGGTGTCCCCACACCTCCAGTGTCTCCCCCCCCTTGTAAAACACAGCAGGTCAGAGCAAGTGCTGGAGATAATGAACACAATTTATGGATTCCAGCACAGGAGGCTGCAGGCATGGCTGCAACTAAGTCTTAAGAAATTCTGAAGAGTGACACCATAAAATGGCATTATGGAAGGCTGTATTTATTGTCTCCCCATGCTTCCGTCTCCAAGGTGCCACGTTACACTTAATAACAGTTTTCTCCCCAGCTGCCAGTGTTGCAAACCCTGACAAGCTAATGGTCGGGCCAGCCCTCCCCAAACACACACATCTCACCCAGTACACAGCTTCCATGGCAGGAACAGGCAAAAAGGATTAAACCAGTGCTGCCCAGCTGCTGCCCAGCCTGTCCCCTCCGTGCTGGCTCTGCAGGGCTCCCTGCCACACAGCAGGACAGGAGTTCTGTCCCTGGAAGTGATGCAGAGGAGGAGCAGCTGCTGTGGGGTGGTACCTGCATGCCCAGTGTCCTGCTGGGACAGGAGCATCCCTGCCCTGCCCTGCTGGGAACACCAAGGCCCTGCCAGCAGAGCAGCCCCACCTGAAACTACTGCCTGCTGACACAGTAAGCTCCGGGCATGGCACCAGCACAGCCCTGGGGGGAACCATGGGGAACCACAGATCCTCATGGAGAACCAGAGATCCTCATGGAGGACCAGGGAGAACCAGAGGTCCTCATGGAGAACCATGGAGAACCTGAGATCCTCAAGGAAGACCATGGAGAACCAGAGATCCTCAAGGAGAACCATGGAGAACCAGAGGACCCCTGGTTCCTGGTGCCAGAAGGGCAGGAAACCTCCCCATTCAGCATTCCCACCTCCCCTACCATTGCAGTGTGCACTTCCATGGTTCCATATTTAGCTTTTGGGCCACGCATACAGTTTTTCTGGAGCATAATCTCCACCGAGTTTCTTGTTCTCCCTGCTGGTGTAGTGTTCTAAGCCTGCAAGAAAATCACTTTGAGCTTCAGGCAGTGCCTTGGGTGTGGATGGAGACTTGACAAGTATAAAGATGCTGCGGTTCCATCCCTGCCTGTATCACCTGCACTGCAGAAGGCACAAAAAAAATCATGTGAACCATCTTTAGTTCTCTTCAGAATACAAAAAGGTAACAAAAATGCCCAAACTCACATCTATCAGTTTATCAAGTACAGCAAGCCGTACAAACAGGAGTGCAGGTGTGTTTGGCACTCACAGTGGATGGAGCTGAATGTGAACATCTCCTCACCCAGTGTCCCCCCTCTGGCCTCCGTGTCCCTCCTCTCTTGCCAGCTGACAGCCACCAGCTCTCCTCAGCAGCCTGGCTCTGCTCCTCCTCCAGGACAAGTCCTTTCCCCTTCAGAAAGCAAACCAAAGGTTTGGAGAGCATCTGAAGAGATCAGTGTGTGGAAGGATGATGAAACAGGAGTCAAGTGAAAGCCCCTTGGCTTCTCTTCCAGCAAAGGCTCTGCCCTCATGGACCCCCTTCCCTGCAGCCTCTGGCTCCTGGCTCCAGCCCTCTGGACCCACAGCTCCCCAGCAGCTCAGACATTTCCTGCTGCCTCTTTTCAGAGGAGCCCTTTCTGTGCTTGCCCCGCTCAGACTGCAGCTGATGTTAGTGGGGGAGCAGTCAGCACCGCCACCAGGGCTTGCAGCCCTCTGTGAAGCCACTGTGAGATTTTCTGTCTTAAAAAAGGCTCTGCCAGACAGTCCCTGATAGCTGAGCCTGGAAACACCTCTGGGATCAACCCCTGCTCCAGCAGTGTCCCCTCCAGCCCTAGGGCTGTGCTCAGGAGGGTCTGGGATGTCCCAGGACTCCATCACCTCTCTTGTGGAGATGGCCTGCTCCAGCCACCCTGCAGTAACCATTTTTCTGTGTTTAAGCAGTGTTTTCTGTATGTTTTGCTGCTGGGATGGCAGCACAGCCAGTGGGGCAGCAGCCACTCATCCAGCATTTCCTCAGACAGTCTATAAATACCTGCACTCCACCTGTAAAACCCATCACCATGTGCACCCCCCTTACAGCTCCAGCTAATCCAGATACAGCCAGGGATAACAATTTTTTTGTGTATTATCTGGTGAAGAACAGACAGATAACTGTAATCAGTAGCACCCTGGTTAGGTGAAATGATAGTGTAATTAATGAAGATCAGGTAGGCTTTGTTTCAGATAAGGAAAGCAGCAGATTCTATCAAAATGTAAATGCAGCTCAAAATCCAGCCTCAGTGATCACTTAGAGGTGCTTTTAGAAACACCACCAGCCTGAGATGCAGAGGTTTTGCTTGGGCTGAATGACACATCCTAAAAATAAACCCTGGTCCGGGGCTAACATGTAAATTGTTGATTAGATCTATTTATTCACACCCCGCAGTGATGGGGGAGACTTGCAGCTCCCTGCTCCTCCTCTGGCTTTGCAGGATCACAGGCACATTCCTGTTATTGCTGCTTGCAGGGACTCTGCAACCCTGGGAGCTCTCCAGCAGCAGAAACAGCAATTCCAAGTGACAGGCTGCATACATTAATTCTGTATTCACATAACATCCTGTTGCAAGTGAATGACCCAAGCAAAACTTCCTGCAGTCTGAAGGATCAGGCAGAAAAATCAGAAGAGAGGAGCCTGAGTCTTTTGAATCAGAAATGTTGTCCCTCATTAGAATTTCCAACACCACCACCCTTACTCCTTCCAAAATGTAAACACATAATAAAAAATTAAATGTTAATCTGGCGTGGAAGAGTTCTTTCAATAAATGGGAATTAGCTGTACAAAACATCAGGACAGACCCAAGGAGATTACATTTCCTTCCCCAGCTTTTGCTGGTAAAGCAGGGCTGGAAAAACAGAGCCATATTTATTTTTTAACTGGGAAGCTTCCTCAGGATGCCAAAGGAAGCAGCTTCAGTAAAGCAGAGTCATTTGTCTCAGTGTGCGTTCAAGTAAGAACAAATGCAAAACCAGCTTCTAGACCTCAAGGAGCATCAAAGAGCTTTTTAATTTATGTCCCAAATTCCCTGCAGATTCTGAAATGAACAGAGGGCAGGGTTACGAGAAAATGCCTCGCTCAGTCAAGACAGCTGGATGGATATTCTGAGTTTTCCTCAGAGGAGAAGGTGCTTTTGCACCAGAATGGAGCAGGCACAGCACGTGGCTCTGGAAGGATCTTTGGAAAAAGCAGATCTGTTGCTTGTGTGACCCTATAAATAAATGTATGGAAAACTGAATAACTTAGGAAAGAAAAAGGAGAAAAAAAAGAAACTGGAGCCCCATCTGAGCAAGAGGACAATTTGCAGGCAAGAGCTGTGAAGGAGCAAGTGAAATATTCCTCACAGGAGCCATCTGACTGTGCTGACTGCTGAAAACCCTCTGGCCTTGTCCCTGCCCACCCAGAATCAGCTCTGTGGAAGTTTCAGTAAGTCAGGCCTTAACCCACGGGGGAAACTGCAGGGAGGAAGGGCCTGAGCAAGACCATGGAAAACACTCCCTAATTATGGAAAAAGATAATGCTGCAAAACTGTGGGTAAGGGATGTATATGATGCAGACTGAACAGCAAGGAAAAACCAGGGATTAGCCCCTAGAGCCAAGTTCTTTTGTAACAACTGCCACACACATCCCAAGGCCCAAATCCAGCAGCTCCTGGAGCATATGGCCACATGTATCCTGGGAAAAGGGCTCAGAAATGGTCATCCTGGCCTCAGGCTCAGACACCTGTGCTCCAGCAAACCTTCAGTCAGGGCAGGGTCTGGGTACGGAGACAGCAATGCCAAAGGGACAGATGTGGAAGGAGGTGGAAAGATGGTGCACCCCCTCAGGGCTGGGGCTGCCTCCTTCACCATCAGCAAAGGACAGCAAACACCGGAGAGTGGGCTGCACACACAATGCCTGCAAGATATCTATAGGTCAGGGCCGAATTTATGACATTACAGAATAAAGTTGACAAATTTAGGAAAAAAAAATCTCTGCAGGAATGCCTGACCCCAGAGCTGCCAGCCTCTCCCAGAGTGTGTGGTCAGTCACATCCTGCAGCAAACACCAAACACTGCAGTGCCTGCAGTGCCTGTCCCACACAAGATTACACATTTGAAGCCTGAGGGAGTCGCTGTGATTATGTTTGATCAAACCTTCAAAACTGTTTCAGTAACCCTGGGACCCAAGTCCCATGCTTTGAAAGAATATTCCCCCAGGAATTTCCCATTTCCCAAGGAAAATGTTGGAGCTTTGGGCCTGCTGTGGCTTGCTGGCTTTGGAAAGAGGAGAGATGCCAGCCAGACTGGAAATTCAAGATAACCAAGGCTGGAGGCACTGCCAAAACATTTCAGAGGAGGAAAAACATTTTTTTTCCAAAGCACTGTTACAAGCTTGAAATAAATGTGCAGACTGTTAGATAAAGACAGAGATAAAAATTGGCCTGTTATTAAATACCTCTTCTTTAATGAGGTTCACCCTTCTAAACAGCCACGCGAAGGTTATTGTAGCTATTGCAGCAAATCCAGCCTACTTGCACATAAAAACCAGAGCAAGGTATTCCTCATCACCCAGCACACATTTGAGCACCTCTCAGCAGCTCACAGGCTCACAGCATTCCCAGCTTGGCAGGGAGGAGATGAAAGCAAGGAATGAGAGATGTCTTCCCTGGGAAACAGTCTCTCTTCCTTCAAAGCACTTTTCCCCCACCAAACAATGTACATTTAACCACGGGAATGGTTCCACTGCTGATGTCTGCTGCTATTACACCACCAGCAGCCTGAGCATCATTAAAGTGAAGTTTGAAATTATTCTGAAAGCTGCAGCTTAACCTCCTCCTGTTGCACTAAAACCACTGCTTGACTCTCAGCACCTCATCCCCTGGTTTATGGCCACTCCTGACCACCTGGAATACCCTGCAGGGCTCAGAATTCCACAAACCACTAGCAGGAGTCATGGCCCATGGAAACACAGCCCTGCACCTTTGTTTTGGCAGTGCCCACAGCCTAGCCCATGGCTCTGTGTTACAGAAGCTCAGATTTTATTCTGGCTGCTCAGAAGCACAATTAGTTTTTGGCAGAAGGAGCATCCCTGCAAAAGTCTTTTGTAACCAGTTTGAAACCAGAACATCATGGCCAGCAAGGGACAGGACTGACCTGACACACCAAAAACCCGCCCCAAGCCCACTCTGCTACTTAACCTGAGCAAGCATTGTAGGGCTTTTCCTCACCACACCAGTGCTGCCAGGACACTGCCACTTCTGCAAATGACAGAAGAGAAGTTTTACCTGCATTTGGGGGGCAAAAGCTGGCTCCCAGTTCATGGAATTGGGGGTCCCAATTCTGTACAGAAATACTGAAACCAAGCTGCAGGGCAGGACATTTGTGCTGTGATTCCCTGCCCAGAGCTGGCATCCTTCAAACACATCCTCCTGCTGGAGCAGGGGGCTGGGAACCCCTGTCTGCTCACTGTCCCAGCATCTCCTGAGCCCCAGTCCTGTCCTCTCACCAACAGCTGGAGGGAAACATCACCATCCCTCTTACCCAGACCAGGACCAGGGCATGGAGGGTGTGCTTGGTGAGCCCCATCTGCCTGGCACTGCCCCACACGCCAGGCAGGAGCAGCACCTGGAGCTTCAGCCCTGGCACTTCTGCCAAGGACTTGGAATTAGGCATAAGTGTTAGGGACACTGTGCCCTCTGTGATGTGAGGATGAGGGGCAAAGGAAAGCTCACAAGGGTAGGAAGCTGAGAGAGGAGCCCATGAAGGCAGCTGGCAATAAAAAGGACAGGCAGGAGATAAATTAAGGAGATGGAAAGCCTCCTATGCCAGAAGTCAGATTGAAAACAAGTAGAGGGAGAACTACCAGGGACTATAACTCAGCTTCCAAGCACTGAACATTTGCTCTCAAGTCAAACTGGCCTTTCCTACCTGGCCTTTCCTACCTGCTGGAATCAACCTCCAGCTCTCCTCTTGCTGGCCAGACAAGATTATAACAACTCCAGAGTCGAGATTCCTCCCATCTGCACATCACTAACAAGTCATTTTATAAAGAAACGTGGAGAAGAAGCATTTCATCTAGTATAGATGAGGTTTTTAAAATTCCATTTGCCTTCCCTCTGTATGCAAAACCGTGCTGATCTGATGAGGCTCCTATTTCCTGGATTAGACATGTCAAACTTTGCAAAAACAAGCATACCCTGGTGGTTTCACTCTGTATTTCACAGCCCTCTCTTGACTGTGCTGCCATAAATATTTCAGAGACCTGCCCACCACTGTCTCAGTTAGGTCTGGGTCAGTGAGAAGCCAATGGTTTGGACAGTGATGAATTCAGTAGAGCAATTAGCAAGAGTTGTTGCAGCTCAGGACATCCCAGCGAGCAGCAGGAGCAGACAAGGTGTGAGGGGACCCTCAGCAGCAGCCAGGTCACCCCCACGGGCTGTGGCACAGGCCTGGCACAGATCCTGCTGCCTCCTGCCTCCCCTGCCTCAGGAACCTCCTGTCAGCCAAATCAGTGCTGCCTCATTTGGCCACTGGAATCCCCTGGAGGACAGACTGGCAGTGAAACTGGGCTGAGGTACTGCCCATCCTCCGCCCTGTCCTTGCACAACAAGCCCTTCAAAGCAGCCCTGAAAACACCTCCCTGCCGTGGCTGCCTGCAGAACTGGGCTCCCACAGGTGTAAAACCTTGTTTGAGCAGCAAATGAGACGGGAGAAGACCTGTGACAAGCAGGAGCAGCAAAGGTAGCCTGAGGATCCTTGGGAGCTGCAGCCATGCATATTTAAATGCCAAGCAATGTATCACTGGCTCCCTGCTGAACATGAGATGGTTTCATCTTTGCAGAAGCAGCACCAACAGCATGCTCACATCAGCTTCACTCTGGCAGCCTGACCAGCAGCAGCAGCTGTGGCTCCTTGGTTTTTAACTGGAAAATCATTGGGCACTGCAGAAAATTACTCTGGGCAGCACAAACAGTGGGGAGTCACTGCAGGTTCAGCTCTGCAAGGCAGAGCTTTAACCACAGCTGAAGGTGCAGGCCAGCTGAGCTCCCTGCTCTGCCCTGAGACATCCATCCAAAGCCCAGAGAGATCCACGCTGCACCGTGCCAGTCACAGTGCCAGGCTCTGCTCCATCCCTCCAGTCTGCAGGGAGCTGCTCTGCAGCAAAGGCAGCCTCTGTGCCCCACTGCTGCCTCTCTGCAGAGCAATCTGTAAATATTTTGATATTTCGGCAGTGGAGGTTCTCACTTGTCCATCTGGATTGGAAACTGGACTCATTAACTCCCAACTGTCAGCTGGAAAAGCTGCCAGAGGGTTTCTGCCACATTAGGGAGCAGCAAAGGACTGCTGCCACGGGGATGGGCAGAGCAGAGCCTTGTGCAGCCCCAGCTCTCCACTCATCACTGCTGGGGGGTGATTAATGCCCTTTTCCTTTCCCAATTAAACCCCTGCCTCTAATATCCTTTCTCTGAATCTTCACAGCAAACTCTTCCCAGAGGAGCCACTGCTGGGTGGAAAATTTCCCACCACTGCTGGGTGGAAAATCTGCTGCTCAGTGATACAACTAGATGGCCAGAGAAATCCAACTTCCAATCATCATCAGGAATGCTGAACAAAATATTGGGAGATTTGGTGCCCAAATAACAAAAGTAAAATATGTTCCAGCTCCCAAGGGTACTGTCACATGGAGAAAGTGTATTCTGAAAGAACAAAGACTGCAGAGGAAGCACAACTTCAAACAAACTCTGTTACCTGACCATGAGGAGTCAGAGCAGGGGTGTGAACCTTCACTCAGAGGAAACAGCAATCCCACTCACTAAACCCCAAAAAACCTCCAGGTTCCTGTGGACTCCAACCATGGACAGAAGGAAAAGCCCCACAGATGATGCCCAAAAGTCTAAGAGCAGAGGTGCTGGAAGCCTCTCTGGGGCACACATCTCCCTTCAGTCTGAGCCTGCACCTGGTGCATTATTTAGTGCCAAGTGAGAAAGAAGCAATGCCTAACCGAGTGTTAAAGGGCTTTGGGAAGTTTCACCAACCTTTCCAGAGCCGTCAGCTCCGGCTGCCTGGCAGAAGAGACAACTGATCTTGCTTCCAGACTACAGGCAGCACAGCTCTTAGGGCAACTGTCTCTCTGTGTTAGCATCCAGCCACCTCCAGCAGCTTGAAGTGTGCTCAAAGTGCAAGGAAGCACTTGATCAAAATCCAGTTCACACTGTAGACAGCGAGGAACAAGCACCCAAAGCATTACAGACACAACAACAATCGAATTTGGGGAGGGATTTGACAGGTTACAGGTTGATGACACTGCTGCAGTCCCGGTGGAAATGTGGATTGATGCAATTAGCAACAGGGAACTGGAAACTCAGCAGAGGAAAACTGGGAACACATCTATAAAAGATGAGCTGCTGCACCATAGTAGAGAAGCACAAAATCCTGCGTGAGCTCAGAACAGGAACAAGTTGAAACAGGAGTGAGATGGGGGAAACGCAGCTCCAAGCTCCCTCCCAGTGCTCAGAACTGTAGATCCAAATTCTAAATTCAAACACTTGAATTTGCTTCCCCCAGAGAGACTGGCCTAGTTTGCCGCAGGGATACAACGGGAGAGGGAGTGGGGGTGTCCTGGAGACATGGGCAGCAGAAGGCAAACCCTGAGCCCAGCCAGGCTCTGCTCAGCTGCCAGTGAGTGCAGCCACATGGAAAACATGGCAAGATGCAGAACCAGTGGGATGGACACGCTGCCAAGTTGCGTGGCTCTGCTGCAGCACCAAAAGGTGAATCCCTGTGCAGCCACAGCAGCAGCTGTGCCAGGTCAGCTCCCTGCCAGCCAGAGCTGAGCTCACACTGGGAAAGTGTGGCCAGAGGCTGCAGGGATGGGCTCATGCTGGCAGCAGGGCCCCAGCCTTGGCTAACACGTGCTGAAGGTGTCAGTGCCAGTCCTCACAGGGATTTCACTGCAGAAGAACCCCAGGAGACAGAAACCCAGGCTGGCAGCAGGAGACCAAGGCCGGCTCCTCTTTGTGCCACGTCCCCAGTGCTGGGGTCTGTAGCAGTCAGAACATGAGGCAGGGCACCATTTAAGTCTTTACAAGAGTAACCAAAATTACTCTCCTCTGTGAATACTGACAAGCTCCCCACTTCCACAAGCCCTTCACTGCATGTGCCCAACATGGAATAACTACAAAAATGAAGCGGAATAAGGCACCCAAGCAGTGGAGAAGGTGCTTGTGAACAAACCCTGCAATGAGGTTTCTAATGACTGCAAGTATGTACATGTTCTGCTCCAACAAAGCTGGTGGGGATCTGCCAAGCTGACTAATGAGCAGTGACACCACACACCTTCCATACATAATGGTACAGAAATGGAATATAAGTATATACTGCAGCTCTGTGGAACGCAGGGGCTTTTGTAGCCATTTATGTTATACAAAGATTTACATTTGGAAAAGTCATTCTGCTATATCTGGCAGAAATTTCAAGACAAATGGAACCCATACTTATTCTTTCAATGATAATACTGAGCACAGGATAAAGCTCTTAAATTCAGAGCACTTTATAAAAATTAATTACTACTTAGTTCACCCTTGTGAGGTGGGAAGGTATTACACCTGCATATACATGAGGACACCAAAGCACAAGTGGATTAAACAGCTCGTTCAGGATCCCAGAGACAGGCTAATTGTTGAAATATGTATGCACATGTGCATCTGTGTGTGTTTGAATGGTTTTGGCCCCTCCAGAGCCTTCTCAGCACACAGAGGCCAAGCTGCTCTGCTGGGCTCCTCTCACCACAGAGTTCCAGGCATGTCTAATGAAAGACGCCAACCCAAAGAAAGGGAAGAGATTTTTTGTGGTTTGCACAGATGGAAATAAAAGCTAGCTTTCAAACAGGCGAGGAACAGAAAAGCCATTTTTAAAAAGCTGTGCAGTGCTCCAGTGACAGCTCCTAATCAGCTTGCCACTGAGCAGCGCCACACCGGAGCACAGCAGACCTGGGAATCCACGTGCCAACAAACGTTATAAAACCTGGCCCTTGAAAAATGAAGAGAGAAAGGGCTGTGGAGCCAGTGACAGAGACACAGGGGGCTGGCAGCCCACTCCTCCTGCTCCAGTGACCTGAAAGCCCTGGAGCAACCTCTCCCCTCCTTGGACGCTTTGCTCACCACCTCCAGTCCCTGCACTGGGTCACCGAGTCCTCCTCTCTGTGTGAGCACCAGCAAAAGCACACATTGTCATGGGAACAAACAGCTCTTGGAGCATCTGCAGGGCTCCTGTCAGTGCTGGCAGGTGGGTTCCAGAGGCATGCTATAATTAGCAGTTACCTGGACGCAGGGTTTGCCACTGATCCGTGGCGTAAAACACTTCCAGGTCTTCAGGATCAGCGTCATCCTCTGTCCCCAGCTCCTTCCCACTGTCATCTTTTATGTCGCTCTCTTCTATTTTTGTAAGGGCAAACTCCTTTTGGAGAGAAGAGATTCAGCTCATTAGCAATTGCATCTGGGTAATTTAGTGCTGGCTGAGAATACAAAATTTTTTCCCTCACCAGCAGATTTTTTTTTTTTGACATCTGAGATTCTTTCCACATGGTTAAATTTAGATTTAAAGTATATAAAAGGGTAAACATGCATAACTAGCATGACATTTGTGCTGAACAAAGCAACACAACTTATTTCCTATTCCAGAGCAGGTTGCAGGTTTCAAACCAGCTCTCACAGAGCCTTACCTGTATTTCAGTCAGAGGCAGGAGCCCTGGCTATTATTAGGGTTGTATAACATTGTAAGACCCCATTTTCCCTTGCCTAAAAATATGTCAAACTTTTAACTTTTTCAGCTGAAATTTTCCACACGAGTGGAATGCCTCAAGGCTTGTTGGTTGGTTTGGGGTTTGGTGAGTTTTTTTGGGTTTTGTTGGGTTGGTTTTTTTTTTCTTTTTCTTAAATGCACTTATTTCAGGCTTGGAGAAGATTTCAGCTAAAATAGTTCAGCTGTTTCCAAAACAGGACATGGGAAAAAACACACTGAGCTGCCCACATTATACAAATGTGAGGATCCTCTTCTCCACCCTCTTCCAGTGTTCTCCAAGGCTTTTAAAACAATGAGGCAGGGATTTAATCACCACCTCCATGGCAAGTGCAGCACGAGGCTGGCAGAGGTGTGGGAGAGCAGCCAGCACGAGCGGCTCGATGTTACACCAAGGGAAGAACAGCAGGGAAAAAAATCCTTGCTGGGAGGGAAACCTTGGTGTTCAATGGAAAGCCTCCCTAGGGAGCTGGTGGGAGTCACAAAAAACTCTGGAGAGTGCACAGAAATGACCTGTACTCTCACACCAGGCACTGACTCTGGGTCTGGGCTGTTCTGGTTCCAGCAGGAACAGATGAACTGGTCCAGGCTCATCATCCCCACAGCTCAGTGCCTGCTGAAGGGAATGTTTTCAGCTTCTGAGATCACCAATTCAGTCACCACTGAGGAATTTGAGTTAACCACCCTACAGGGAATGATTAGTCCTAATTGTTGGCAATTATGATGGAGTTACAGCTCACTTCATGAAGTGTTTGGTTCTTAATCCTTAGGATGTTTTCACAGGGAAAAATGTAAGTAAATTCAGTGGTTAACTGGGAAATTCTGGGACACATTCTGCCTTCAGTTCTTCCACTCTTTGGGAAAAAATGCATGCACATTTTCTGTCAGAATTTGGATGCTCTGCACATAAATATCCGTTTCCAGCCTAGAAGAGTCTTTCTGAGCAACAGAAATGTCAACCTGAGCAAAACACGCAGAGTAGCAACAACAGTGTGGATGTGGCACTTGGGGACGTGGGCTGGTGGTGGCCTTGGCAGCACTGGGTTAAAGGTTGTACTCAATGATCACAAAGGTCTCTCCCAACCTACACAATTGCACAATTCCATGATTGTGGTAACACACAAGGAAGGCTGACAAACCTATAGAATGTTTTTATTTCAGCTATGGAAAGCGACTGCGATTTCAGAGATGCACGAGGAACCAGATCTTAACTCCTGCTTTTGCTGAGTGCATCAGGGGCTTGGAATTGTTTAATTTATAACAAATGGTTAAAGCTCAGGAACAATCACAGCCATAAAAGCCCAGGTTCTGCAGATGAAAATCAATGTTAACATTTTCTGAGCCAAGACTCAACCGGACTAAAAAAGAGTGAGTGGAGCAGTTATTCCTTAGCTGATTTCCACAGCTCTGTGATTATCCAAGAGGGAGTTAGTGATACAGGCTATTGTAAATTTACCACCAGGCCTCCCAGTGCTGGATCTGTTCAAACACATAATGAAGACAGCTGATGTTTACCAGCTCTGCTCAGGAAAAGTGTGGGGTTTAAACGTTCAGTAAGGATAAAAGGATGGGGCTTGGTTCATTTAAGTGCTACTGTCACTGCCTGGCCACAGTTGCTTTGCAATACCCCATTTTCATTAGCATTTCTAGCAAAAACGGGCAGCACCACACAAGTGATTCTTCATTTACACAGAAATCAGCAGAACCCTTTCTGGTTTGTTTTCGTAACTCAACCAGGAGAAAGACATTTCCTAAAGAATAATGGGCATTTCCTTAAAGGCAAAAAGCATCCGTGTTTTATCAGTCTGAAGTCAAGTGGAGCAGCCAAAACTTACAGGCACTCTCTGTCCCACGCTGGAGCAGGAGAGGAGCACAGAGCCCAGCAGCAGCAGCAGGCTGATTCTGGAGGTGCTGGATAGGAGCCTGGCCCAAGGAGACATTGCCACCAGCCTGAAATGCAAAGCAAAACAAACCCAACAGTATTTTTTTTCCCATTTTTGCAGGTTTCCGGGGAAACCTGCAAAAATGGGAATGTGTTCTTTACACAACACATTGCAACACAGCGTGGGATCAGGGGTGTGACATGGCAGGAAGCACAACACCTCGAGGTGTAAGCACAGGGACTCGTGGGGCTCACTGCTAATGGGGTTTGTGACAGGTAATGCCAAGAACTCATACTGACCCCACAGGGGATGATATCTCTCCTAGAAAATATGAGGAGACCTGCAAGATTTGTTTAAAATCTCTGTGTCAGTGCCATGGATGACAACTGGAGGGAAAAATAAAAAGCCGTGCAATCCCGTGAAGACTTTTTATGCCTGTGCCTCATTTTAAGCACTGAAGTAGCTGCGTTAATTCAAATTAAACAAAACGACCAGCTGTCCAAGGAGCAGGGGCTCATCTAATCCATATGTAGGTTTTTCTTGAGGAAAACAACATTTTGCAGAGGTCAGCAAGGTTTACTCAGTGGTTCCTACAGCACAAGGCTTTCCCTGCTGCTCAGAGCAGAGGCTCAGCCCAGCCATGGGGCCAGGAGCTGGCTCTGACCATGCTCAGGTGTTCCAGGGAGCAGAGCCATGGCACAGACCCACTCTGATGGGGCACAGAGCTACCCTGATGGAGGACAGAGCCATCCTGATGGGGTACAGAGCCACCCTAATGGGGTACAGAGCCACCCGATGGGTATAGAGTCACCCTGATGGGTACAGAGCCACCCTGATGGGTACAGAGCCATGGCACAGACCCACCCTAATGGAGCACAGACCCACCCTAATGGGGTACAGAGCCACCCTGATGGGTACAGAGCCACCCTGATGGGGCACAGAGCACATCACGGGGAAATGAAGGCTGCTGCTGCTGCTGTGGGTGCCAGTGCCTGGGCACAGAACAGTTGTGCCCACCCTGCATGTGAGCACACACACGTGTGCCCCCAGTGCCTGACACGAGGCTCAGGATCCACCTACAGCCTTCAGCTCTCTGCTGGGCTAGGGAGTGCAGCAGCCTGCCAGCACACAGGCTGCACAAGTATTTCCTTTGATTTGCTCTAAATTTACACGCTGCTAAATTAAACTAAATGAGGTCTTTTAAAAGAAGATAGGACTGATTAGTTCCGTTCAAACACTCCTTCATTACTCATCCCTCCATCAAGTCTGCTCCTACTCCTATCCAGGTTTTAAAGAAGTTCCTCCCCTACACACAGTCCGAAATATCTTGCTTTGCTGTCCATCAGGGTGGCACATCAGATAGCAGAGCTCTCCCTCACTGAAGCAACCACTTTGTGTCCCACAGAGCAGAAAACCTGCTCACAGCAGCACCCAACACCAGCTCCTGCCACCAAAGAGCCTCTGCCCCCAGAAGCCTTCAGGGACGTGGAGGGAAGCCTCCTCTCCTTCCACCCTTTCACTGGTACCTTGTCCCTACACTCCACTTTGTTATTTCTTCCTTTCCCTGCTTGGTTTTTGCCAGAAAAGGAAGAGGAAACCAGGAGAGGGACAGAGCAGAGGTAACAGTGCACCTGATGTACTTCTGCAGCCTCCAAAAACTCCTGAGCCAGGGTCTTCCTGAGCAGCAGCCTCTTCCTTTGAGCCACCTCGACCACATCAACTGGATTTTTCTCATTAATTGGCTTTGGAACAGATCTGGATTTCTGACACCCACAGCATGCCTGAGCAATGAGCATCCCCCTGCTTAACTCACACAGTTCAGGAAAGCATCACCTCCCAGTTCCTACTTCAGTGTCTCCTCTTTCCTAAAGGGTCAAAGAACCACCTCAAGGGCCCACAGGCCCCTATTAAACCACAGCTGGAGTAAAAGAAAAGCTCCCTGTTTTCATAAGCCAACCTGTGGCCAGAGCCTCCAGCTCTCTCCTGGGACATGGCCAAGCAAATCCAGGCTACAACCAACACCCAGGCTCCTGAGCTGGCACACCCAGAGCACAATGCACAGCCTCAAACTCCCTCTGCTCCCAGATCGTGATCCTTGTGCCCTTCTGGACAGTCCCACAGTCCTGACCTCAGTCCAGTGTGACCACAACACACAATTAATTCCCTCTCACCTCAGAACAAACTAAAGCTTTTTACACAGGAACAGGTTTCTTGGTTTGATTGAGGTTTTCTCAGTTATAAAACAAGCAGCAAAACTGGAATAATGAAAAACAGATGTATCCTTCAAACAGTGGCTGAAAGCAAACGCACACTCCCAATAAAAATAGAGCTTACGTGTACTGAGGAGGCTGCTAGCAAATGACAGCACAGCCTCTTCCAAGCCTCCAGCCTCCTGCCTGCCTGGCAGATGACATCTGCACAACAATTAGCACTTTGCTTCAGTCCCAGGTAGGCAGGAGGAGCCAACATGTGCAACAGGGGCTCTGGAGCTCCTGGAGAGGAGCTTCTGCACAGGCTGACATCTCCTTACAGACAGACACACACAGAGAGCAGGAGAGGATTTCCACACAGAATGTTCTGTGGACACAATGAGAGCAGGAGAGGATTTCCACACAGAATGTTCTGTGGATACAGTGGATTTCCAGAAACAACTCTCACAGCCTGTGAAGCAGAAAGGGTGGTCGTGGTGACCCCACCTGCACATGGTTTGGTTTTTTTGTTTGTTTGTTTGGTTTTTTTTTGTTTGTTTGTTTTGGATTTGAGGGCATCTTTGGGGATCCAGCACATACAGCAGCCAGGCAGCAGCAAAACTGGACTAGGAAGGTCACAAATTCCCCTTGTGCAGAGTGGAGGGGTTGGTTTTTTCTCAATAATCCTTTTTGTCAAACAAAATCAGGCACTAGGGGAAGAGCAAAGGGTCAGACTCTGAGAAGTCTCCTCTGCTGGCAGTAACCCTCCTGTCAGAGATGGGGATGTTGCTGGCTGGGAGGTTCTGCTCCACAGCTCCAGAAATCCTGGTCTGCACCAACAGCAGCAGAAACAGCCCAGAGCTGTGCTCCCCATTAGCAGGGACATTCCAGTGAGGGCAGAGCTGTGCACAGGGGGCTGCACAGCCCCGGGAATGCAGCTCCCACAGCCACAGGTGACAGCCCCAAGGCAGCCAGTGAGAGGAGCACATGTCACTGATGCCTCCTGCTGCTGGCAGCACTGCCCTCACAGCCCAGCACAGAGCCCACACTGCCCGTCCTGTGTCACTCCAGCAAATCCTCCAGGAGCCTCATCTGAGCCCTGACCTGCTGCTCCAGGAGAGCACACAGACATCCCAGAGCCCCTCAGCCCCAACATCAGCCTCTGGCTTTGCAGCCAGCTGGAAGCAGAATTCCAGAATCACTGAGCTTGGAAGAGACTGCCAGGACCATTGAGTCCAAGTTGTGCCTGATCCCCACCTCGTCCCCTGCCCAGAGCACTCAGTGCCACCTCCAGCCCTTCCTGGGCACCTCCAGGGATGGGAACTCCAAACCCCCCTGGGCAGCCCCTCCCAATCCCTGAGCCCCCTTTCCATGGGGAAATTCCTGCTGTGCCCACCCTGAGCCTGTAGGCAATTTCCTCTTGTCTTGTCCGTCATTCCCTGGGAGCACAGCCTGACTCCAACCTGGCTCCTCCCTCCTGGAGAAGGTTCCCCTGAGCCTCCTTTTCTCCAGGCTGAGCCCCTTTCCCAGCTGCTCCTCACAGTTCCATACACTGCTGGGACTCTCCAGCCCCTTCCCAGCTCTGTTCCCTTCCCTGGACATGCTCCAGCCCTTCCATGTTTTTCTTGCCATGAGAGCTCAGAACTGGACACAAGACAGAAGATTCCTCAGCAGTGCCAGCACAGGGGACAGGCACTGTCCTGCTCCTGCTGCCACCCCAGTGCTGATACAAAAACACCAATTATCTCCAAGAATAAGCAATACCAATAAGCTAATCCTTGTTTTCACCTAGGGATGACCTGAGGGAGCAGGATTGGTATTACAGCCTTACAAACTGTCTGCAGGTTAACTCAGGGCAGGTTTCTGTCCAGCCAGCCTCACTGAGATGGCAAGGGGAGCACCAGCAGCACACTGTGCCATCCAGCACAAAGCACCAACAGAGCTCCCTCAGTGAGAGCAGGGCAGGGATGGGAACCCCCAGCACCTCCAGTTGAAGCAGGGCACAAAGCCCTGGCGGCACTCACAGCCTCTGAGGCTGGAGGAGAAGTTTCCTGGGCAACAGCAGCTCAGGGAATGAGCTCCAGCCAGCCGTGCACGGGGGCTGTGGGACTGGAGAGGCTCTCAGGACACAGAGTGCACTCACAGCGAGCTGAGATCCCCTTCACACACAATGTCCTTCCAATGGTGGCATCCAGGGCTGAGCCCCTGTGACAGGCTGAGTGATGTGCAGTGCCACAGACAAAGAGAAGGAAATGCAGCTGACCTGACCTGCAATTTCCCTCCTCTGAGCAAGAGGGTCCCCAGGTCTGTGAGGAGCACTCATGTTTGCTGGTGGGCTACAGACACCTTGGGAGCACCCTGTGGCCAGCTGTCCCTCCCGCTTGCCAACTGCACAGCTACACCAGCAGGAGAAAGAGGAGGCTTGGAGCTGAAATTCAGCCTATGCCTAGGACAGGAAACAGCTGCACGGCAAAGAGAGGATTATTGGGAGGCCACAGAGGATTACTGGGAGGCCACACTCTAATGCCCTTCCCCAGTCACTAGCTGGGTCTGCACAACCCTGTGCTTTCACACAGGACAACCTGCACACACCATCACCCGAGGTCAATGCCCAGGATGATCCCAGCAGTTCTGCTCCTCCAGGCATCCTGTCCTCAGGAAAGCACCCCTGTGCCTCCAGTGGGTGTCCCAGCCCCACTCCAGTGAGAGCCCCAAGCCCTGCCAGAGGGTCCCACCTGGGCACAAAGCCCCAGCCAGGCAGGGCAGCCCAGGGAGCAGCAGTTGTTTTCCAGCCCCCTCACACCTCCAGGATCCCAGTGGAGAGGGTGTAGCTGCCACACAGACCATTCCATTCATGTCGCTTATGAAATGGCTTTAAAAAAACATTTATTCTTCTTGCCTGCTCCTCATCATTTACTCCTACTAGGACTCTGCTCTGGCATGTTAAAAACACTCCTACACAAAGGGAGAAGTTGTGGGAACACCTTCTTGCTGCCTACAGAGAACCCACACAGCAAGGAAGCCACACTTTGAGGCTGGTAGGAATAAACTGGGCTGGCTGGGCCCAGCCTGAGCAGGGGCAGCAGGTCCTGCTCCAAACTTGAACCAGCCCACAGGAGGGAATTGTAACACAGGCACAGGGTGGCAGGGGCAGGATAACCATGGCACAAACACATGTTTACAGAGCTTGGCATCTACTGAGCACTCATGCAACCTTTGTAACCGCTGCTAACAAATAATAACAATAAATATTAATAACCCCTCCAGGCTACCTGTGCAGCCATCAGCTCACATCAGCCCCTCGAGCAGCAGCTTGGCCATGACACCACCCAACACAGCTCCGACAGCCCTGCCAGGTGCCAGGAGCAGGACAGGGATGTGTCCAGCAGCAGGAGACAGCCCAGCAGTGCCTGGGCACGGTGGGGGCAGCTCCTGGCACCAGCAGCTTCACCAGCACTGCCACAGCTCCCCCAAGAGCAAGGGAGGGGTTGTTGTGTGTTGGATAAAGCCAGAACCGCCCCTTCTACGCGGCCACAGCAACACTGACCCTGCTGTTTATACAGCTCGCACAGTTTAACACTGAGCATCATTTAGTCTATCATTTAAATTGACTTAATTCATTCAGCAAGCTGCATTCACACAAAACGCTGCTCTCCAGAGGGCAGGAGCACAGCTTTGAGCTGGGGTGGTGTGAAGGCTGAGCAAGGCTGCCCTCACCCTCGTTAGCGGCCGTGGCACAGGGGCCACGCTCATTAGTGCTGCTGGCAGAAGGGGCCACGCTCCACCGGGGCTCAGCACGACCCCAATCCCATGAGCTGCCTCCCCCAGACCCTCCACGCCAGAGACAGACTGCTGAGTCCAGCATGGGGAATCTTCTCTGCCAGCATGGAGTGTGCAGAAGCAGAGCGTGCCTCGGAGATCAGAGGCTGAATTTATCATTTATTATTTATAAGCAGCGCATCTCTCTGAATTTCTGGCAGCTGCTCTCACAGGGCTCTGCTCTGCCTGCACACCACATGACACTGACTCCTCAGAGCTCTGGGGTTGGCAGGGACCTCTGGGCCCACACCAGAGCACTGGTGCTGATTTGCTCCAATTTAGGACTTCAGGACTTGCCTGGAGATGAGAGTGCACAGGGACCTTCAGGACAAACATCTTTCTAAAAGCTGTCACACTGCCTGACCTCCACCACATGAAACAGCTTTTCCCTTCCTCTTCGCCTCCCCACCACCCCGAATCCCAGCCAAAACACCTCTCATCCTACCCATACCTATTCCCTTCTCCCACTCCTTGCTGCAATTTCCCATGCACAGCACAGACAATAAGTGATGTTTTCTCCCCCCCTCAGATCTATCCTTTCCACCAGTTCCTATTTGCAAGGTGACACGTGGCCTCACACTATCCCAGGAGTCTCCCAGCATTCTGTGTTTTTATCCCCTCTGCTTTCCCAAGCTTGGAGAATCTAACAGGAAAGAAAGCACATGCTGCACTAACAAGGTCCCAGAGAATCCTGATGTCCCACTGCAGCTGGGCCCACGAATTGCTAAAGATTTAACTGGCTTGTTCCCAGCCTCTCTGGAAACAGCTTTTTGTATTTTCCAAGTTCCTGCTGTTCACCCATGGTTCTCATAGGGAATAACAACCTCCTTCCGCTGTCAGATGCCAGCTTCCCTATAAAGAAACTCAATTAAGAGGTTAAGAAACCATGAAAAAAAAATTCCTGCTCAGTGTTACAGAAATCCAGCGGTGATGGATCCAGCACACGACTCCCACAGCAGCAGCCACACCACACTGCCTGCCCAGCACAACCATCCCTGCCCCTGGCTGAATCTCAGTCAGGAGCCCCAGCTCAGCCTGCAGGTTTCCTTCCCACGGGGATTGCCAAGCCAAGGAACCCCTGCCAGTCCCTGCAGAGCACTGGCACAGAGCTGCCCCAACAGTGGGCACGCAAAGGACTCCTCCAGTTGCCCTACTGACCTGCCAGGAGGCACGAGCTGTGAGCTTCATGAAAAATGCATTTTCTCACCTCTCCACAGAGCGTCAGTCGGTGGTGACAGCTCTGACTCCCTGTGACAAGCCAGGGGACCAGGAGCAGCAGGGAGCAGGATGGCACATGGGCAGCAAACGTGGGGCTCACCTGCTGCATGCCCTGGGTATGGGCACAGGAATAACATGGCATAGCAGCTTGTGGATTGAGCTCATGGAATGCCTGGCTGGATGCCCAGCCCTGGCTTGGCTCCCACATGCTTCCAGTTTTGTGGCAAGCTCCCAGATGAAAAGGCAGAGGCCACTGGGATCCACCTCGTGGGTCAAACCCAGTCAGGAGCTGCCAGACTGGCAGCAAAACCTGGGATAAAGCCCTAACAAGCCAATCCCAAACCCACCCCTGAAGGGGAGGAAGGAGCTCTCTGGGGATGAACACAACCTGCTGCCACACAGGCTCCCTCAGGACCAGTCCTGGCTTTGTCCCCAGTCCCTGCATCAATCTGGACACATCAGTGCCCACGCTGGGGCTCAGCTGCTCCATTCCAACACTGACACCATGGTTACAGACACTGAGGTCAGCAGCAGTAGCTCCCTGTGCTTGGATCAAAGGCTTGATGCAAGTTTGCTTTTTTTCCATCCCTGCACTGGTCCTTTCTCAGTGGTTGCAGAGAATGCCTTTGTTAAGCAATTAAATAAGCCCTGGGACAGGAATGAGCATGAAGGGAGAGCTGAGAGATTGCCAGTCCCACCATCTAGAAGTGAATCTTGTGGTCATTGCCATTCCTCTATCCAGGCATTTCCCACCAAGACTGAAAAGCAACTCTTGCTCCCCCACCATCAAAGCTTCCCCAGGACAAAGCCAAAGCAGAACAGCCAGCCACTGCAGGCAGCATTCCTTCAACAGGGTTTTTCCTAAGGAAATTTAAATTAAAACAAGCCCCAAGGCCTGCAAATGCACAGACACAAAAAGCAGAAAGAGAACATAGTTCCTTCCCTCTCATGTTGTTCATCTGCCACCCCTGCTTTGGGGAATGGTTTGTTGCCTTTTAGAGCTATTTTAGATGTTACTTGCAGTACTGTGTGGAGAAAACAGTTGAAATGTGATGGTGCAGCATTCTTTTTAATTAAACAATCCCTCAGGCACCACGGAATGGCTCCAGTCAAGCCCAGGACACTGCAGGTCTGCCTCCTCAGGGAAGATGCTGGCCCCACTCCTCCAGCACAGCAGAAGGTCTCCCAGGCCCCTCTGGAGGTCTGCTATCAGACGGCCCAGATCTTCTGCAGGCTTTGTCCTTCCTGCTGCCATCCTGGCTTTTTGCCCTGTCAGCCTCTGCTAAGCAGAGCTTTGGTCCTCCAAGCAACTCGTGGTTCAGGGACCTTCTTTCCTTCTGCTGCCCAAACACGAAGGACATGCAGCTGGAGCTCCCCATCACCTCACCTTCAGATGGGAAGGCTTTGATGTGGTACAGAGTGCCTGGATCTGAGATTCCTCAGGTCTCTTCAAACAGCAGCAGAGCCACAGCTTGTGATCCGTGCAAAAGAGCATTTTCCTTGGGAATGGAAGTCACGCCAGCGTTCATCTCCACCTTGTCATGGCAGAACAAGCTGCATCGGTGCTTCAAAGAGCTCCTCAGCCTTAAATCCTTATAAAACGTTGACTAAGTGGAGAACCTGTCTCTGAACATCTCATAAATCCCAGCAGAGGTTATGAAACAGCTTTCCTGTGACTGCCTGCACTGCCATGGTACCCTGCATGTGCCACTGGAACCACAGCACCATGGGCTCCCCTCACAAGGAACGCTCTGCTGCCCCAGGAGATCTGCATTAACGGGTTGTGGAGAGAGAACTAAAGAGCCAGTAAAGCTCCCAGGTCCCTCCTGGGCTCCATGACCAGGCTCCCTGCTCCTCAGAGCCGTGGGGTTCACTCAGCAGAACTTCAGCTCCATCCCCATTGCCCCTCAGCCACAGCACTCCTAAACCTGCTCTGAGGAAGAACAGAGACGTCTTTTGAGTGGGTTTCCTCCACAATTTTCTCTTCTATGGGACAATTACTCTGTTTGTAACCTCAGTACCTTCCAGTGAAAGCACTGTTTCTCATCTGGAGCTCAGACCAACAGCAGGAGATCCAGACACTCAAAAGGAAAATCCTTTTGGTGAGACACCCTATAAAGAGCCATTTCATGGACTGGCATATCTCATTATTGAGCAGCACTGCTCCACAGAGGCTTCTTCCTTTGACAGTCCCGGCTGTCACTGTACCTGCTGGCTCTGCAAACACCCAAGCAGCAGCCAAAGGACACAGGGACTTTCACTCCCATGTCTTGGTGTTTGCTGTGAGGTGATTGGCAAAGCCAAGAGCTCGAAATCTGCTGTCAGAGCGAGCAGCAGGCTGTTCCCTCACACACCCTCAGCTCTGATCCAAGAGGCACCTGCACCACCTTCCTCTCTGCTGTGAGACACCAGAACATCCTGAGCAGCTGCCTGTGCATCCTGGTGGTGCCATGGCAGGTGGGACATGGCACATCCACCACAGGTTTGCCACACCACGTCTGTACATGTCTGAGCTTCTCCCACGATAACTGCAGCTCTCAGCTGTCCCCTCCTGCACACAGGTTTTCTACCCAGCCGTTCTGCAGAGCTCCTCCATCAGCTGCCATCTAAATAAAGCTGCTCTGTGAATCCAGGCTGTTTCAGTGACAGCCTCCACAGTGACTTCCAGTGACCACACACGTCACACGCCAAGACAAGTTTTAGCATTGACCCCAATGAGGGAGTGAGAAATCTCCACGCACCCAGAGGCAGGCAGGGGCAGTTCCTCATATGTCAAAGGGAACAGCAGTGGGAACAGGCCACATGTTTTCTGAGGCAAGGACCCTGACAAATGGCACATTTATTGTGCTATTCAGGAAGAAACCATAACTACAGTGGCCTCCAGTCTCCAGTTCTTTTAAGTCTGCACTTAAAGAAAGAGCAAAAAAAGACCAAAGCAAACAAGGCTTCCACAAAACCCTCTGAACAGGCTTTTAGCTGCTGGACAAAAGCGTGGCAGCAGGAACTGCTCTGCATTGTCCCATCTCGTTCCTGTTTCGTAACAGCCCCGGCACTGCAGGCAAAGCACAGCAGCAGCAAAGCCCTGCTTGGGTGCTGGAGCTGCCCTGACTCCAGCTCCTGCCTTGCCACTGTGCTCCAGGTGTGCTCCAGGTGTTTCCCAGGTGTGCTCCAGGTGTGCCCCAGGAGTGCTCCAGGTGTGCTGCAGGTGTGCCCGGCTGCCCTGGCACGTGCTGCCTGCTGGGCTTGTTCATCCCAGGGCAAGGAGCAGGGAGCCAGTCCGGGCACCCATGATGCCATGAGGATTTTTTGCCATTCTTTTATGTACCTTTTATGTATTCTCAGTGCCCCTAACTGTGGGATCTCAGCCCCTCAGGACTGAGGTGCAGAGTGACCGAGACCACCCCTGGGGGAGTCCTGGAATGTTGCCAGAAGTGTCTGGCAGCTGGACTTTGATCCTACACAGGAGACAACATCTGTATGAGGATAGGAGGATTTCACTGGGGTGAATGGTGAAGGGATAAGTTAGTTAGAGTGAAATACAGGGTTTAAGATTTCTGTACAGGGGGGTCTAAAGAAGTAAATGGAGGAACTGGGGCGTGTCCTGTTCTTCTTCTTCTTCTTCTTCTTCTTCTTCTTGGCCTCCATCTTCTGTGGTGATGTTGGCACTTTGGGATTGGTTATTACTAAAAGTGCACTGGTTAATAAGGATAGAAGGTATTGGGGAAAAATGATAAATATTGTATACGTAACTCCGAGTATAAAGATAGGTGACCGCCCCAGGGGCTCTCAGTGTGTGCTTATGGCTGACTGCTGAGCAGACCTCTGTCGGGCAGAGGGAAAATCTTTTAGATAAACAATTAATAAACACTGAGACCGAGAAAAGATCTGAAGTCCCTTCTCGTCCTTTGAAGCGCGGGCTGTCCAAGGCCACCCCAGGCCTTTCCAGGCCATCTAAACAGCCGAGAATCCGGCACCTAACATGCACACTTGTAATTCCTTATGTCTGATCACTTACCATAAGCCTGGCATTCTGCTAGGTCAGAAAACCAAATACCCAAAAGGCCTCTCAGCTGGAGGCCAGAAAGCCCTAAGCTATCTTGAGAAACCAAGATCCCCTCTAAAATACATCCTGTAAACTAAAATTAAGCCCATCTAGTGAGAAATACTTTGAAATAGGAAGATATCAGGCTATTCCTTCAAGCCTCTCATTGAGGCATCTTTGTTAAATATGCTAATTTGCAAGGTCTATAAATTGTATACCATGTGTGTGCATTTCAGCACATTCCACCTTGGTGAAGTGGTGCACCATAAAGATCTTTATTAAATACCAAGATAAAAACCCTTTATCCCCTAACTGTGTCTGGCTCCTCATTTTAAGACCAAGGAAAAGGCATCACCTGGTGGGTTCTGTGTGCCCAAGGGCATAGAACAGCAGCACCCAGGGCTCCATGCACAGCTCCAGGATGATCTCCTGGGAACACATTCCCAGCACACATAACTCTCTGTCTAACCAGGCACTCAGCCCTGTTTTGGAGGAGATTTACAGAGAGGGGGTTTTTTCTCTTGGAAGCAATAATAGATGGACAGCAGGAAAGGGAAGAAATTAATGAACAAGTAATCATTCCCAAAGTTGCAAATAGGAGCAATTCCTCACTCTGAGACAACTCTGGAAAACAAGATTAAAATGCTTAGGGGACATATTCTGAAAACTGCAGGTAATAGAACAGATAAAATGTATTTACACTATCTCACAGGGGACATGTACTTTTTATTCTGCTGAGGAATGTAATATTCTGCTGCTCATTGCAGAGCTAAAAGGGTGTCCTAAAAAAAGGAACTTAACAAAGTGTTTTTAGTGGCAACTGGGTCTGATTCCAGAACACAGGCTCTCCTCTGCCCCGCCATGGGAGCCACAACCAGCACCTGCAGACATACCCAGCACACAAACACCATTAATAATCCATACCAGCAGCACCGTTACCAAGCAGCAGAAAGGAGGCTGGGATGGCAGGGGGGGTCACAGCAACGCCCTCTGCACTGATGTTTCCTAAGAGGAGGAGGCAGGGCTGCCTTCCTCCACTTCCCAGCGCCCACAGAGCCGCGGCTGCCAGCGAACAGACTGTGCCTCAAGTAGCCGCCAGCAGAAACAATTTGTCATGTGTCAGATCAAATAAACTCTTAGGAGGCCACTGTGCTCCCTGAAGTAGATGGCTGCCAAACTCCAGAGGAGAAATCCAAGGAAGCGAGCCGGCCGTGTCAGCCCCGAGTGCTTGAGGAGCCCAGCACACTCCTTGTTGTGAGACTGCAGATCCCGTGCAGCACTCCACGCCAGGCAGACACCAGCAGCTCCCATCAGGAACAAGGGTTTGGTGTTTAAATTAGCACTCCACATAGTCCAGAAACTCCACATTCCTCATCCAGTGGCACAGCACATCGCTCATCCCAGGGAGGCCTGAGGAAGGCTGGTATCTGCCAGGTGTCTGGAATGGGCTGCAATGGATTATCACTTGTCTGAGCAAGTGCTTCTCCCCTCCCAGCCAGCACATGCTCTCCTGCTACAACAATTCCCTCAAAACTGCATTACAGATTACTACTTTTTCATTTTAAATAGACTTATCTTTGTTCACTCCCAAGCACCATTGCAGTTCCCCATGCATTGGGCTTGTGCCCTTGTGCTGAGGCCCCTTGCAGGTCCTGTTTGCTGCATAGTCCTGCAAGAGTCACTAAAGCACAGGGCCCAGGCATGTCCTTGTCTGTGATCCTGCTGGGCAGAACAAACCCCTGAAGTTGCTGTGGGCACTTCTGCAAGAATAAATCATGCCAGCAGTACTGTGAGGATCTCAAATCACTCACCTGCTCGTGCAAAGACCAGGCTCAAGCACTCCCTGGTCTGCACAGAGGGCACATCCCTCAGCCCAGGGCTCAGCCACTGGCTCCAGAGGATCCAGTGTGCTCCATCTGGGAGCAGCCACCTGAGCCCTGCCACAGCCCGGAAAGCCTCTCCTTCTATAGATGATGGATAATGGCTCCATAAAAGTGAGTCTGCAAGAGGCCTGAAGTTCCTAGTTGGAAGGAGATTAGTTTATGGCACAGTGAGAGCAGCCACAGGCAGAAAGGCAGGAGATGCCAAGGAAGGACAGGAGAAGCTGGACGTGTTGCCTCAAGTCACCAGAAAGCAACATCCTGCCCCAAACCCCAGCAACAGGACCTTGACACTGCCTATCAACAAAATGAAGTGAGCAAATGGGAAATCTGGCAGCCTAAAGCAAGGAACAAGGGAAGAACAAGGATTCAGGCATGGGGCATTCCCCCAGCATTAGCAGGGCCAGTTCAAACCTCAGCTGTGAGGGGTTTTTCCAGTTTATTTAAACAGCATCCGGTGCCTGATGACGAGTTCTATTTATACCCCTTCTATCTGTACCAGGACTCCTCTCCAGCCACAGGGACTGGCAGGAGCACAGGACCCCATCCATTGCTCCAGGAGCCTCTCACCCAGCTCAGAACACAACCCTCAGCCGGCCCAGGCACCAGGAGAGCTGCAAAGGACTCACGGTGCTGCTTCCAGCAAAGAGCAAACAACACAGGCTGTGCCTGGAACCCGGCAAGCGTTACACTGAGATCCCAGGGAGGAGGAGGAGGTTACAGCCTCCAGTCTGTCATTTCCAGCCATGCTTTTCAGGCAGGTACAGCTGCACAGACATCAGGAGTCAGGTTCCCACAGATTCCCAGCCTTTGCACGCTCCAGTTTCCAGCCAGCAGCTCTCTGGACTGTGACCTAGCCCAGCTCAGCGGTGGAAATCAGTGCCAGCTCCAGGCACAGCCCTTGCCCCCAGCCTTTGAAGGCAGGTTAAGCAGGCAAAGCCTTAGGCATCAACCCAGGACATGACTTGAACTCACATCTCTGAATGGAGACTCTGCCTCTGAAAAATTAATGCTTTGTTCAGCTCTCTGCCTTTGAGAGATTTCTGAGAGAACCAAAGGGCTGGAGTGCAGCGGGAGTCACACTCACCTCGGGTTCCTCAGCAAACTCTGGTTCTGTTCCTGAGCAATGGTAATTTCTCCAGACACCTGGAGAAACCAAATCTGCCTCAGCCAGCCCATCTCACCCTGCTCCTCAAATCTGAACAAAGGAGCCCATTAACAGCACCTGTGACAAATTTCTTTACCCAAGAACACGTGTCCAAGTGCCACGCTGTGAGCACTCAGATGGTTCCCAGAAACCTCCTGCTGATGTGGAACACTCTGCCCGAGCTTCCCCACATACACTCTGTACTTGATTACCCCACGCTTGCTGGGAGAAGAGGAACAAAATGCACTCCAGAGCCACTTACTGATTCCTGATTTGAGTGCAACCATGGCAGCAACACCATTTTTCCCTCCCTCTCCAAGGCTGGCACATGCCATGTCCAGTTCCCAGAGACAGGAACCTCACACCCAGCCCTTCTGTTCTGTCACCCTCAGGAGGGCCCATCTGGAGGAGCCATCACACACTAGGTACCAACACAGTATTCAAAACTACATGCAGAACTTGCAGAAGCACTTAGATCACCCATGGCTCCTGCTGGAAATTTTCCACAGTGTAAGAGTTTATTTTGTGGGCAGGAAGAGAGCAAGAAAATTAATTAAGGCAGAGTAAGAAGAAACAATTCCTCCTGAATTGAGTTAAATACACTAAAGCAGCAGTTGTGAGCAGGCCAAGTCCATTTCAAGGGCTATACATTTTCACTTCCACAGTCTTGAAAAGGAAAATGAAGAGACTTCATTCTGTATACATATTGTCCACCATTTGTTATTGTCTGTCCATTGATGCTCAGTTGAAAAACAAAATTTAATTAAACCCCACAGTACTGCATTGCCTGCCTTTGAAATACGCCTGCATTAGTGGATCATTACAATAAATGAAATACAGCTTCATATCGGATTTTTCAAATAACGTCCTAAAACTGTTACAAATTAAATAATACTCCTGCAGAGAGAAATTAAGAGACAGTGTTTTTAGCAAGGGCAAAGAGATGTTTACAGATGAAGTCTGGAATAAGACGTGGAGGCAATGAGGCAGAGTTGCCACAGGGCCCTTCCAGACCTTGTTGGGAGGGTTCTGTGTACCAGAAACTAGAAAGGAAAGAGTGTGCCAGGGGCAGGCACACAGAAAGGGCAGTGTCCCCAACCCCCCAAGAATGTCTGCATGACCAGAACAGGGTTTTGGGGTGTGCTCAACCCAGAGAGGTGTTTCTGCATGGGGGAGAACTTACTGCAGCCACACACCCTCCACGTCCTCCCCAAACCCGGCCAAAGCAGCAGCAGCCATGGGAGGTGAAGCCTTGAAACCACTCAAAGCATTGAAAGCCTGGACACTCAGTGGGCAAGGAAAGGGATCCAGGAAGGTGCTGTTGTGGCAGGATGACAAATACCTGCACAGGGAGGAGAAAAGCAACAGGAGCTTTGTTATCTCGGGGTAAGTAAAAGCACAAGTGGGTCAGTGAGTCAGCATTGGGCACAGCAGCAATGCCTGATGTGGAACACAGCAAAGCAGGTGAATATTGTATGAGCCTTACAGCTCTGGCTTCAAGAGATCTTCTCCTTAATAGCACCTGAGCTGATGCCAAGTGTTCTTTGATGATTTATTTACTCCAAGAAATCATTTTCTCTAAATAAGAGGAGCCCGTTACCGCATCCTTCTTCACGTGAGCCTGGAAAAGGCTGCGCCCTGCAGCTCCTGTGGCCTCATCTCCATGGTGATGCACCAACACACACACACACACTGACTCCAGCAAGAAGGCAAACCTGCCCAAAGGAAAGGCTGAACCTCCCAAAAAGAAAGGCTGAACCTGCCCAAGGGAGAGGCTGAACCTGCCCAAAGGAAAGGCTGAACATGCCCAAGGGAGAGGCTGAACCTGCCCAAAGGAGAGGCTGAACGTGCCCAAAGCAAAGGCTGAACCTGCCCAAAGGAAAGGCTGAACCTGCCCAAAGCAAAGGCTGAACCTGCCCAAGGGAGAGGCTGAACCTGTCCAAAGGAAAGGCTGAACCTGCCCAAGGGAAAGGCTGAACGTGCCCAAAGGAAAGGCTGAACGTGCCCAAGGGAAAGGCTGAACGTGCCCAAGGGAAAGGCTGAACCTCCCCAAAGGAAAGGCTGAACGTGCCCAAGGGAGAGGCTGAACAGCCCCCAGGGAAAGGCTGCAGGTGGCAGAGCTCTCAGCAGCACCAGGCCTGGCACAAGGTGTGCTGCAGGTGTTGGCAGGCAGGGCTTCCCTGAGAAGCAGAGCAGGTCAGCCTATCAACAGGCTGGAAATAAAGAAAACCTAGCAAGGGCACCTCTGGATCCATTTTATAGGAAAACAGCACATTTCCAGCTGCTGCCCATGCCAGGGAGCAGCAACTGAGCGACAAGTTCCTGTAGTTCTCATCAGCCTGTGAATCAATTATTTATAGGAAGAAGGTTCAGCATATAATCATTGAAAGCTGTCAACTTCCAGCCCACACAGAGCTTCCTCTGTGGAAAGGCTGCTGGTCTGTGAGCCAGGGACTCCTCACCCCTCATGTCACTGGATTAAATGAGCAGCTGTGACATGAGGGGATCCATCACACTACAGCCACAACGAGCACTGGCACCCCAAGGCACTAACAGCACTCAGCAACATCGGGCAAAAACCACAGGAACACAGCAAATGCAGCCCAGCATCCTTCCTAAAGGAAAAATAGTGGTGAAAGGGCATTGGGAGTGATGTAACAGGGCTGGCACATGGAGCAGCTGGGGAAGGAGACTCTGACAAGGCTCTGTGGGGCCAGCCTGTCGAAGGCAAGGCAAGCACAGCACTCAAGCACCAGCCCAGTGCTCTCCTACCCCCACAGCAAAGCCTCTGTAGGGATCAACAACTCTCAGCCACTCACCTGCACACCCCCAGTGCTCTCCATCAGGAGACTCTGGCTTTGTGCTTCCCAGGCTGTGGCAAAGCCACCCCTAATGGTTAAGAGCAGCACAAGCAGCTTGCAGAGAGGATGGAGATTGCTGAGGCTCTGCAGCTTCCGAGGGTGGGAGCAATCCTCGAGTGCCACAATCATCAGGCTGTGGGAGCACGCCAGGAGCAGGGCAGACAGAGGCTGAAAACGAGCAGGCTTCACACTCCCAGGTACTGCAGGAAACGTGCTCATCCTCAGCTCACCAGCACTCTTTGAGCACAGCCAGAATGAGGTCTGAACATTAAAAACACACCAGAGTGCTGCTCCCAGTCTGCTGGAGGAAATAGAGGGAGGGGGATGTCTGATGGGGAGGAGAAGGCGCAGCACAGGCACCTCTGGAAGAGCCCTGCCTCTGCACTTCAAGGTTAAACACCTCCTTTGCACTCATCTCTGAATCTGCCTCTCTTTAAAGCTGCACCAGGTAATTAGAATCATTATAACTATTATTAGACCATAATATCATTATAGCATTTTTGCTACACTTGGTATCTGTTGGCTGATAGATATAACTGGTACATAAGAAATAACTGTGCAGAGATTTCTTGAAAATGAGCACCAACATGGAAGACATTAAAGCATTCTGCATTCAAAAAGTTAATTTTATGGAAGGACACTTCCAGAAATAAAAATTCTAAAATTAGGTTAAACCTTTAAAACCTGCCGTTAAAGGAATTATTTGGGCTTTAAGTAGGCAACCATTTAAAAAATCCTGACTTTTATTTAGATGCTGGAAGAAATATATGTGGCTTGGTATCTCCTTCACATCAACATATGCATCTTTTTCCCATCTACTCCGGAGATTTCTAAATCATCCTTCCATCTTCCTTTCCCTCTCTCTGCAGCAGGCACTTGAATTATTTGGGAAGAGTCTGACTGCACAGGAAACCAGTATAATCAGGGCTCTTACAACCTGCTGTCTGCAAATCCTATAGAATTGTCAGCAAACAGACATCCAGAATAAAATACAGCTTCCTGCAGCCCATGAAGCCCAAAGGGCTTTGAAAACTAGACTTGGGATGCAATTTATCCACCACTGAGATTCAGCTGTAATCCAGAGTGGAACACAACCTTTCCATCCATATTTAACTACAGCACACAGCCCCCTGGAGAAAAGTGAGGAAGAATCCAACAGAAGCCATAGGAAGGTTTTAGGGAGACTGAAATTTCTGCCCTGGAACTGAAATTAGGTCAGGGCATCCACCAAGTTGGACACAATGATGCTTGTAGGTGCCTTCCAACTCAGAATATTCCATGATTCCATGACTCTACCATCAGCCACAGACCAATAGAAAGAGGGCACAGCATCTCCATCCTGTTGATGGTGTCCCTGAAGCATAGCTGGATTGAACAGCTGGGTACCACAAGTTACCAGCCAGGAGAGGAGGAAGACATGAACACCCTGTGTTGTCCTTAAATTCAGTGGGGCCCAAATTTCGCCCCACAGTTACACCCATGTGCAAAGAAAGATGGAATAGCACTTCAGAAAAGGACCAATTCTTGAACCTCAGGCATCTGAGCCCAGCAGCTCAGTACTCACAGAACTCAGGGAGGGTAGAGCTAGGCAGAGATATTTGCTCCAGTGAAATCTATTTCAGCTCTTCCTTAAGCAGTTGGCACTGAGGTGACAGCAGAGGCCTGGTGCAGTGAGGTGTCCTGCAACCACATCCACCATGACACACTATTTAGGAATAAAAATGAGCGTCATTAATTTCTCCAGAGCAGGTAGTTTTATCTTTTCCAGAGAAGAGCAACCACACAAGGAACTTGGAATTGCTTGAGGAGAAAAATGCATTTTTGCTACCTTAGCCACATACAGACAAGCCCAACTCCCACTGAGGAGAGACTTAATAGAGAGAAAAGGGGAGCAGGAGATGCTGGACACAACTTCCCCCATGCACAGCCCACTGCTGAGGCAGCTCTGAATGGGAAGCAGGGCTGAGGATTGTCTCAGAGCTGTGACAGCCCCAGCAAGCATCAGCAAGAAGCCCCAGGTGAACAAAGTTCATGAAAGCTCTTAAAAATCACCTCAGCCTTCAGAAGGAGAGCACAACACAATCCTCCCCTACAGAGACCTGCCCATCACACATCTCACCAGCACAAAGCAGGTTTTTCACTCTATCCATCTGATGCTTTCAATAGCCAGAGGAGCTGGGTCTGGGTAAGCTCACCTTCATGAGGCCCAGTGCTCATTAATAAGAAAAAAAAAGACCAACCAAAGCAACTCAACCCCACACACTTGAGGGGTAGCCATCAGCAATTCCCTGTCACCACAAGAGAAATCCTTGTGTATGAGCCCTGGGAGCTCAGCCCAGGTCTGCTTCTGTTCAACCTTTCCATTAATAGTTTGAACAAAGAAGAGAAAGCACTTTTATAAAACCTGAAAGGATGCCCAGGAATTAAGAGCTGGAGGCACTCTGGAGGTCATGATCGGAATTGATAAACTGAAGAAAAGTTCCCAAAACACCAACAAATCAATAGAAAGAAAAGCAAGGAAAACAATGCAAAGAAGTGTACTTGGAAACAGCACAAACAGAGATCAAGCACACAAACAGAGTCCAGGGGAAAGCTCTCCAGACAGAGGGAACCTGGGGAAAACTGGGGACCAGACTAAATGTGCCAGCACTGTGACACCACAGCTCCAAAGAGCTGAACTCCCCTCTGTGATCCAGAAACATAAAATACCCAGTTCTGGGCTCTGTGCTGGTATCAGCTCTGAGGTACACACAGACCAGAGGGTCTGGGCAGCCAGCAGAGCAGTCAGCAGTATAAAACATGCTGCCCTGTACCAGCTGTGGAGGGGTTTCTCCATCCCTGCTCCCTCCAGGGCCAGTCCCAGCTCTCAGATTTTAACAGGGTTTACTCACAAGGAAAACCAGCCACAGGACTCCCCACTCTGTGAAGGCAAGACACAAACTGGCTGCTCAGTTTGCTGCAAGGACAAGTTAGATGGGCTGTCAGGCTCTGAGAGTGGGAGTCCATCAAGGCCCAGAGGGTCCTGTCCAGATCTGCACTACCATCCACCACTGCCCAGCCTGGAGCCAAGCATCTCTCCCCTGGCTCAGGACAGGGGCACGGACAAGGAGGCTGTTCCAGCCCTGTATTTCCTTTTAGCATCCTCCATCTGGCTACTCCTACAGCAGTGACAAAGCCAAATGAACAGCCTTCTCTTCCCCAAAATACAACAGAGCTCCTCATCCTGCTGAGGGGCACCCACACAACACAGAGCCAGCACTGCTGTGACCGTTTCCATTCACGCCTTCCTTATCCCTCACTAACAGAGCTCATCAAGCTTCATTTGCCACCTGCTGCTGC
This sequence comes from Melozone crissalis, assembly GCF_028551555.1. Taxonomy (NCBI): domain Eukaryota; kingdom Metazoa; phylum Chordata; class Aves; order Passeriformes; family Passerellidae; genus Melozone; species Melozone crissalis. The sequence continues at coordinate 2,033,862 of NW_026535886.1, forward strand.
AGCAGAGAAGCCAGCAGGGAATGGGATGCTGCCCTGGGGGAGGGCATGGTTTCCTAGCTTCCCTCCTCCCCTTCCACCCCACTGACCTCTGCAATGCCTGAAGCCCACAGGGGCCATCACCTAGCCCTGCCCACCCCAGACACCTTAATTTGAGGGGACAGTTGTTAAAAGCCATTGCCACAAGGTGTTACAAAGCAGGTGACACCAGAACACAGCTGCACCAAACCCAACCAGCAGCTTGGGAGAAACCCAGCGAGGGGGCAAAAGCTACAAATCTCATGCAAAAGCAGGGCTTAGCTCTCAGGAACGTTTCACATTTCCCAAAGACTCAGAGGGATTTGGGGTTTTGCTGAGCTGACTCGTGAACCACAGCCAGAATGGATCTCACGGTGAGCAGGCGCCGTCTCCCTTGGCAGGGCTGCTTCCCAGAGATCCCCAGCCTTGTGTCACTTCCCAGAGATCCCCAGCCTTGTGTCACTTCCCACTGCAGGTGCTAAGAATATCTGCGTGCTCATAAAAAATAGCAACCAGCTATTGAGAACTTATCAACAAAGTGCTCCACAAATCTTAATTAAAGCTGATTCACCTCCCTCACGAGCCCGAGTGCAGTGTTATTTCTCAGAGGAGAACGCTGGGTGTAAGAGCTGAGGTGGGTTACAAAAGCCACGGAGGGAGTCAGTAGCACAGAGGATTAGCACATGGAAAGGCTGACTATTATCCCTAAATTTATCCGAATAATCCACTGCCTCACAAATTCTCAAGGTATGGCTGCTGTGCATTCAACCCCATCTGCTCAACCCAAGCAGAAGCAGAGACAGGTGTCGGGGTGCTGGAGTTTGCCAGGTGTTTTATTGCTCAGGCTAAAGGAATTCTCCACTGTAAAAATGAAGAAGGTGGTGGCAGTAGCACCAGCCCTGCTCTTGTGCTGCTTCAGGACACAGGGACAACACTGTGGGTTCAAAGGCTGTTCTGACAGTTCACCAGGAATTGTTTCCAGCTGATTTCTTACCAAGAATCATATTTGTATCCTTTCAAATTTAGGAAATACATGGTCACACAGACAGCAGCCTCCAGGAACTCGCAACACTGCTCTCCCACCTCTGGTAGCTGGACTCCTACACTGAACTTTCTGGGACAGCATTTTGGATACTTCCACCACAGAAATACCCTAGAGGCTGCTGAAAAACTAAGTGGATCAGGCTGGGTCATTTTAAGGCAGGATTGGGGGAAAGAAAAGACAGAAACTTAGAAGTGCATCCCTTAACAGTGCTACTCCCAGAGAACAAATGAATTCAAATGATCACAGGGAGCAGGAGCACTGCGGCAGCACATTGGGTAAATGACAGGGCATGTCACCATCTTCTAACATCCTCTGGACACTTATCTGCACTTAAAAGGCTCCTGCCAGGCTGTGCACGGACCAGCCTCTTCCACAGACAGCTCCACCACAGAAATGCCTCTGCTGATCACCCTCCTTTGGCAGGCACACTGAGCAGCACCAGCGCAGGCAGCTCTGCCTCTGCGCTGCACTCAGACAGGGTTAGTTCTAGCAAAGAAACACTGCAGAATAAATAACTTCAGAAATTGTGTCTATAGAGCTTGGTGTAAACCCAGACCCTCCTGAAGGTGGGCAGCATCAGAGCTCTGTCAAAGCTCACTCTTAATGCAAGTGTTAGTCAACCACTGAACTTAAACATTTTAAGGCAACATTCCAAACAGTGTCTATACACAAAATCCCATTTGCTCAGCGTTCTCCTTCCTGGCCTTGTGGAATGCATCGTTTCACCAGTTCTCCTGCCAGAAAACCATATGCAGGCTTGTACCAAAACAATTAAACCAGTTTTAAAATTCAGACCTCGTGTTACAGAGAGCACACCCTGAAGAAACATCCATTTTAGTATCCCAGAGCTACTTCAATTTTTCCAGCACGTTTTTATTCCACAGCAGCCTAGGCACACAGTAGGCCAGAGGTCACGCAGCCTCGTGCTCCAGGCAGGATCCAAACTGGGCCCGTTGGGGGAAACTCACGTGTAAGATTTTTGTTTAAAAGCCCTGAGTGTAAGGGACCCCTGCCCTGCTCCGACTGTGTGCCTAAGTGCCCCTCACAGGGCACGCGTTTGCTGCAGCACTCCAGCCGCACAGGCTGCCCGTCCTGCCGGGCCTGCCGAGCCTCCGGGGCCGCACACGCAACGTCCCCAACGGCCCGGCCACAGCCAATGAGGGGAACCGGGCCGGCGGGCAGCCTCCACCCGGCAAGGCCTTACCGCCTGGTCTGCTCGTGCAAGGGCAAAGCAGGGAGGCAGCAGTGGGTACCCCTGGGCCGCGACCAGGGCTCCGTCCCGGATCACAGATCCCCGACCCGGAGCTACGCCCCGGCCCTCACAGGCCGCCAGCACCACTGCCCCCTGCTACCCCCCCACCCCAACTCACCGCTCCGCACTGCGCACGCGCTGCCCGGCCCCAGCCGCCCCGCCCCGGCCCCGCTCTAGCCAATCAGCGCTGTCCTTGCACGAGCTCCTGCCATTGGCCCCGCCCCTGGCCCCACCCTACTCATTCAGCACGGCCCCACTCTTGGCCACACCCCCTGACCCGTGCTGTCTGTCAGCACCGCCCTTGGTCCCGCCCCCTGATCCTGGCCCCACCTGTGCCCTGTGAGGCGGCTGTGGGGGCGCTGTCTTGGCCCCGCCGTGTGCCGGACTGGATTCACTGGCCTGAGCCTGAGCCTGAGCCTGAGCCTGAGCCTGAGCCGTGTCCCGGGCCGATCTGAGCCATGTCCCGGGCTGAGCCTGAGCCGTGTCCCGGGCCGATCTGATCCATGTCCCGGGCTGAGCCTGAGCCGTGTCCCGGGCCGATCTGATCCATGTCCCGGGCTGAGCCTGAGCCGTGTCCCGGGCTGAGCCTGAGCCGTGTCTCGGGCCGATCTGAGCCATGTCCCGGGCTGAGCCTGAGCCGTGTCCCGGGCTGAGCCTGAGCCGTGTCTCGGGCCGATCTGAGCCGTGTCCCGGGCTGAGCCTGAGCCGTGTCCCGGGCCGATCTGAGCCATGTCCCGGGCTGAGCCTGAGCCGTGTCCCGGGCTGAGCCTGAGCCGTGTCTCGGGCCGATCTGAGCCATGTCCCGGGCCCATCTGAGCCGTGTCCCGGGCTGGGTTAGCCGGGCTGAGCCGTGTCCGCTACCCTGGCCTGCGGGAGCCTCCCTGGCTGTGGGAACGGCGTGTCCCGGGCAGCAACCCCATCCTGGAGGATCTGTCCCTCAGGAGTGAATGCCTGCTTTGGCGCGCCTCTGTGCATCGTGTTAGGTTGGACTAATGGAGGAATTTCTCCGTGGAAAGGGTGGTCCGGCCTTGGCAGGGGCTGCCCAGGGAGGTGTTGGAGTATCCTGCCCTGCACATGTCCAAGGAAGGGCTGGAGGTGGCACCCAGTGCTCTGGGCTGGTGACAAGGTGGGAATATCTGGGATGGATGCCTGGGATCAGGAGGGAATATTTGCAATGATCTGGAGATACTGGCTTTACACATCACATCATCCCTGCCACAGGCTACTTCAGCATCCCCTTTATTTTTCACAGGTTTTGAGGAAGGTAGTGAGGTTTCAGGTAAACACAAGGGTGTAAATTCTCAGTCTTAGCACCCCTGGTTGATGCTGAAATGAGGTGAGAAAGTCAGAGAAGGCACAGGGAGCTCACTGGTCCCCTCACCTCATTCACTCAAAGCACTCTGCTGATTAAAATCATGCCAAAGCATTTCCCACCCCTCTCCCAACTGCAACTGAGTGATGGCATTGCAGAGATGATGGAAAATCAGCCACGAGCTGTGCAGCCCTCCCTGGTGAGGGCTGGGCTGTGGCTGAGGAACAGGCCATGGGATCCACTGCACAGCAGCCAAAACCAACGTGCCAGCCCCAAAATTAAACCTGCAATGCTTAATCATCTAGTGAAAGATGCTCAGTGACATCAGGGGACCTGTCCCTGGGCCACTGTCCCCACGACTCTGCTCACCCATGCTGTGTTTCACTGCTGGCACCAACAGAGATCCTGGAGGCAGGAGATTGACTGTAAGCAAATCTCAGCTCTCCTTGCCAGTAACTGAATATTTTCAGTCTTTCCAGGCTGGTTGTAAACATCTCAAAAACATAATCTGGAATCAAATCCCTCAAAGCCTGTCAGGAGTGCACCAGAGCTTTATAGATGTTTATGATTTTTGTTGAGGATTATAGTTTCTCAGGCAGCTACGTGATTGCTGCCTGGGCATAACTCCTGGCTTTTGGATGGGGGAAGTACTGCTGTACTTCATCCTCTTCCTCCTCCTTTTGGGCTCCACACACCAAGCCAAGGCTGGCAGCCAGGCAGGACTGGTCTCTCTGCTTGCAGCCCAGGAGCCAAATGTCAGCTGGGGCACTGAGAAGGGGATTTTCCCCCTGCTTGTCTCAGGCTGCTGCACACCAGGTACTTTGGGAAGCCTCACTGAGATGCTCAGTCCATCCAGAGAGGAGCACTGCTGCATCCCTGGGCAATCCCAACCAAATCCCACATCTGAAACTGCTCCTACATCTAAGAGATAAGAAAATACACTCTGCATGTATTACCTTCTGCATCTGGAGTTCCTCTCTCTGGTCTGATGGGATGAAGGGCTTTTTCAAAAGGTATTAGAGAAGATGGGTGTGAGAGAGTAATTTGGGACTGGGAGTAATTTTTCATCAGTATACTTAAAGACAATCACAGCACTAGGAGGGAGGCATAATTGTGGAGTTGTGTAATTAGTTTTTATGTCTCTGCAATTATTCTGTTGGCTACATATAAAGAACATGGGAAAATGCAGCACTTAATTTTAAATCAAGACTTGATTCTCTTTTAGTAGGTAATTGATGTTGATCACATCACTTAGCAGCAACTATAAAATGTGCTATTTAGATTGCAAAAGGATGGAGAAAAGGACTGAGCAGATAGGTAATTGATGAATCGTGGGCAGCGTTGGTGGGAGGCAGCAGGAATCCCTCAGCTGCCTCTGCCTGCAGCTGCTCCTGGGCTTCCTTAGTGCCCAGGGCTTTAACAGGCACTGAGCCCCTGTCCCAATCCCACAGCATTGCTCTGTCCTGGACAGCAGTGGAACAGGGCAGCTGCTTTTCATGGAATTGATCCCTCCTGGGAAAATCCCTTCCTTTAAGGAATCCAGATCTTCTTCCTGGAATTGATCCCTCCTGGTTAAACCCCTTCCTTTAAGCAATCCAAGTTTTCTTTGTGGAATTGATCCCTCCTGGTTAAACGCCTTCCTTTAAGGAATCCAGGTTTTCTTCATGGATTTGATCCCTCCCGGGTAAACCCCTTCCTTTAAGGAATCCAGATTTTCTTCATGGAGTTGATCCTTCCTGGTTAAACCCCTTCCTTTAAACGATCCAAGTTTTCTTTGTGGAATTGATCCCTCCTTGTTAAACCCCTTCCTTTGAGCAATCCAGATTTTCTTCATGGAGTTGATCCTTCCTGGTTAAACCCCTTCCTTTAAGGAATCCAGATTTTCTTCATGGAGTTGGTGCTTCCTGGCTAAACCCCTTCCTTTAAGGAATCCAGATGTTCCTCTGGCAAAGGTGTGTGAGTTTGCTCCCAGGACTGCCATATGCTCATCTGGAGCCACCAGGCTCCTCTCCTCTCAAGGCTGTTTGGCTTCTCCAGTGACTCAGTTGTGGCAATGTGTCCCAAATTTGCTCACAACAGCTAAACACTCCCAGATACATAACTGGACATTTAAGTCCACAAGCAAAATTAAGTCCCAGGGTGCCAATGCTGTGAAGCCTCACAGTGCTGCCCTTGACAGGTAACTTAGTTTTTGGTGATGGGTTCATACTAAAAGTACCTGCAAGTAGTTTTGGTTGGGGGAAGACCCAGAGACAAGGCCCACAGCAAGGCACAGACATCCAGAGGGTTCAGTTGCCCTTTTCTCTCTGGAAGGATGCCAGGATGAGCATGAGAGGTGTCTCTTCTGGGTACAAAGCAAACTCCACAGGCTACAGGAGACTCCTGAGGTCACATTTCCAGGTGGCAGGTCCAGGCTTTGCACTTGCACCAAAACAGATGGATTTGTGGCCAGACAAGCCACTGCATAGAGTCCTACCAGGATTTTTAAGTGAAACACTTTTCCCCTTCAGCCTTTCCTTCCCCTGAACCTTTTTTGTGTGCTGTAGCAAAATATGAGATGGAAATTGGGCTCCAGTGGGTGTAATTGCTGAACAGCCTGCCCTGGCCAGCCTCACCGCTGCCAGAGCGCTGCCCACAGCCACTTTCCTGCTGACACAATGAATTGCATTTTTACAGCCCAAGACATGAGTCATGACCCAGCCTGAGTTCAGAGCAGAGCATTTTTTAAGTACTTGTGACTCCAAAGAGGCCGGAGGGGAACCCTGGGCTTGAGATAGGATAGCATCATAACTGCAGAGTTTCCCCAGTCACTTTTAAAAATGCTTTTTCTCACCCATTTTGTGTGCTGGGACGTGAAGACTATTGTAGGACCTGTTCTGCCATGTCAGCATCAGCCTCTCTGAATTGCTGTGAGGATCAGATGAGTCCATCTTGCAGTCTCTTATCACCAGCAGCACAAATCTTATTTCATTCACTGCCAAAAAAAGAGACTCATCCAAAGGCGTTTGCCATCAGTCCCTCCGGGGCTCTGGAGCCATAGGTGGGATGCAATGAGCCCGGGGCCATCCCTGCTCTAGAAGGGCTCTGCCAGCGGGGATGCAGCTCCGGGTTCGCGGGTGAGCTGCTGCCCATGCAGCCCTGGCACAGCTCGGGGTCAGGCCCGCCGGGTGACAGCCCCTGACAGTCCCTGTGCCATGTCCTCAGGACAGCTTTGTCCTGGCACAGCTTGGGGTCAGGCCCGCCGTGCGACAGCCCCTGACAGTCCCTGTGCTGCGTCCCCAGGACAGCTCTGTCCTGGCACAGCTCGGGGTCAGGCCCGCCAGGTGACAGCCCCTGACGGGTCCCTGTGCCGCATCCACAGCACAGCTCTGTCCTGACACTAAGGGCTCAGTGCCCGCTGGGTGACAGCTCCTGATGGTCCCTGTGCTGTGTCCCCCAGGACAGCACTGTCCTGGCACAGCTCAGGCTCAGCACCCACCAGGTGACAGCCCCCGAGGGTCCCTGTGCCGTGTCCCCAGGACAGCTCTGTCCTGGCACTAAGGGCTCAGCGCCCACCAGGTGACAGCCCCTGACAGTGCCTGTGCCGTGTCCCCAGGACAGCTCTGTCCCCGTGGGAGCTGTGCCAGGGTGAGAGGGGCGATGCCAGGGGGCTGCCGCCTTTCACCCCCGTTATTAACGGCACCGCTCGGCACCGACGGGTTCTTCACAGCATGCCGGGCCCCCGGGCTGCCCTCGCTCACTCCCGCCTGGTTAAATTTGGATTAAATCAGCGAAGCCAACACAGCGATCAATTCCCAGTGCTCTCCTCCGGAGCCGGGCACAAATGAGGGGAAAGCAGGGAGGAGAATAAAGCCCCGAGTGAGGGCACAGGGACCTGCAGGTACAGGAGGGATGTGAATGGAAACTCAAGTTTTCAGTGCCACCAGCTCAGCTGTGACTAGGCAGGGACAGCGACCCTAGGGACGCTTTTCTAGAAGCCATCATGCCAGATGATCTGGGCAGGGGCCTTTATGGGTGCTCAAGCCAGGATTTAGGTGAAAAATTGGCCAACACAGAGGGCCATGCAGGCAGCAAGGGGACAGTTCAATCCCCTGCCTCCTCCCCATGGAACAGAGCCCGGTCACAGACACACAGTCCTGGTTATCCCCCAGCAAAGTCAGACTCCCTTGGCCTGGAGCAGTCACTCCCTCCCAGGGCTGAAGGTTTCAGATCACTGGACAGCTGTGGGCAGCACCATCCCTGCCTCTCTGGCTGCCTCCCCCAGGAGCCACATCCTGGCTGCCACCTCCTTGTCACTGCATTTGAAGCACGTCCACATCACAGCACACATGGGCTCAGGAGCAAGGCCAGGGACAAGTAATAAAACGCCTCCCCTAAGGTGGAAATGAGACCACCCATCTCAGCAGTGTCACACCACTAAAGGAGAGGGGATGGTTATGAGCCATTATTCCCTGCACAAATGGGCTTTAAATCATCATCCATTACCAGCACCCAGCACTGGATGTTCCAAAGGTGTCCAGCAAAGCCTTTGTGGCTCCTTTCCACCATGGCATGGGTGACCACAGTGTCCATCACCTGGAGATCCTCATGGAGCCTCCACACCCACACTGCTGCTGCTCTGGGAAGAAATCAGCCCTGCCAAACATCAGCAAGACCAAATGTGCTGCTTTGGGGTCTCAGGTCTATCTCCCTGGGGTGGGATCATAGGAGGGCAGGGTTCCTCAGCTGCCCCACTCTTCCTGGCCTGGCAGGGGAATGGGGTTGTTATGGAGCAGCAGTGCAGGAATTGAAAGCCTTTTTCCTTCTGGAAGCCCTTGAGGCTGCCAGTCTCAGCTGAGCTGCCGCTTGCCAACAGTTTTTCATTTCTTCTCTGTTTCATCTAAACTTTCCATTGGGTTCCTCATCCATCTGAGCTGCAATGATAAATATGGAAATAAAGAGGCATTTACAGCCCCTCTCTTGGGCTGGTTCTGTGTATAAACAAGCTGTGCTCACAGCATCCTCCTCTCCTCAGTGCTGATTCAGGAGCAGCAGGGTCTGCCCAGGACTCAGTGGGCACAAGGATTTGGGGGAAATCCCTGGGTCACTGTGGGGAGAAAACTGCAGCAAAAGGAATGGGGCAAGCAAGGCCCACAGGGACTTCTGTAAAGGACTAGAAGGGAAAGAACAACAGCTGAAGAGCTGGATGTGCAAAGTATGAAGAAAGGCTTTAATTTGCACAGAATCTCTTAATCCATTAATCACAGGGACATTTGTGTATGAAAACCTCCCTCTCGTTTAATACTATCTCAGGTTTGTCCAAGAAGGTAATAACTGTTTGGCAGGGGAGTGGGAGGGGCGAGGTGGGACAGGCAAAGGCCATGGGCTTGTTTCCAGGGAGAGATCAGCCATTAACAGCATGGAGCCAGCCCAGGGATGAACAGCCATGAAAAGCACTGGACATGGCAGTCCAGGAGTGACAGCGGCACTGGGGACACCAGTCCCCTGAAAGAGGATGTCCCAGTGCCTCTTGGCTCTCTGGAGGTTGCCTGCAAAGGCTGGACAAACTTGCCTCGGTGCCTGGAATAGAGGGTTTGGGGGTTTAAGAGCAGACTCTGACATCTTCCCTTCCCCTCCACCACAGTCATTTCCTCTTCATTCGCTGCTCCAGTGTTCCTTTCCTCGCCCTACAGAGCTGGATTGTGAGGATCATCCTGGAGGCAGGGGGAAGCTCTGGCAGCATAGCATGGACTGATCCATCCCCTGATCTTCACCTGATGCTTCTCTCAGGTTTAACCTGTTCTGCTTTAATCCCACATTCTTTCTCAGCAAATCCAGCCTTGCACCAGACCAGCCAAAGTCTCCTTGTGTCCCATGATGGTCCCACAGACCTCAGAATTCCCTGTCAGCCAGTGGGTAAACATAATATCTACAAACCCAGCTGCCTTCCTGGAGCTGTTACCTGTCTTCCTCAAGGGAGGAAAACCAGAAAAATTAGTATGCGGCTTCTTCCTCGAGAAATCAATGCGATCTCAACTCACTGTGAAGTTCCCTGACTGTTAGAGATGCTGCACTGGTAAAATCTAACCCTCAGAGGAGAAAGGGTGGGAAAAAAAGAAAGAAAAATAAATTCCAGTGACTAGACAAGTCTAAAATGTTGCAGAAGGCTAAACTGCCAGGGCTGGGGCTTGTTTGGAAGTCCCAGAGTGGAGAGGGCTGTGCAGTCCAGCTGTTTATCACCCCACCAAGAATCAGCTGTAATTGTTAATTCTAATTAGAACTCTTGGGTAAAAATGTAATCAAGAGTTTCCATTAGGAAAAAAAAAAGACATTTCATCTAAATTAAAAATTTTGTTTTTTAAGAAAGGGGGTAAACATTGAAAATTTTGTAACAACTAATTTCAGCATTTTCAAGATGAAAAGGGATGTATTTCTGCTGTGAAATGCATCATCAATTCAAATTGTTTTATCTTACAGTCTGAAGAGCAAAAAATAGTTTTCAAATCAAAGCAAAAATGGTATTTTTAGGCATTTTCTTTAAAAAAGCCTATCTGGAGGTTTCTGTCCTAATTAAGAATGATTATTGGTTTTCTTTTTTTTCTTAATGGAATAAGCTGTTCCTAGTTAGCTCTGCTCTAAAACACTGGGTTGATGTTGATGTGCCCACCCATCTGCCCCAGCACCTGACCCCAGGGCTGTGCTCACACCACCCCACTCTGCGTGTCAGCACTGCCTGAAATCCCTGGGATTTGAGTCAGGCTTTATAAAACTCACAGAACTAAAGCAAATTCCTTGCTGCCAGGAGACCTGGTGGGGCACTGGAAGGACACAGGTGTGTTTGGTGGGCCTTGTGCAGGTCTCAATTCCTGAGGCAGGCTGATTGTGGTGCCCACACTCGAGCAAGGCAGCTGCAACCCCTCCCTTGTACGTTTACCCTGTGGCTGATGCCATGGAATTGCCACAGATCCCAGCAGGGGTTTGCATCCTGGGGGATCCTCTCCACACGATTAGCAGATCACCTTTATCACACTGAGACAGTGGCTTGGGATCTGGTAGATGGATAGCAGAGCTTGTGGTTTGTGATCTGTCCTCTGGCTAGGAGCACTGAAGGAGAGGACAGAAAAGATGGGGGTTAAATAGGAGCTGGGAGCAGAAGGGGACACCAGGGAAGGAGACTGGGCCAAGGAGAAGCTCAGAAGGAGGAGAGGAGGGTGGAAGAGGAAGGGAGCAAAGCTCAAGGGCTCTGCCAGAGATGAAATGGAAAAAGGAATTGCTGTGCAGCAGTTTCAGCCCAGAACAGAGGGAACTGCACGGGCTCCTCGAGCTGCCCGAGGGCATTTTGAACAACAAAACCAGCAAGCTCTGACAGGGCCAGGAGACCCAGGCAAGAGTGAATGGACAGAGGGGCTGCAGGGTCCCACAGGCAGGGTCCCACAGGCAGGGTCCCACAGGCAGGGCACGCTCCTGCCCAGCCACATCCAGAGTGGCACTGCCCTTGCTGCTGCTGCACCACCCCTCTGGCAGCCTGATCAGGGTTATGTAACCTTTCCTGACTGCTCTTTCCCCCGATCAAGTGAGGTTGCTGCTCCAGCTCCCTGCAAGGAGCAGCCGGAGCAGCCTTTCCTGAGCTGCCCAGAGGGACACAGCCAGCCCCAGCCTCTGAGCCAGCTGAGCAGCAGATCCTGCCACACTGCCACCCCTGGGGAGCTGTGCTGGCAGGCACAGGACATGGCACCAAGCCCTGGTGGGAGGCTGCAGGCCCTTGGCCAGGGAAGGAGATGGTTGGATCATGGGTTCTTCCTGCAGGGAGCAACTGGTGGGTGAAGCCTGGAGCACCCACTCACATGTGGGAGCAGACACAGGGGATAACACACTGCACCAGTGCTTTATGCACCTAACTCAAAATAAGCTTTCTTTTTAAAAAACATATCTAAGAACAATGATTTTTCTCTCTCTTTTTTTTTATTTTTGTTATTATTTTGAAGTTATAAATTATTGAAAAAAATTATTCTCACTACTCTCCCAAATCATTCTCAGGCAAAGAAAAGGCAGCTCTACCTTCAACACTGCTTTGTAACAAAATTAGTCAGATTCATTTTGCTCATGATTTGCCCTTGGCTCCCTTTGTCCATCTCTTAAACTACATCCTGGCTCGGTCTGATTAGCAGCGTGTCCTCAGAGGCAGAGGAGGCCCTGCAAGAGCCCGAGGTATTGCAGGTCAAGATTAAAGTGCTCTGCATGACATTCACTGTCAAAGCTGTAACTGGCTTAACTCAGTGCAATTAGATGGCTCAGAGGTTACACAGTAGCGGCAGCAGTGTTTCAGTGCAGCTGATTAAAACACAGCCCTGGCGTTAAAGGATGTGATTAAAAGGCAGTGTCAGGGCTGAGACCTGGCAGAAGAGCTCAGCAGGCAGGGTTAAATCCACAGCTTCTTCTGAGGCTGGACACCCCAGGGCCTGGAAAAGATCTCCAAGTATCAGCTGAGCCAGCTCAGCTTTTAGGTCTGGAATGCCATCTTGTGATGGCAGTGGGGAAGTGGAAATGGCCCCTCTGTGGAGGCAGAGGAGATGATGGAATTACAGAATGGGTTGGGTCAGAAGAGACCATAAAAATAATTTTATTCCTCCCCCTGCCATGGCAGGGACACCTCCCACTGTCCCAGGCTGCTCCCAGCCCCAGTGTCCAGCCTGGCCATGGGCACTGCCAGGGATCCAGGGGCAGCCCCAGCTGCTCTGGGCACCCTGCCAGGGCCTGCCCACCCTCACAGGGAACAATATCCCATCCATCCCTGCCCTCTGGCAGTGGGAGCCATTCCCTGTGTCCTGTCCATCCATCCCTTGTCCCCAGTCCCTCCCCAGCTCTCCTGGAGCCCCTTTAGGCCCTGGAAGGGGCTCTGAACTCTCCCTGGAGCCTTCTTTTGTCCAGGTGAGCACCCCCAGCTCTCCCAGCCTGGCTCCATGGCAGAGGGGCTCCAATCCTGGGAGCATCTCCATGGCCTCTCTGGACTTGCTCCAACAGCTCCAGGTCCTTCTGATGCTGGAGCAGCTCTGCAGGGGTATCTCACAAGGGCAGAATAGAGGGGGACCATCCCCCCCTCACCTGCTGCCCACTCCTCTGTGGGTGCAGCCCAGCACAGGGGAGTTTCTGGGCTGCCACTGTTGGCTCATGTCCAGCTTTTCATCCATTATATCCTCCAAGCCCTTCTTTGCTGGTCAATGAGCTCTTCTCCCAGTCTGTGCTCATGTGTGGGGTATCCCTGACCTGGGTGCAGCACCTCAAAGAGGAAAAGGCACCATCGAGGCCATGGCTGCCCTGCCTTCTGCTGTGTGGGAGCCAAGCAAGGCTGGTGTCACTCACAGGGCAGTGCAAGCACCAACACCCATGAGGTGTCATCATCACAGGCCCCAGCCATGACAGACACCAGGGGGATAAAAGTTCTTCTCACCAAAGCCTGAACGTGCTTAGCTGTGGGGCTGGAGGTGACCACCATGGTAAATGATGATGTACATCCACAGATCTTTTCTTCCATAGGTTTACTGAATTTTCTTCCTCTTCCCATGGTACTACTCTGTCTTTTTCTCCAGTGACTGACAGTGTGGCCAAATGGTGTTGAGCCAAAATCTGATTGGTACAGAAGGATCACAGTACCAGCCCTGCAGTGCCAGAGCTGAGCAGTGACTGGGGGCAGGCAGTGAGCCCTGGGCACGGGTGTGTTCAGGGCTGAGGTGACAGTAAAGGATCTCTCTTGCTGCCACAGGAGCTGCAGACATCAGCTACATGGGGGATGTCCCACCCCAGGCTTGGAGCACATGTCTTTTGAAGCACTACAGCTCCATGCCAGTGCAGATCTCTTGAGTGGATGCACTGTGCCAGCAGACAGTGCTCATGTCCTGGTTTAACCCATCCTGCTAATTTATGGGAGCAAAATCACTCAAATGTGATTCCTCCTTTATGCTGCAACTGAACATTCACTCAACAGAGGTTACCCAGGCTTCTGGAGCCAGTTGAGTTGCTTTGAACACAAGCTGCAGGGCTGTGCTGGGATGCAGAGAGCTCAGGGGAGGCTGTGTCTAGACGAGAGGAACTCTCCAGGAGGCTTGCTGGGCTTTTGTTTTGTAGTAACTCATATCTCTAATCTGGCTTGGAACAAAGTATCTCAGTCCTTTCAGGCCTTGCCACGACACTTGCAGGAGAAAAGGAGGCTCTGTTTAGTGGTCAGCAAGCCAAGATGAACAACAGGGACTGGCTGCAGCTATTGCAGAGAGCACATTCCTGTGACAGAAAAGGGCTTCACCCCCATGGCAGAGCTGCTCTGCTGTGTTTCATCTGGTTTGATGCTTTTCACCCAAAGTTCACAAATGATGTGCAGGCCTTTGTTTGAGCCCACCTCCAAGGCTAGCAAGCAGAGAAAAAGCTGTGCACACAGAGGGAGTCTGTACTGGGAAGTGAGAGACTGGTCCTGGCACTGAGAGTTTCTGAGTTCTGGTATTTGGCATTCAGGAAGCTTTTGAAGTATCTCCCCAGTCCTGCTGAAAATGTCTTATTAAAGAGACAAAGCATAATAATTTGGGCCCCATGCTGGGCTAATGAATTAAACAGTTCTAAACTGAAGCTGTGGCTTAGGGTCTTGGCAGAGTCATCATCCATGCCTGTGTGGGCACGTGCCCTTGGCCATGGGCAGTGAGACCCCCAGGAACAAGAGCATGAAGTGTTCTGTGTCTGCTCTTACCTGTCTCTCCCCCAGACAGGTTTTGCTGTGCTGCACTGGGCATAGCTGGGAAACCTGTTCCTCACCAGGTTCATCAGTGACAGGGGAAGCACCGAGCTCCTTCTGCTCAGCACCAGCCTCTGTCCCTGCACACAGCAGTGTCCTGGGCACAACGAGCCCAGAGCTTCCCAGGACAAGGCAGGATCAGGCTGAGCTGGAGAGGAGCACCCCACATCCAGGAAGAATAGCTGCCTGCTTGGGCTGAAAATAGACCATGAAACATTTGAAGAAGACAGAGCTGGAGTGGATGATTGCCTGAGGCAAGGCGCAGCTCCAGCTGAGTTCACTGCTGAGCTCTGAGAGCATAAGCACATGAGGAGCATGGGGGAGGGATGCCAGGCTTTCTGGAAAGGCCTTCAAGTGTCGCAATGGAGCACAAAGCCCAGAGAAAAACTTCCTTTGAATGGATCCCCATCGAGGGAGTTACTGTTACACTGCTGTGCCCAGACATGGATACACAGAGCACTGGGCTGATGTTACAGCATCCAGTGGAGGTCAGGGAAAGTGTGGAATTGTGCTTCTCCCAGCAAGGCACTTGGCAGCACCACAGCTTTTTCTCTGCTTATTTCAGGGCTGGATTTTTGTTGCTGGCAGCTGTTTCTGAGCTGACACTTCTACCTCCTGTGCCCGAAGTGGAACACATCAGGGGCAAGCAGAGGCAGCTCACCAGCCCTCTGCTTCCCATGAGCCGGTGCTTGAGTTCAGTTCTCCCAGCTCCACAGATCGTGTTCCTGCTCCAGCTCTGTCAGGGATGCTGGAAGTGTCCAAGGCCAGGTCGGACAGGGACTGGAGCAACCTGGGACAGTGGAAGGTGTACCTGCCCATGGCAGGGAGTGGGACGAGACGATCTCAAAGTCCCTCCCGGTGCCTGATTACCGAGGGTTTTTCCCCGCCCCAGGGGGAGCGGCCAAAGCGAGCGGGGCGATGTCTGTGGAATCACCTCGGCAGCGTGGCCAAGCCCGCTCCTTTTCCGCCCCCGCCGCCGTGTGGAGATGAAGCAGTTCTGGGGGGCTGGGCTTCTTCAGCTCGCCACCATGAGGGCCAGGAGTGGCTCTGGCGGGCCGAGCTCCCTCGCCATGAGGGGCCACCGCCGCCATGAGGTGAGGGGGGGGGAGGGTACAGGGCACGGGTGGCGGCGGCAGCGGGGCTGGAGACCGGGGCTCCGGGGCAGGAAAGCGCCACCTGAAATACTCACTGTCTCCTGTTTAGCTGTTCAGCCGGGGGACTGGGGATGTTGCTCGGCTGTGCGGTTCAGCATTAATTCCTCAGCCTTTCGCTCGGTGTACTGGCTTTTGTCCTCTGCCACAAGCCAGGCCGTTGCTGTCGAGCTTTGTGAATACAGATGGAACTAATGGCTTATTTGTGATGTTTCTGCTGTCCTCTCTTTAGGCCTTCAGCCGATGACCGATGGCGGTGATCCGCCCGCAGGAGCAGCTCTGAGGTGCCCCAGCC
The DNA here is from genome assembly GCF_028551555.1 of Melozone crissalis. Lineage (NCBI taxonomy): Eukaryota > Metazoa > Chordata > Aves > Passeriformes > Passerellidae > Melozone > Melozone crissalis. The sequence continues at coordinate 2,049,688 of NW_026535886.1, forward strand.
CCGTCGCGTGTGGAACCCCGAGCTGAGCTGTGCTGAACTGTGCTGGGACAGCCGGGGAGGCGCTCCGGGAGGGCACTGGAACCTGCGAGAGCAGATGTGAAGGGATAACCTGCCTGTGGGACACAGCAAGAGCTCTGGAGCCACATGGGTGAGGTGTGACCGTGAGCCAGCCTGGGAAAATGGGCAAAAATGTTTTGCTGTCTAAAAGGCCTCCGCTGGCTCCTGTGCTAGCCTCAGGTCCTCAGGGTGGAAATAACGTGGTTTATCCAGAAATAAGTTTAGCTTATCTATTCCTCTTGCTGGATGAAGCCTTGATGAGAGTAGGTGTCATCAGAAAAGTGCCTCCACGTTTTTTCTGCCCTGTAAACCCCCCAGTTTTGGGGTTTTTGTCTCCCAGCAGTAGTCAGCTGCCCGTGGCTGCTCAGTGCCTGTGCCAGTGTTATGCTGCTGGGAGAGAAAGGTGCTGCTGAGCTTTCCTGGCACCAGCGAGGCCGTCCTTGTGCTCAGTGATGCCAGGTTTTGGCAGCACTCTGCAAGCCTGAGAGTGGAGTAACTCCTGCCCATGGAGACAGGTGACTAGACTGTACGTGTTCATGCAGCAACAGGCAGCTTTATTGAGATCTAACTTCCTTATATAGATAAGAAGGCCCATGAAGGTAATCCTCATTGGCTGAGCCAGTTACTACTCAGCTAACCAGCCAATAGCAGCCTGAGTCTCCAATGGCCTGGGTCTGCTCTTACTGGTTGAATTACATAAGCAAGGTAATTATATAATAAATCACTTATGAAGTTGGAATTATTTATACTGTGTGGCCTACAGGCCAGATGTAGAGCATCACAGAGGAATAGCTCATAAATATGGAACTTGTGTGTGTCATAAAACCTCTATAGCTCATAAATATGGAACTTGTGTGTGTCATAAAACCTCTGTTCGCATGATGTTTGGGGCACTCGAATGGAGGAAGGATCCTCCAAGTGATCAGTGCTGCAATAAAAATGAATGCTTTTTGATACTCAAACTGTGTTAGAAAGTTTCTTTTTGGGTGATTTCAGTGTCAGTTCCACAAGGCCCTGTAGTTTCACAGTGGCCCCTTGGTTCTAAAGTGTCACGATGGCCTCAGTCCCACAAGGCCCCACAATGTCCAAAGAGTCCCCTTAATTCCATGGGGCCCTGAAGAGCTACAATGGCCCCTTGGCTCCATGAGGCCCTGCAGTGCCACCCTGGGGCAGGAGGCCAGGAGGAACTCATTCCCCACACGCTGCAGCTCCCTGGGCCGGCTGGCACCAACACCTTCTCCCAGGCCAGCACTGCTGGGTACAACCAGGGCTAAGCCACACTGCAGCTCCCTGCAAACCACGGCAGGGGCTGCGAGGCCAAAACCCGAGTCACAGACAGTTTGTCACTCTTCCTGTCTGTGTCTGACCAAGAAATGTCCCATTGTGGGGTCCCCTTTCCTGCAGTCACTGCAGCACTGGGACCATCCCTGGAGCTCTGAGCGAGAGAAATGGCCAGTGCTGCACCTCTGCAGTGACTCAGGGATGGTGGGAAATGCTCTCTGGGGTGGCTGGAACCATGGAAAAAGGACAGTTGGGAGCACAGAGGGAAACCCAGCTGGGCTGCTGGACTGGGGCAAGAACATCTCTGTCTGGGGGAGAAGTTGGCTGTGAAACTCCCTCCTGTGGATGCTCACGTGCCCAAGAGTTGGGCACTGAAGAGCATCACAACAACAGACAGGAGGATGGGGCGGCCAGGATCAAAGTGCCTCAGGGGGGTCTGGACTGGCCACACAAGGGTGAACCCTGGACACCATCTCCAGGTTATCCCTGACTGTGAAACATGGGCTGAGATCAATCAGGGCCAGGCCAGGCAAAGCCCCTGTGGTGTGGGGGGGCAATGGTGGGAATATAAATCTGGGGCGACACATGGTCTTGGTAGTAGGTGTAGTAAATTGGGAGCACCATTCCTAAACCACAACAGCCCTGTCAGAACCAGGCCTGTCCCTGCACTGCCCCTGCTCTGCTGCCCCACAGCTGCTGGATCAGGAAGGGCAGAGCCATGGGGGAGGAAAATGCACAAGGACTCCTCCTGGGAGCGACCTTCCATCCTGATACTCAGACTCCAAGGCAGAAACCCCCATCCTCAGCTGAGAGGTCACCATCAGAGTCTCTGCCAATATCCCACTTTGTGAATCTTTCACACTGAGATTTTGGTCCTTCCTTTCAGTTTCTTTACTTTTGGGGCTTTTAATGATTCCTCCATAAACATGGCAATTCATGTCCCTAATATGGCAATTCTTTCCTTTTTATGAAAGTGTTGGGAATTAGGCCACATTAAAATGCTGGCAGGGTGTGCGTAGGTATTTGCAGCCCTGTGGAGAAGCAGTTGGGATATAAGAACCAAAGAAATGTAAAATGGTTTGAGTTAGAAGAGACCGAAAAGAGTCTCTGGTAAAACTCCCATTACCCAGAAACACCTTCACTCATTCAGGTTGTACAAAGCCCCTGACCTTAAACACATCCAGGGATGGAGTTTCAATTCTGAGGGCAGCCTATGCCAGTGTCCTGCCACCATCATCAAAAAATATTTCATCCTTACAGAAAATCTAAATCTGCTCTCAGTCACTTAAAAGATACAGTGTATTATTCTGTATTATATTCCCCAATACAATCTTGGGCAAAAATGTACTCAGCCATTCCTGGATTTAAATCATATCTCCAGGGCTGAGCACCTTTGAGAAGGCCCAGAGATCTCCCAGGATGGGATTTGGAGGCCCCAAGAACATGATCACTGTATGGGAACTGGAAGTTCTGGGTACAGTGGAGACTGAGGGCAGAACAAGAACAGCCTGTGAGGATGACAAAGGTGGATTCAAATATATTGGACCTCTTCTTCATAGTGGAAATGAACCTGAGATAGAAATAATGTCACCAAGTGCAGCTGTGAAGACCCAGAATGGAAAGGAGAGATTAATTTCCCGCCCAGGGCAGGGCTGTGGCACAACACATCTCCCAGAAGACGTCTGGGTCAGCCCCAGGCTCTGTGTGGACAGGCAGAGGCAGGCAGGAGGCAGAGCTGTCAGCAAAGGAAGTGCTCAGCCACATGGGGCAGCCAGGGGATACCGACAGCCTGCAGGGACAGAGGCGCAGGGCAGGGACACCTTAGCACAGCCTGGGCTGCACAGGGCACAGGGATGGGCAGCAGCTGCAAGGCAGCCCTGCCAGAGCCACCTTGGGCAGCACTTTGGCCATGGCTGCTGGGCCTGGGCCTGAGGCCACGAGGGGACAAGTGACCCTTGCAGGCCTGGGGCCTCATTGCCTCCTTGTCCCTGCTCAGCAGCCTGGCAGGGGCCGCCCCATGCTCCTGCCCTTGGCATTGCACATCCCCACATGCCAGTGCCCATCCCGGGAAGAGCCCTGAGCAAGGAGGGAGGGACAGGATCTGCCTTGGCAGGGGCTGGGGCTCAGGCCTTGGCCCTTTGCATTCCTCAAACACATTCAGGTGTGCTCAGCACCAGAGACACCTTAGCCTTGCTTGTCCCCAGCTGTCATCACTGCCTCCAGTGTTCTGCTCTAAGTGGAACCTGGGCACACTTTTCTCAGTCATCGTCCTCAGTGGGCCCATTAAAACTTCAAGAAAGTTCAGAGTTCCGATTTAATTTTGAGTTCTTGAGAAGTTTTTTGAAGACACTCTCAGGGACTGAGTCTCATGTAAACAACATCAAAGTCCTGTGAGAATCATTAAACTTTTCCTAGTCCAGTTATGGAGAAAGATTTCAAAGAACTTGTAAGAAATACACATTCCTATTTTAAATGAAGTATTTTATGTTATTTCTCTTTAGAGCAGATGTTGTTGCAAAATTCTGTGATTGATATTGACCCAGGGTTTCTCCTCCGCAGCTCTGGCCTGCCCACAGAAGCTGCACCTTGAGCTCTGACCCAGTGTGGACAACCTTGCTCCACATTGCCCAGCCCCATCCTGTCTGTCCTCACTCCCCTGGGACCTGCTGTGCTTGGAGAGCTGCCTGCACCCAGCCTAAGAGGGGTTTTCACTTTTGGGGATTTTTGCAGCAATCTCAAACTCCTGAGTTTCCCCAGTGCAGACACATTGCTCAGGTGTGTGCCAGCCCCAGGTGCCACCAAAGGCACTGCAGAGCTGCCCTGGGCCAACTGTGAGGGTGGATCATCAGCCCAAGCTGCACTGGGTCCTTGCAAAGGGCTGTGGCCATGGGCACTGCACTGACCCCACTGCTGGGTTCGGCTGCCACGGCCACCGTGAGAAATGAAACTGTCCTTGGAAAGACTGGGGAGGACTGGGACATAGTGGGGAACACTGGAAACGCTGTGGGAGACGCTAAAGAGCCCAGTTAGGGCTCCCTGACCTCCCCACAAGAGTTCCCGAACTGTTTACGTCCCCCCACCGAGGATCTCAAGTCGCGGCTCGAACGCAAAAGTGTCCCCCAAGTGCCTTCTCGGACCCATAAACGCCGCGTTCGAACCACTTCCGGGACTACAGCTCCCATCATGCTCCGCGTCGCACATCCGGCTCTATCCCAGCCGGGACTTCATCTCCCGTCATGCCCCGCGCCCCACTGAGAGTCATTGCAGCTGCGCCTAGAACTCCCGTGATGCTCCGCGGCCCTGGTTAAACCGTATGATACCCGCGCTTACAACTCCCATCACCCCCCGCAGCCCAGAGAGCCCCGTTCGAGCCCCCCAAGGGCCCGTCTGGACCCTGAAGGGCCCCAAATTCCCCTCCCTGATCTCCAAGGGCCCCCCTGGACCCCCAAGTGCTGTCGCCGGACCCCGAACTGTCCCTCAGAATCCCTGAGTGCCTCTCCAAGTGCCCACCCGGCTCCTCCAAGTGTCCTCCAGACCCTCAAGTTCTCTCTGAATTCCCTCCCCAGACTCAAAACTGCCCTAAACGTGCCTCAGAAATGTCTCCAGGGATCACAAAGTGCCACCACTTGGCCCTATCAGAGCAAAACATGATAAATATAATGCCAAAAAGACTACAAATATTACTAGTTACCATAAAGAGGAATAAATAAATAGGCAGTAGAGAATAATTGAATAACGAAGGGAATTGTTGTTTAGAACCAATGACCAATAATTATTTTGCCTGATAAAAATGTAACATTTTTTAAAATATAAATATACAAATCAGGTAATAAAAATATTGAATAATACTATCATGAATTTGAATAGTATAATTATCATTAATTAATTAAATTTTTCTTTTAAGGATAAATGCCTACATTTTTTGGATGTTTTGGGATGTCAGTCCCAGGTGGGCGATGTCAGACATGGTGAGGCTGGGGGTGAGGAGCAGCTTGTCCAAACGGTCAGCCTGCAAGGGGCTCATTCTTCTCTGTGCCCAGACCTCCACAGGAGACATTCAGCATCAAGATCACCAGGCGAAAGCCTCTGTCACCTTTTCAATGAACTGAAAAATAAAAAAATGCACCCTTGATTAAAAAACAATCATGAGGTGCATTTTGGAATCTCCCTCCTGAGGAGAACTCCAAACTAACTCCAATCACTGCACAAGCCTTGAAAACCTGAAGACAATGGAAGGGAGACTGTTATGAACAAAAATTCAGTTGATTTTTTTCTGTGAGAAAAAAAGGGACCACTACTGCTGGGCTGCTGCCTGTGTTATAGTAATTACAAGTCGTTGTCGTTAATGGTTGTTTTTGTATTAGTAAAAGCCCTGGCTAGGGTGAGGTAATGGCCCTTCTCTGACACACTGAAGGGTGAGAACCTTCCCGAACTGTGAGGAGAAGACACCTGAGAAGGGGAGGGGGTTATGCAAAGTGACTCCAAGACCAGAATGCAGCATGGGTCCCCCGCTGCACTGAGAAGACCCCAAAAACAACGAACCAAATAAGAGTTGAGAGACTAGAGTGATGTCTGGACGTGAGGAGCCGAGTGCTGGGCCTGCAGAGATGCGGAACATCTTCGGAGCCTCTCGCCCTGACCATGGGAGTAGCCCCCGGAGATGAGGGCCTGCTAAGACAGCCGGCAAAAGTAGAAACATCTGGTGGGGACACCATGCCCAAAAAGCTCCCATGAGGACTAGATTCCCCCAGTTCTGCCCCTTGCGGACAGATCTGCGCATATCCTCCTCCTCTGAGTCGCCTTGGGGGACAACGGGATGCTGCAGACCTGCCGAGCTACCCAATCCTGAGCTGATCACTTTTAATAAAGGCATTAAAAAGGAGAAGAAGTCTCCTGGCCCTGTTTTTTTCAGAGTCCAAGATCTCCTGAGGGTTTTCTGTATTTTAATCAGCCCCACAGTGGATTTGGGGCTGGGTCCAGGAGCCTCAGGCATGCAGAGAAGGATGAAGAAGCTGCTGAAGGAGTCAGCAGCAAAACTCCAAGTGCCTTGGAGCATGGCTGGGCCCCAGTGAGGGCAGGGAGTGCCAAAGGCTGCCCAGGGCCTGGTGAGAGCAGATCCTTGAGGCAGGATTGCAGGGAGCCCAAGGCTCTGAGCAGGGAACTGCAATGCTGAGCAAGGCCTGGGCTGGCTGGGGGAAGCAGAAAGGCCAAGCCCTGAGCCCAGCCTGGGCCAGCAGGGCCTGTCCCTCACGGCTGCCTTGGGGCTGTTTGTGGGGCAGGGGGATGTGAGGGGCAGTAAGGACAAATGGCATAAACCTGCAGCCCCTGCAGCCTCCCCAGGGAGGCCGAGGGAGAAGCAAAGTGCAGCCCCTGCCAGGAAAGTTCCTCCTGTGGGGCCTCCAGAGGCGCTGCCCGAGCCCAGGGCACAAAGGCCTGGGTGCCTGTGGCCCTGCCAGCCCTTGGCCATCTGTCCTGCAGGCTGTGCCCCCTGGGCGTGCTGCTCCTCTGCCCTGGCTGGCTGCACTCGCCCATCTCGCTGTGCCCCAGCATTTCTCACCCAGCGTTGCTGTGCCCTCCCTGGGCTCCCTGCACCCAGCGCTGCCGGCTCCTGGCACACAGAGCCCGGCCATGGCCCAGCCTCACGCTGCCACACCTCCAGCACCAACATTCTGCCCTGCGAGGGACTTTGCTTTCTCCTCAGATCCAGCCTGAACTCTCCAAGCTTCACTTTGGGGAGGTTTCCTGCAATTCCCACTGCCAAGGAAAGCTCTGTCTCCTGCTGGTCACAAACAGAGAAGGGCTGGTGGGAGATGTGGTGGTCAGAGGCTGTTTGGGGCACAATGACCATGAAATTATTGAGGTTTTATATATTCTGTGGAAGGAGGGGCATCATCAAATCTTCTGCATTGGATTTTTAAGAGCAGACTTCAGCCTATTCAGGATGCAGATTTGGAAAGTACTGAATCAGGTACTGATTTTTTAAAGGGAAACAGCCCTTAAAAACAAAGGATTCCAGGAAGGATGGACACCCTTCAAGATAGAAATTTCAAAGGAGCAGCAACAGCCTTTACCTCTGTGCCCAAAACTGAGTTAGCATGAGAAAGGACGGGCCTGGCTGGGCAGGGAGCAAATTACATTATACAAATTATATGATACAATCATCATGTAGCCAACACAGGACAGGCAGGAAACTCAGGAAATGTTTAAGAATATCACTAGGTCATTTAGAAAGAAAATTAGAGAGGCGAAAGATTAATTAGGACTTAATCAGGCCACTTCTTTGAAGGATAACAAAATATATCTTATAAATGCATTCATGGCAAAAGGGTTGAGGAAAACCACCATTTCTTATTGTGGGGGATATGGTTACCAAAGATGAGGAAAATACTGAGGTACCTAACCTTTCTTTGCTTTCAAAAGTAAGACTAATTTAAAAAATAAGACAGTTTCCAACCAGAACAAGTGTTCTCCTGGCCTGGTAGATGGGGACAGAGAGAAGAACAGCCCTCCTGGAATCCAGGAGGAAGCAGCTGGGGACCTGCTGAGCCACTCAGATGCTCACAGGTGTCTCTGGGACCAGATGGGATCCTTCCCAGGGGGATGAGGGAGCTGGTGGATGAGCTCCCCAAGCTGCTCTCCATCATTTACCATCAGTCCGGGCTCAGCAGGGAGCTCCCAGAGGACTGGAGGTGCCAGTGTGAGCCCATCCCCAAGAAGGGCTGGAAGGAGGATCTGGGGAACTCCAGGCCTGTCAGCCTGACCTGGGTGCCTGGCAAGGTGTTGGAACAGATCACCCTGAGTGCCATCACAGAGCACCCACAGGATGGCCGAGGGGTCAGAGCCAGCCAGCGTGGAATTCAATGATTCAATGAATCAATGCAGATCATTGATGATCTGCATGAGGGGACTGAGTCCAGCATCAGCAAATTTGCAGATGACACCAAGCTGAGTGTGGGTGTGGATCTGCTGCAGGGTAGGAGGGCTCTGCACAGGGACCCGGACAGGCTGGATCCAGGGCCCAAATCCAACAAGGTGAGGTTGAACAAGTCCAAGTGGTGGGTCCTGCATGTTGGACACAACAACCCCTGCAGCTCTATAGGCTGGGGACAGAGTTGCTGGACAGCAGCCAGGCACAAAGGGACCTGCAGGGGTGATGGACAGCAGGCTGGACATGAGCCAGCAGTGTGCCCAGGTGACCAAGAAGGCCAATGGCTCCTGGCCTGGATCAGGAATGGTGTGGCCAGCAGGAGCAGGGCAGTGATTCTTCCCCTGTGCTCAGCACTGCTTGGGCAGCACCTCGAGTGCTGTTTGCAGTTCTAGGGCCCCCAATTTAGGAAGGACATGGAGGGGCTGGAGCGTGTCCAGAGAAGGACAACAAGGCTGGGGAGGGGTCTGGAGCACAAGGTCTGTGAGGAGTGGCTGAGGGAGCTGAGGTTGTTTACCCTGGAGGAGAGGAGGCTCAGGGGAGACAAGGTGGTGTCAGGGCACAGGTTGGACTTGATGATCTCCATGGCCTGTTCCACCCTTGCTGATTCTGGGATTCTCTGAAAACACCCTTGAAGCAGTTGCAGGATGAGCCCCGGGCCTCCTGTTCAGAAGCTCCAGTAGCCCAGGTCCCTCAGCTTCTCCTGCCAGCCCCAAAGCCCATCCTGTCAGTCCTGCAGAGCCTCTGCAGCTCCTCCTCACTGCCCAGAACAGGGAGCCCCAGAGCCAGACACAGCAGCCCAGATGTGCCCCCCTGGCCTGGGGTGCTTCTGGCAAGGGAGCAGCACCAGGCACTGCAGGAGCCTGCAGACAATTCCTGCAGCACTTGTAGGATGATCCTGCTGCCCAAGGGATGTTCCCATGGGGCCAAGTCGGGAACTGCAATGGGGAGTGGAGCCAGGGAGGAAAGGGCAAACAGGGATGGGCTGTTTGCAGGGGAGGGAAGAGGGGTGGGCAATAGGAAGAAATTTGTTGCAGGAAGAGTAAAGAAAGCAAAGGTAAAGCCAAGGAAATGCTCAGGGCAGTTTGGGGGTGGCTGCCAGGCAGCCCTGGCTCTGACCAACAGAGTCTGCAGTGGGACAGGAAACTCCCAGCTGATGGGAACAAATTTCTGGCTGACTGCAGAGGCCAGGACAAAGCTGAGTGGTTTCCCTGGTGTCCCCCAGCCCTTGCTGGCCCCAGGGGCTGATGGCATTTGTGCTTCCTCAGGTTCACGTCCCCACTGCAACAGCATGGGGGTGCTCCCGCTGCTGTGTGCAATGCAAACAGGGGCTGCTGAGCCAGTGCTGCCGTGTCTGTGCCTGCAAGGATGAGGCACCTGTGTGAGCTGGGGAGAGGCCAGGACTGCAGAGGGGGGATGTTGTTGGCAGCTCCATGAGGACGCTCTGGGACGCTGCCCTGGGCTGTGCAGCGCACTGGGGATGGATCAGCCCCTGCTCTGCTCCTCCTTCCCGTCTGCCCCAGGGCCCTTGCAGAGCACCAGCTGTTGCTGCCCTCAGCTGCCATTGCAACCCTCAGGACAAAGCGGTGCCAGGGCTGTTCCAGGTACAATTGCAGTGACACTCGTTGGTGCCACCAGGTGCCATGGCAATGGCCATGGGGACCCGTTCCTTGGTTTGGTGCCATGACAACCAATGCCTGGAGCTGTTGTGATGGTTGGTGGCCATGGAAAGCTGCCCTGGCCCCTTGCTCAGGGCTGGTGTCAGTGCCCAGAGCCAGAGGGGATCCCTTGCTGGGGGCTGTGCCATGGCCACCTGCCCTGTGCTGCGCTGGCCGCTCAGGCACCAGGAACCAGCAGCCAACGGCACGGCCAGGGCCAAAGGCCAGGTCAGCCAGACAGAAAGGGGCGGGGCTGGGCACTGTTTCCATGGCAACCGGCACTGGGGGACACCTGGGTCACCTGGCTTGGCAGTTGCCATGGAAACCCCTGGCAGGGACTGAGGGCACAGCCCTGGCACTGAGACACTGCTGGGCCGGGTGCTGAGCACACAGAGATGGTTTTGTTCTTGCTGAGCTGCAGCACAGCCAAGGCCTGTCCTGCCCCTCGTCCAGCCACGCTGGGGAGGGGCTGGGGCTGCGGGGGAGCTGGGCAGGGGACACAGCCAGGACAGGGGAGCCCAACTGACCCGGGCATACACCAGAGCAGAGCACATCATGCTCAGGGTGTAAAGGGGGGAACAGGGAGGAAGGGGGGAATTTTGGAGGGAGGGTTTTTGCCTTCCCAGGGAACACTTAGGCAAGAGGGGGCCCTGTTTCACCAGTGGGCAGTGTCACTACCAAAAACACAGACACCAACTGAAGGAATTGTGTCATTTATATCATGCAAAGCTGCAAAGATTTACAAAAGGATAAGCTCAGCAAAGCACATCATCATTAGCAAAGAATTACAAAAGAAGCTCAGCAATCCATCATAAGCCATCATTACATTTTGATGACCAATCCCCTGGTGAAACACCAGAGGTGTTTGTGGCAGACAAAGATTCTGGCTGACTATCAAGGTACACCTTACAGACATCAGTATTACTTTAGTGACACCATTCTTCATTCTTTTTTCTCAATCTCATTCAAGTTAGGAACAAGAATTCTGTTGTCCATGGAGCTGGCACCTTTTTAATTCCAGAATAATGCCCCCAGGCCCTTTGATGTTCAGCTTTACCATGCTGTCTGTGGCTAACAAGGCTTGGGGGGCCCTTCCCCCTCTGGCTGGAAGGGGCTGGGTCCCAATCCCTGAGGGGCACCCAGGCTCCTGGATGGAATTCCTGTGCAAGTCCCTCAGTGTCACAGCAGCCTTCACATGGAGCCCAGTGGATCAGAGCATTTTCCACAGGGGCCCTTGGGGCAAACAGGGAGATCTGGTTTGGCAGGATGTGTAAAACAATATCCTGTCAGATCTCCTTGTTCTCACACAGAATCCTTGGCTGCAGGGACACATTCCCATTGTTCCTGCCCAGGGTTCAGGACTCACAGTTGTCTTTCCTAGGAGCTGCTCCTTCAACTGCCTCAGGAGGGCCATTTGGCCTCTGGACCCACACTCTGGCTCCATTATTAGGGCTGCTGGATCCAAACCCTTTATCTCCACAAACGGTGGTGATTGGAGCTGGATCTCCTTTTTTCACAATCATTCTTAAAATTGCAAGATCAATAATTGTGCTACCCTGTCACAGGGTTGAATAATCCAATCTTGTTCATTATTGTTTAACAGAATTACTGTAATTTCTCCTGGACATTCCGCATCAGTTCCTCCTGCCATGACAGGAACACTTTGCAAGGCCAAGCTCCAAGGGAGCAGTTACCAAAGCAAAGTGTCCTGAAGGAATCTGAATTCCTGTTTCAGAATTGATAGCTCTCATTTGCTTTGAATTTATCCTAATTAATTCCAATGCATGAAGGCCCAGCCCTGCAGCCTCTGGGCTGGCCCTGCCAGGGGCCATCACAACCAGAACAATTTCCCAGGCAGCCCAAGTCTCACTGCCCATGGTTGGATTTGCAAACTGGGGGCAGCCGGGCACAGCCAGGGGGTTTCATTTCCCCAGTGGGCCATTGTGAAGGGCATGGAGCACATCTGGGAGATGGGTTCTCCAAGGGCAAAGGTTCCCATCTCCTCATTTTTCCAGCTGCTCTTTTAACAACCCCTTCACCTGTTCAACCAATCTTGCAGCTTGTGCATAGTCTGGTACATGAAAAACCCTGCAGGCAAAACCACTGTATTCTTCACAGGAACAGACAAAACACTCTGCATCACAGTATCAGCACACCCTGTAAAAATAGCCAATTTCCTCCCTTCCTCCTTTTTCCATTGTATACAATCTCACAAAGTTGACCACTGACATTAGGGTCCTGGCCAATCCTGTCCTGTAGGGTATTTAGTGTTACATCCCTGAGCAGCCAAAGATACCAAATTATTATTGTCAGCACTATTTCATATTGTTCCTATTTTTTATGTAGATATTGATATAGACATACCGAAATATAGATACATATTAAAATATATAAATACATATATAAATATATATATTGTCTTATCCTATAAATACGTATATAATTATAAAATATATCAATATTTCACTTGCACAAATGCATCTGAGCTCAAGATTAAAACCTTCTTCTGTTGCTCCATGTGGGAGCATTCCAACAATGATTGTTCCTTCTGAAGGTGCTGTTTCCTATGTACTCTGAAGAAATTCATCTTTGTCTGCCCAAACCCACAAGGTCTTTTCCTTTTCCATATGCAATTTCTGGATACATTTAAAGCATCCAGGGGTGCAGATTCTTTTTGCAGACTGCCCCACTGCTCCCACAGGGCTCTGACCTCAGCCCACTCCAGAGCCAGGGAATTCCAGGGAAGGGTTTCCCAGCTGGGAATTTCTGATGGGACTGATTCCTCACATTGACACTAAACAAGTGACCTTTGGTTGGGATCTGGTCAGACTGTGCCAGTTTTGTTTTACCAGTGGGCAAAGTCAGCACCAGAGACACAGACTCCAACTGAAGGAATCAGTGTCATTCACTGCAGTTCAGAGCAGCAAAGAATCACAACAGGAGCAGCTCAGCAATGCACCCAACCATCCCCACCAAAGATTGCCTGCAGTGATTAAGAAAGATCCAGCAGCATTTACCCTCAGCCTTTACCATCCCCCAGACCCACACAGCAGCTGGGGAAGCTGTCACAGCCAAGGGCTGCAGAGCCACTCCTGGGCACTGGGAATTCCTGCAGGTGCCTCCAGCCCCAGGTGAGGCTCCAACCCCACTGGGAGAGGGCCCAGCTCTGACAGTGCTGAATGAACAAACTGAAGGCACTGCTAGTGTGGCAACATCTGCTTTCATCCTCCTCTTCAGTTCCTCCCAAAGCCTAGCCAGGGCTCAAGGAGGAACCAAGGGAGCTGACTTTGACCATACAGCCCCAAACAAGGCCAGATGTCAGATTTCATGGCCTTGTCTGGCTTCTAAATACACAAAGGTCAAGACATGTCTCACTAAGGAGTGGCTACATCTATTACATGGCCTAATGACCATGCATATTTCATCTAGGAGCAGATACAAAGATAACCTTTGCTTGGAAGGTTCATCCAGAGGCCACCTTTGGCTCAGGGACTGCTGTCCAGGCCTCACTCAGGGCTGGTGTCCAGGCCTTGGCACTTTAGGGACGTGGTTTAGTGCTGGGCTTGGCACTGCTGGGTGAGCGGCTGCACTGGGTGAGCTCAGAGGGCTTTTCCAACAGAAAGGATTCTGTGATTCCATTATTCTATCCGCTGCATTCAGGTGGGGCTATTTTAGCAGTATTACTTTGCTCAGAAAGTTCCCTCTTGCCCAGCTCCTGTGGCCTGAGGCTTCAGCTCCTTCAGCTCCTGGTGCTGAGTTGCTCATGCTGAACGAGACGACTCAGAGAGAAGAACACAGTCCATGCAATTCCTTCTGGGACACGGAGAGGGGAGGCTGTGCAAACAGGACCATTGTTTCGTGGGGCCTCCTCTCTGCCCTTCACGCCTTTCAGCGCTTTGAACCAGCCAAGAGCTTTCTCCAAGAGTGCAATGGAGCAGCTGTTCCTGCTCCCAGGCCTGGCTCTCTCCAGTCTCTGCCCTTGCCTGGTTCTGTCCCTCTTGCTGTGCCCTCTGTTTCCCCAGGGCTCGCTGGCTGCTGCCCAGGACTGTGGCACTGGAACAGATCCAGTGCTCCAGAGCCTCCTTTCTGTGCCCTTGGAGCTGCCTGGGCACAGCAGCCTTTTCCATCTGGAAGCTCCCCATGGACAGGGAGTGCCCAGCTCCGTTCCTTGCACAGCCTCCAGGAGCCCAGGACTGCCATCTCCAGTCCCTGCTGGCACTGGGGGCTCCCAGGTGCCTCAGGCTGCTGTGACACCGCTGCACACGGGAGGGAAGAGGGGCAGGGGCTGTGCTCAAAGTCAGCTCCATCTGCTGCTGCTGCTTCTGCTGCTGCTGCTGCTGCTGCTGCTGCTGTGGGGTCATTTGTGCAGCCCTGGCCGAGATCCAGGGATCAGATCCTGCCAGTCTCTTCCAGCCCTGGCTGCTCAGAGTTTGGGCCTTGGAGCCTCAGGTGGCCAAAGGCAGCTGCTGCTGGTCCCTCTGTGTGCCCATGTTCAGCAGTGCTGCTCCATCAGTCTGTGCCCAGCAACGGGGAAAAGCCTCAGCCCTGCAGGGCCAGGAGCTGCCGGGCTCTGCCTGAGCAGCTCAGCCAGCAGGAAGGGAGCTGCTCCACAAGGGAATCAGGAGCAAAGGACATTCCTTTGATAGGACATGTTTTCTATTTAAAGGAAAAAAAAGGAAAAAGGAAAAAAATAGGTAAATTGTAAAGGATAGGAATAAAATCCAGGTGTTACTGAAAAAAAAAAACATAAAGGCAAAGTTAAATTCTTTGCATTAAGAGGTAAATGATCTTTTTAAAAAGAGACCTCAGTTATTTACATTGTAAATGTGCTGATGGCATGCATCCATCTTACTGACCTCAGCAGCCTTTTAAAGATTTTGGGCTTTGTTTCCAAACATTTGAAATTTGTATTTGAAATTGTGCTTGAAGCAAGAGGAAATTGCTTTGTGCCCTTCCAGCTCCAAGCAGGACTGGGAATGGAAACTCTGTCAAACCCCAAATCCTTTAGAAGATGACCTTCCTTCTCAGCCTGGAAATGAGCTGCACATTCCCTTTGAAACTGTCAGGGATTTCTTAGAGACACAAAGTCCCACTTACGGCTTTTTGCTCTGGTTTGGCAGTGCAGAAGGGCAATTCTCCATCCATCAGCTCCAGACTGCACTGCCTCAGGAGCAGGGCCCACTCGCCAGCTTTCGCCCACTCGTGGCACTTCTAGAGGAGGAAGAAAGTGCAATTGCACAATTCCAGCCAATCAAGAAGGAAGAATGGGACAGACAAAACACCCTGTGCAGATCCAGGCATTCAGCTGGGACTGTGGAGAGTTTGGGTCCTTGCCAGTTGGATGTGTGTCCCCAGCTGCAATCTCTGGGCCTGCAGCAGAGTCTCACTCACCTGCCAAAGCAGAAAGCTCAGGCACTGTGCTCGCAATGGGCTCGTCTGATGCAGAGCTGTCAGAGCAATGTGAGGGCAGAGCCAGCCCAGCTGGGCCCAGGGCTGAGCCCAGCAGAGCCCTGGCAGAGCCCAGAGCAGCCTCAGCACCCGCAGAGCCCGGCTGCAAGGGGAGAAAGCAGAAACCGCCCATCAGCTGAGGGCTCCTGTGCCCTTGTGCCAAGGCCTGCGGTGCCCAGGCCATGCTGGCTGTGCCCAGAGCTGTGCCCAGAGCTGCCCATCCCTGCTGCCTTTGGCAGCAGAGCAGGAGGGCAGCACATGTGCCCAGCCTGCAGCCAGCCACGGCACATCCAGCCCTCAGCAGCTGCCCAGAGCAGGATGCTCCTGTGCTCGCTGCCAGCTCCCAAAAGCTCTGATCCCACCCTGCCAAGCACACAGGGACCCACCTCATGCCACCCATGGCTGGAAGAAAAGCTGCTCCCAAACCATGTCCTCAGCCTTCTCCAAGGACACAGCCCATCCACGCCACAGCTGCTCCCAAGCACTTCCCCATCCACACTGGACCACCTGGAATGCTTCCTCTGGAAAAACAAACAACACATTCTTGAAAAGAGATTAGATGCAAAAAGGGAAAACAAGAAAAACGGTAAAAACTCTTATCTCTGTCAGGGCCTTGAGGAAGGCCAAACCCCTGCATGCCAGGGAAAAACCCAGCCATGGGTGTGGGAAGCCCACACTTTCTCTCTTCCACCCTGCACTGCCCCCCAAAATCACGGTGATCCCAAAGTAAACAAGGGCAGTGGAGCAGCCCAAGCCCTTCCTTGCCTGCACAGCAAAGCAGCTGTGCACAGGTTCTGGAGCCCCACCTCTGCTCTCACCATGGGGCTTTGTTTGTGTCGGGCTGGCTGCCCCAGCCCCAGCCCGGGGCACGGTGAGTGCTGGGGGCTGTTGGCAGGGCCAGGAGCCCACTCCCATTTCGTACCCACCCCAGCCCATGCCCCAGCCCTGCCAAAGCAGCTGGGCAGCCACTGAAGAATGAGTTGCATCTGCCCCCGCAAAGGGGGAGCCTTTGGTTCCCAGCCAGGCTGAGCCATGCCCAAATCTGGCAGAATTTCCCCAGCTGGGGAATCATCTGCAAATTCCCTGTGGACTTTGGCTTTGAAGAAGGTGCCAGAATCAAAGTCCATCACCTTCAGCCTCCCGTGGCCAGGCTGAGGAAAAGCTTGTCATCCTTGATGTCACCCTCGCTGTCTCCAGCAGCAGCAGCAGCAACAGCAGCAGCAGCAGCAGCATCCCCACCCGGTACAGCTTCTCCAGGGGCTCCTTCTCCTTCCCTGGGGGAAGACCAGGCTCTCAGGGCTCTGCCCAGGGCCCCAGATGTCAGGGAACCAGCACAAGCAAAACCAGATGGGATGGATACTCCAGAGACCTGGAGAGCCATTCCCAGCAACTGGGAAAATCCTAGGTGCTCCATCCACCCATAGATGCGGTCTCCAAATTTGCCCCAAAATTGGGTCCAGCTTTTAGAGGCCATAACGAGCAAGTCCAAGTGACTTGATGACATTTTTAGCCCAGAAAGCCCTGCAGCTGATGGCACACTTCACAATCAGCAGGGGACACAGCTCGGCCAAAGCCCAGACCTCTGCTGGGAGCCTTTCTCCTCAAATACCCTTCAAACAAACCTCCATGCAAGTTACTTGGAAAAGTTTCTTCCAATGATCCATTTCTGGCACATAACTACACAGGCTTATGTGAAAGATTCTAAAGACTCTAAATTCTAAAGATTCTAACTCTGGAGTCAAAGAGGAAGCACTAAGGGTCCTTGTCATCTCTTTGTAGCTAAATCCCACTCTACAGGAGTTGAAGGAGTTTGGAACGAGCTAGAGAGCGGACCTCTGAGTATTTTACATGATGCCATTGCATTTTCTTCACTTCTACACAGACAGGAAGGGTGAGTTTGGCTCACATCTCCACCGCATGGCTCACAGGGCCGCAAGACTTGTAATTACAAGAGCTTTGAAGGATTTCTTGGCCAAGAAGACACGGCCAACAAAGATATTTGTGGTTTGGAGCCAACCCTTCAATATTTCATCTTAGGGACTCATGCTACAGTGTAAACTTCCTTAGCCAATCATGTTATGACACACAAACCTACAGCACTGCATCCTAAGCTTCTTGTTTTCCATTGTAACTACTTTTATTTTTTCTAGATCTTGGACTCTAAAACTCTAAACTTTCCTCCACTTCAACATTCCTCCCCGTGTCTCTGCTATAAACTAAAAATCTGCATTCTCATATCTAGCACCTAAGTTTGGAAGCCCTTTCCAAGGTCTCAGATCAAATCCTGTGCTTAATTCTAAGCTTTGCTGACAAGACCAAAGGTCTGAGATTTCCCTGCATTTGGGTTTCCCACAGTACCAATGATGTTAGTTACACAGTGCCCGGGATCCCTCTTGCAAGTCAACACTGTCAGGATCAAGGCAGCTGCTGGGGGGCTGCTTGTGGCCTCTGACAGCCCATTGCCCAGGGCTTGCCAGCGCCCCAGCCCCTCAGGGTCTCCCCCAGCCTGGCCAAGCTGCCCGGCAGCAGCGCCGCAGCCCCACAGCAGCTGCAGAGCAGCCCCATCCAGAGGCACCTGGGAGCCCTCAGCAAGGCAGCCAGCAGCACGCGGCCAGGAGGACACGGATGGCGCTTCCTGCCTGGCACAGGGCTTGAGGCCATCTCCAGGCACTGCTCTGGCAGGGATTCCCACAGCCCTGGCCCCTGCCCAGCTGCTCTGTGGGCAGCACAAAGGCTTCAGCAGAGCCACCAAAGGCCAAGGGGCTTCTGGCCATTTTCCCTTGCCCGCTGCACACCTGGGCAGCTGGCTGAGCACAAGCACCCTTTTCCCCCTGCAGGGCCTCAGGACCCCTCAGCCTGCTGTGCTGCTGAGCACAAGCTCCCTTTTCACCCTTTCCTGCCTCTTGTCCTGCAGACCCTGGGCAGCAAAGAAAAGCTCCTGGCAGTCTGTGTATCATAATACATTCTATAATTATTTACAGTAATCTATAATCTATAATAATATATATAATTATATATACCCTATAATTTATTTATTTTCAATATAGATAAAACAATGAAAAGAAGAACAGAAAAATATTAAAGAAAAGGAAAATTACCCCTGGCTCAGGTTGCCCCAGCCTCCAGGATCAGCTCTTCTCCTAAGTCTTCCGGCAGCACAGCCAGCCGAGCCCCGACAGACGAGGCTGAGTCCTCCATGCCATGTGCAGCTGATCTTGCAGCCTCTGGATGGTGGAATATCGCCCACACTGTATTTCCCCGAGGACATGCAGTGTTTCAAGTGCCAGCTGCGACACGGCACTGCTCCTGTCATCCGTCAGGCGTTCCAGGGCTGCAAGAGAGAGGAACAGAGGTACGGTCAGAGCCGGATCTGCGGGGAGCCGAGGAGAGCCCCCTGCAAGGGCCATCCCAGCCGGCTCTTGCCGTGGCCAGGAGGGAGCAGGGAGCAAGGGGATCAGCCC
The DNA here is from genome assembly GCF_028551555.1 of Melozone crissalis. Taxonomy (NCBI): domain Eukaryota; kingdom Metazoa; phylum Chordata; class Aves; order Passeriformes; family Passerellidae; genus Melozone; species Melozone crissalis. Next base: position 2,068,518 of record NW_026535886.1, read on the forward strand.
GAAGCTGCTGGCCACGAATGGCCCACGGGGCCCTGAAAGCTCCTTGTGCTCTGCCCACGGGAGCTGAGCCCTCCGCAGCTGGAGCAGGCCTTGCAGCTCCCCTCGGCAGCCCGCGCTGTCAGCCCACTGCCCTCACTCACCAGTGCAGATCAGCTGCAGCTCTTGCTGCTGCCCCCTCAGGCGCCGCCCGGCCATGCCTGTGAACACAGAGCCTGTCACGGCCCCAGCGGCACAGCTCCCTGCCAGCGGCGCTGCCGGCGCTGTGGCCACACGGGCTGCTGGCCCGGCAGGGCTCAGCCCGGCCCTTGCCGCATGCTGCCGCCCCAGGGCATGGCTGCCAGAGGGCGGCAGCAGCAATGCCCAGGCCAGGCGGGGCTCCACGGCGCCCCAGGGCACGGCTGGCGCTGCCGGGGCAGCAGGCCGGGCTGGGGCCAAGCTGCTGCGGGCCAGGGAGGGGAGGGGCAGCCCGGGCTCGGGACTCACCCATGAACCTGACGGCCGCCTCTCGCAGGGGCTCCTGTGGGCTCTCCACGTAGCACAGGGCCCGGCGCAGGTGCTCGGCCACTCGGCTCCTGTCCTCTGCCAGCTGCAGAGAGTGGCAGGAGGGAAGGGTTGGTGCGGGCTCAGCCCCTGGGCCGGGCGCTGCCTGTGCCCAGCCCCGGCCTCCCCTGGCCGCAGAGCCCTGAGGCACAGCCAGCAGCCGCTGGCCAAGGGCTCCCGAGGGGAGGGGGCAGCGGGCCGGCTGCTGCCCGGGGAGCCCCGGTGCTGGCCCGCCCCGCAGCCCCACCGGGCCGGGGCTTCATGGGCACCTGGCTCTGGCCCACGGGAGCCTGGAGAAGAGCCCGCGGGGCCTCTGGTTGCAGCAGCGGGCAGGGGCACAGCTGCCAGCCCCGCACACTGAGCACCGCCCTCAGGGCCCTTCTCCCGGCTGAGGCTGGGGCATGCAGGCCCTCCTTACCAGGAGCTCAGTGAACTTCGAGAGTTTCTGTTTCTTCACAGTTTTTTCAAGATCTTTCCTTTTCAGGAACTTGACTGCACAAAGCAGCGTTTCCCGAGAAGTCTGGAGAGCAGCAGAGATGCGGACATGGCCCCACAGCCCAGGGCACAGGAGCCGCAGCCTGGAGGAGGCTGCGGTCAAGCAGGTGCAGGGCAGGAAGCAGCCGAGCCCCCTGCCAGGGGGACAGCAGCAGCCCACGAGTCCTCACCTGTGCCATACGCAGATTCTCATCATGGCAGTGGAAGAGCAGTGGGAGCAGGCTCTGCCACACTTGTGTCATCAGGGGCTTTTTTCCTTCTTCTTCTACAGCAGAAATCAAGGTGTGAAAGACAATCATGGAGAGCTGCTGCACCTGGCTATCATCCTGTAGAACAGGAAGGCAGCAAGAGCTCAGCATCAGCTGGTTCTGGCCCACATTGGCACAGGCCTGCATCTGCACAGGGCCCCAAGTGTCCGGGCAGCAGCCAGTGGCCATGGCTGGGGGCACAGAGCCTTACGTGGTCAAAGAGTGGCAGGAACACCTTAGCCAAATGCAGGGCAATGGGACTGGGTATGCGGGCACCATTATCCAGGAACAGATAGCCCAGTAGCATGGTGGTCATCCTGACCCGCAGGAGCTCCACGAGCCTTTCGGTCAGGCTCCACATTCTTTCGGCCTGTGTGGAACACGACTTTGTGAAAGGCCACCCTGCTGCCACAGGGCCCAGAGGCCAAAGGCCTGTCCTTAAGCACTGGGGCAGCTGAAGCGGGAGGCAGGAGAGCTGGGAGCAGCTGCCCCAGCGCCCGAAGGCCAGGCAAGGCCAAGCGACTGCGTTGCCCAGCCCCACGCTGCCTGCACGGCTTCAGCCACTGCCCCCTTCTCACCAGCGGGAATGGTCCCTGAGCGGGAGGAGGGCCCTGAGCAGCTGGCTGCCAATGTCTGCGCGGTCCCTCTGCAGGTGCCATGACAAGACAAGATCCATGATGCTGTCCCTGCATTCCCTCAAGTCCAGGCACTCAAGGACCTGCAAGGCACAGGGCAGTGACAGGGGAGCCGGCCGGCAGGAACCCGGAGCCGCACGGGGCTGGGCCCAGGCAGCAGCGCAGGGCGCGGGCACCGTCCCAGGCGGCTGCGGCGACGAGAGGGCAGAGAGCTGGGAGGCAGCTCAGCCAGGCAGTTCTGGCCATCAGGCTCACCTCCACAAGGAATGCCAGGGCAGGGAAATCCCAGTATGGCATCTCTATGCTGAGCATCTCAAGGAGGCAGCATAAGGGCCTTTTACATAAGGGCCTTTTACACAAGGGCCTGGATGCATGGCACATCTCCCTGGAAGGTGGAAAGTGTCACTAAGACCTTGAGCCGGGGGGGGAAGCCTCTCCCAGCACTGACTCACATGGTTCTTGTCCTTCCCCACCACCCACTGCCAGGGGACCTGGGCCCTTTGAGATGTGCTCCTGGGCATCCCCTTTTCCAGCCTTTTCCAGTCTGCTTGGCTGTCACTCGTCCCTTTGACCCACAGCCACGGGGACTGTGTGGGACAGCCTGGGCACAGGGCACAAATGCCAGGAGCAATGGGGAGAAGGGGGTGTCTCACCTGGCCAGCAGAGCCACGGCAGAGTGATGGGTATCAACGCAGAGCAGCGTGTCCCAGCCACGCTTGCCTTCCATTGACACCACCACCTGCTCACACTGGAGAAGGCAGAGCAGGGACTTCAGGGTCTGCACTGCAAACCTGTGTGCACAGCAAAGCACAGGTCACACTGGGAGCACTGGCTCCTTGGCAGGCCACGTGGCAGGGACAGGAGGAGTGGGATGGAGCACCTGTTGGGGCTGGTGGCAAGGCCGTGCTCTTCCTGGCATTGCTTCCAGAAGGTATCAACCTCCTCTGGCATCTCTTCTGTGCTGAAGAACACTTGGAAGAGCAGATGCACAAACAGGTGGGGGAAATGCGGCGCCACTATACGTGGGACAGGGGCCTCCTGAAGGATCTTCCACATCACCACGGTTGCCTGCAAGGGACAAAGCCCCCCGAGACAGCACTCAGTGCCGAGGGGTCCGTGTGGCAGGGCCCAAGCTTAGCAGGGAGAGGCCCCGAGAGACCTTGGCAGGGGGAGCACGGGGCCTGGTGGGCCTGAAGCTGCCCCTGGGCCAGGTTTCAGATCAGCGCCTGAGGCAGGGAGATGCAGTGGGGGAAGGAGGAAGGAGAGCTACTGGAGAGGGAGCCTTGGGGCCAGCAAAGGCCAGTGTCAGAAACTCACAGCCAGGCCAAAGACACCCGTTTTGTCCCTGTCAGAGGTGCACATGCTGTGCTCTGGCCAGCTCCCCAGCACATCCAGGAGTATCAGCTGCACTGGCTCTGCAGTCCTGAGCGAGCACATTATGGTCTTCCACATGGTCAAAGCAGCTCTGTAGGGTTAGAGCTCTGTCTCAGGGTGGGTCTCAGACACGGCACCGTGGCCTGGGCATACCTAAGGGACTGGCTGCCCACGGGCTCTGCCTCTGTCCACTGGCCCTGGCCAGCAGCAGCCAGGCAGCCCAGGCCTGTGGAGACAGGGCCCTTAGGGGCAGCAAGGCAGCATGGCAGCAGGCTCGGGGGCTGACGTGCCAGGGCTGGGAAAGGGAGCAGCCAGAGGGCCCTGGAACTCTCTGTTGCTCACACACCTGGGACAGGTGGTACAGGCTGATGGGCTGGGAAGGCCTGAGCCTTCTGGGCAGGTGGGCCCCATACCTGTCACAGGACGGGGCCACACGCAGGAGTGTCACGACTGCATCACCCGGGTGTGCTATGGTGAGATTCAGCAGGGTCTTGTCCAGCCTGTGCTCAGCAGAATCATTGGCCATGAGCCAGCGGTGAATGTACCTCACCATGGCGGGCACCTGGAGAAGGCATGGGGAGACTTGGAAAGCTGCCAGAGGGAACAATGTCCCCAGGGTCCCCAGAGAAGTCCTTCCCTTCCCAGCGCACTGCCATGGCCTCAAAGGCTCCCAGGGACCACCAGGCGTGGCTGGGGAAGGCACGGGACTCATGGTGGAATTGAAGCCTGGCCCCAGGCTGCTTACTTGTTCTGGCCTGGCAACACCTTTCTCCAGGAGCAAATCCAGCAGGGTGGCACTGGTCTCATGATTGAGGAGCTCTGAGTGTGCTCTGAGCCCAGTACCCATGGTGCTGGTCTCTTCCTGCCAAATGCTCCTGATGAAGTCGCAAACAAGCTGTAGGAGAAGGGCAAGAAGCCGGGGATGTTGCACGGAATGCTGCACACAGGGGGCTGGGCTGAGCAGGGACAGCAGGCCCAGCCCAGGTGGGGGTGGCTGCAAGTACCTGTGCTGTGCTGCGGAAGCGGCCACGTCTGCTCTCCTGCTGCTGTGTGCGCTCCAGGGCTGCATCTGGCAAAGAGCGAGCGCAGCCAGAGCTGAGGGGCTGCGGGAGAGGCCGGAGAACACAGCCCAGCCCTGCGCTCCCCAGGCAGGGAGAGCCCCGGGATGCTCCAGGGGATGGAGCACGGCCCCTGCGGGATGTCTGCCCGGCCCCTCTTCCGTCCTGTCCTTGGGCATTTCCCCAGGGGATGGGATGGGATGGGATGGAGCCAAGTTGGCTGCAGGCTCCAGTCCTGCAGCCCAGCTCTGCCACTCACCCTCCTGCGGTGGATGGAACGGCACCGCCTCTTCATTCTCCTGTGCTGGAGCAGCTCCAGGGCCTTCTTCCTCCTCCTCCTCCACAGTGGCCAGCTTGGGCACTCTCGAGGCTCTCTGGCGCCCCAGCACCGAACGCAGCCGGTGCCGCTCCTGCAGGGCCTCCTGCGCCTCACCTGCGGGCGGGACGCGGCGGTCAGCGCTCGGCCCGGGGCCAGCAACGGCCCCCGAGCGCCCCTCACCCGCCCCGGGCCGGCCATGCCCAGGCGTTCGCTTCCTGGAACGGGGCACGGGAGGCTCGGGGCTGGCGGCCGCGCTGCCGAGCGGCGGAGCTCGGGTCGGGGAAGCCGCAGCGGAGGCGGCGGGAGCGGCCGCGCCGCCTGTGTCCTCCGCGGGCCCCGGGAGGAGCCGGAGCCGGAGCCGGGGCCGGGGCCGGGGCCGGGGCCGGGACTGGACCCTGCGTTGGGGCCGGGGCCGGGCTCGGGCCAGGCGGAGCCGAAGGGCGGCGATGCCGCCCCCGCACCAGGCACTGATGCCCGCCCAGCAGCGCCACCGCCAGTACGGCCAGAGCCAGGCGGAGGCGAGACCGCGGCGGGACGGTCGGGGCCGGGCACGGGGCAGCCCCGCCCGGGGCCGGGGGCGGGCCGGGAGCATGGCCCGGCCCGGCAGGGGACAGGGAGGCGGGGAGAGGAGAGGGACGCCGGGCAAGGGACCCCGAGAGAAGGGTGCCCGACAGCGGGAAAGGGAGAGAAAGAGAAATAAAGGGACAAAGAGAAAGAGGAAGAAAAATAGGAGAAAGTGTGTTTTAAATTATCTGTTTCGCTGCTCTCGCCGCTGCTGCTGCCGCCGCTGCTGCCGCCGCTGCCGCCGCTGCAACTGAAGCACCGGGGCCGTTCGTCCCCGTGTCCGTTCCCTGCTCGCCCCACGAGCCCCACGTTCGAGCCCCGCGCGCCCCGGGGACAGCCCCTCCGTCTGTCCAAACACGGGAACTTTGCAGCCTTGAGCCCGGATGCAGAGCCCTGACTCCTGCGCACTGGCACAGCGATCCCCTCGCCTGCTGCTGTGCATTGTCCTTGCTGAGGGTCAAACACTGTCGGGCCACCTTCCCTTGGGGTAGGATTCCTACCTGAGCCCAGCATTGCACTTACATCTCCAGTGTTGCTTTCCAGTAAAAACAGGGGAAGGAAAACTGTGTGTGGCTCATGGGATTCTAGAGTGTCTAAAAATCACCAAGTCACCGATCTTAGAGGTGCAGTGCATCTGGAATTACTGGGATGGAGAAGTAGTGTAACATGGAAAAGGGGAGCATAGAAATAAATAGAGGAAAACATCCTGGATTGTTTCTTTCATTTTCATTTCACTTCTGGAAAGCTGTTTCAGTTTTCCAGGAATCTTCTCCTGTCTGCTCTTCCCAAGAATCTCTCATGGAGAACAAGATCAAGCTTCTGTCGCAAGATTTTCCACCAGGAAATTATGCCACTGGTGAAGTTTTCATTGTGACTGTTTGTGCTGGCTTAGGGCAAATTTGGGGAGGAAACCTCCTAAAGGGGTCTGTCTAGAAAGCAAGTTCAAGCGGCCCCTCCCCCTACTAGTTCAGGGAAAGACTCCCCTGGAGAAAAGTGAAAAAAACCTCAGTTTATTAAACAAGTAAAGTATTCACAAGCATGAAAAATGAATAATATTAAATAAAACCTCGAACAGTGCTGAAGAGATGGCAAATTCCGAAAGTCCTTTTTGTGGGTTGTAGTTGGCTCTCTCGGTCTCTTCTAAGTCCCTCTGGTGCTGGAATGCAGCGTCCCAGAGCTCGGGGGGCCACAGGTGTGAGCTGCCGCTGTTTGTCTGGGTTTTCAGTCCAGAGCAGGTTTAAACAGTTCCAAGAAAAAGGAAAGTCACAGTCCGAGGAACTTCTCTTCCTAAGGTGGCTAAAATCAAATTGCTGGACCCGGGCTGTGAAGGCATTGGGAAATTTCCAAATCTGGGCACTGGCGGTCCCAGCAAACACCAGATCATGGTGGCGCTGGAGCCAGAACCTGCAGATTTCCAAACTTTGCTTTCTGTGCCAGCAAATCACTGGACTTGGGCTGTGCCAGCACCAGGAAGTTTTCAGATCTGGCCACTGGCACTGCCAGCAAACACCAGATCTGGGTGGTGTCATTGCCAGTGACAGAAATCTGCCGGATTTGGGCTCTGCTGGCACCAGGAAATTTCCAAATCTGGGTTCTGGTGCAGCAAACACAAGATGTGGGTGGAGCCAGACCCAGTAGCAGGAAGCTACCATGAGTTTTGGATTTCTGTGCCAGCAAATTGCTGCACTTGGGCTGTGCCAGAACAGGGAAATTTCCAGATCTGGGCACTGGCAGTGCCAGCAAACAGCCCATTTCAGGCTCCAGGCTCCAGGAAGGACTGGATCTGGATGCCTTCCTCTTTTCTTTTCTTCTTTCCTTCCTTCTTTCCTGGGGTCCTGCTGCCAGCAAACTCCAGATTGGGCAGTGCTGGCAAGGGGAAATTGCCAGGTTTTAGCTTTCTTTTCCAGTGAATTGCTGGACATGGGTGGTGCCAGAAGAGGGAAATTGCCAGATGTGGGCACTGGCAGTGCCAGTGCACACCAGATCTGGGTGGGGAATGTGCCAGCACCAGGAAATTGCCAAATGTGAACTTTCAGTGCCAGCATATTGCAAGAATTATGCTGTGCAGGAACCTGAAAAATTCTGGAACTGGGCACTTGTGGTGTCAGCAAACACAAGTTTGGGTTGCTGTAGGTACCAGGTATTTGCAAGGTTTTGGCTTTCTTTGCCAGAAAATTACTAGACTTGGGCTGTGCTGGCACTGGGAAATTCCCACATCTGGGCACTGGTGGTGCCAGCAAACACCGGATCTTGGCATTGCCAATGACGGTAGCAGGGAATTGCCAGATTGTGGCTTTCTTTACCAGAATATTGCTGGACTTGGCTCTGCCAGAACAGGGAAATTCCAGATCTGAGCACTGTCAGTGGCAGAAAACACCAGGTCTGGGCACCTGTATTGGCATCAGGAAATTGCCGGATTTTGGCTTTCTGTGCCAGCAAATTGCTGGACTTGGCTGTGCCAGCACTGGGAAATTTCCAGATCTGGGCACTTGTGCAGCAAACACCAGACCTGGGTGGTGCTGGTGGCAGCACCGGGAAGCTGCTAGGTTCTGGCTTTCTTTGCAAGAAAAATGCTGCATTTAGGTTTTGCTGGCACTGAGAAATTTCCAGATGCTAATTTTCCAGTGCCAGCAAACTGCTGGATTTAGGCTGTGCAGGCATCTGAGACATTCCCGATCTGGGCACTGGCGGTGTCAGCAAACATGAGATCGGGTTGCTGTAGGTACCAGGTCTTTGCTTGGTTTTGACTTTCTTTGCCAGCAAATTGCTGCACTTGGGCTGTGCCAGAATAGGGAAATACCAAGATCTGGGAACTGGCAGTGCCAGCAAACACCGCATTTCAGGAAGGATTGGATCTGGACCCGCTCCCTCCCTGCCTCCCTCCCTCAACAAGGTGCCACAGGGGCTGGAGAGCAGCCAGGCAGAAAGGGACCTGCAGGGACTGATGGACAGCAGGCTGGACAGGAGCCAGCAGTGTGCCCGGGTGGCCAAGAAGGCCAATGGCTCCTGGCCTGGATCAGGAATGGTGTGGCCAGCAGGAGCAGGGCAGGGATTCTTCCCCTGTGCTCAGCACTGGTTGGGCAGCACCTTGAGTGCTGTTTGCAGTTCTGGAGCCCCCAGTTAAGAAGGACATGGAGGGGCTGGAGCGTGTCCAGAGAAGGACAACAAGGCTGGGGAGGGGTCTGGAGCACAAGTCCTGTGAGGAGCGGCTGAGGGAGCTGGGGTTGTTTATCCTGGAGGAGGCTCAGGGGAGACAAAGCGGTGTCAGGACACAGGGTGGACTTGATGATCTCCATGGCCTGTTCCACCCTTTCTGGTTCTGGGATTTTCTGAAGCCACCGTTGGAGCAGTTGCAGGATGAGTCCTGGGCCTCCTCTTGAGAAGCTCCAGCAGCCCAGGTCCCTCAGCTTCTCCTGCCAGCCCCAAAGCCCATCCTGTCAGTCCTGCAGAGCCTCTGCAGCTCCTCCTCACTGCCCAGAACAGGGAGCCCCAGAGCCAGACACAGCAGCCCAGATGTGCCCTCCTGGCCTGGGGTGCCTCTGGCAAGGGAGCAGCACCAGGCACTGCAGGAGCCTGCAGACAATTGATCTGAAGGCCAAACCTCCTTAGCTCCTTCTGAAAGAGCAGGAATAGTTCCTCATTCCAGTGTGGTGGAATGCTGGGCACCACAGCTCCAGGTGAGGACTGCACACAAGTGTGCTCCCACTGAGTGCTGTGATGGGTTCTGCAGGAGCTCTGGCCTCCTGTGCTTGCCAGGCACAATGAGGAGAGAAGGAGCAAAGTGCACTGATGTGAGAAATGGATTTGTAGAAAGCTTTTAAGGCCTAATAGAAGGCCCACACAGTATGCATCTGTATATGAACCTTGAGACAGGAAGCGCTAACTTAAAAATGCCATGGAATAGGACAGATATTGTTGAGATAGAAATGGAGCTGGAAAAAAGTTTCAAAAGATGGCCTTGCAAATAAGACTTTGGAAAAACAGAGCTATGAAAGATGCATTGTAGTGGGACACACAAGGGGTAGTTTTAAATAATTGGCTTTAAGGCATCTACAACATGGCACGGCAAAAAGCTGATAGACCAAGAAATACTGTAATTAGGAAATAGTTGGCTTCTTAATTGTGATGGTGTGAATTATAACATCTGTATTGTCTCACCCTTCTCATGAGACTGAAAATGGAATAAAAGTTTTTAAAACACCTCTCAGTTGCCCCATCTCTAGGTCAAGAAAAGAGTATTATCCAACACACTGACACACCTTTGCCCTGAGCATAACCCAGCCTGGACCAAACACACTGAAAGGTTTCCCCTGTGGCCCATGTCTCGAAACATCAGGTCTGCTGTTTGACAACTCAGGTTGGGTTGGAGTCAAGGAGTTCCCTCAGAAATACTGGGTTTGTCTTTCTCTGTGCCTTCACCTCAGCAGCCTTGAGGATGCTCCTGTGTGAAGCCATCTGTCTCTCACAGTTTGAGACAACTTCAAACAGGATATTGTGCAATAAATTGTTTCCTCTAAAGTGTTCCAACAATCCCTTTCCAGCAATAGGAAATTATTACTAATAGATGAAAGTGAAAACCCCCAACAGTTTATTAACAAACAGAATCCCCCCATGATACGCGTTACAAGAAGGCGCCGGGGTCTCTCTCGGAAGAACAGGAGCCGTCATGGAGCAGTTCCAGCAGCTGATGGAAGCTCGGGGGCTCGTCCGGCGTCAGCTTTCTCCCGTGGCAGAGCTCCATGGGGCGGGCAGGGCAGTGAAGCAGCTGGGCTGGCGCCCCTCGCTGCCTTTTCTCCCCGGCGTGGCTCAGCTCACAGACTCTCGGGCTGGGAGCGGGGCCGCTCCGCTCCTGCCGGCACCGTGTCCCTGGGCTTGGACAAACAGTTTCCTGCCAGGAGAGCCCTGCACACTGCTCCACAGATCTTTCATAAAGGCCCAAACCAACTCCAAACACTCTGTCTGCTGCAGCTTTTCACAAAGGGCTGCAGCAATCCAGGACAGCTGCAAGTGAGTGTCGGAAGGCTCTTGTCTTGTTCCTGACAGCAGAATTCTTGATGATCTTGTGCAATTTTATTCAGATGTAACTTGAGAGCTGAGGTTTTTTTGTTAAAATATTTCATGATGAGTACGAAGCCTTGAGAGTGTGAGGTGCAAGACTGATGTGTGAAAGCATGAGCATATCCTCCAAAGTGGCCAGTTTAATTGCCCATTTTATGACTCTTGTATTTACTCCACACTAATAAGGAAAACCAAGCTTTGCTTGGAGGCAAAACAGGCATGGGATACACTACAGTCCCTCGCAGGCTCAGCAGGGCTGGCAGTGACACAGCAGGCAGTCTGCTTCATTGTGAACCACTACAGAGCTACATCCCCATCTGGTTTAAGTAGCGTGGTATTATTAAGAGCTCCTTTTCTGCATGAGACACAAAAAGGAGATCCCAAATGATCTTCATGCAAGCATGCAGTAAAGAACTGGTCCTGCTATCCTAACAGAGCATTTGCTTTGGCAATTACACTCTTCCCATTCATCTCTTGATGCAGACACTTCAGGTTTTCCCCCACACCCCTGCAAGGCTGGCAGTTGCTGTTTCCCATTTCCTGTTCTTCCCTAGAGATGGTGCAGTGGCTGCTTTGAAACAAAAAGTCCTGGGATCTGGACAGCTTGAAGGAGCATGAAATGCTAATTAAGTGCTCATATTGGTAACATCCAGGTCTGCACTACCCAGTGCTCTGCAGCAGCAGCAGCAGGACCATGCATCATTCCTGTTGGTGGATGTTCATGTTTCTGGTGTGCAAGAGCAATGACTTTGAGGAGGGACAAAAATGCCCCTCTTCAAACAGTGGCTGTGCAAGGAGATGTGATGTTTCACAGCCTTTTCCAGAATATTGCAGAAAGATCTAAGGTAATATTGTGGCATGGAGTAGGTCACTAAATTTGTCTCCAGAGGAATCCCCAAAGGGCACATTCACTCTGCTGCTGATGGCAACACCATAAGCTCATGGACCAGTTTTCCCTGCAACGTGCCACCCTGCCTGGGCTTTACTAGGCCGGGACTAGACCAAGAGCTAAGCAGACACATGCAGACAGGTGACATTATGTAACATCAGAAGCTGGCAACCATGAGGACTTTGCTGTCAAAAGGTTACAGCTTGCACTGGGCCCAGAAGTGTTTTACCCTAAAGCAAAGCAAATTAAAATATGAAGTTTCAAAGTTTCAAATGACTATGAAAGGAAACTGCAGAATAATTTCTGGAAGTGCAGCATTGTCAATGATCATGCAGCCCACCAACAGCTGGAGCTGAATCCAGAATTGCTTCTTCCAGCTGTGCAGGAATTCATTCCACTGGCAAGCACTGGTCCATGGGAACAAATGATCCCCTAGCTCTGGGCTGAATGGCACCCAGGCTGCAGTGCAGATTGGAGGAAACCTTGTCACTTGTTATTGGCCGCCCAGTGCACTCATCCTTCTGCAGACAAGGAGCAAACAACACAGCTGGAGTGCTGTCCTGGGTAAATATACATACAGGTGGCTTTTCCAAAGCAGTGCATCTTTTCCCAGTGAAATACATGACCTCTTCTTACCTGTGGAATTGTGATTGAAGACACCTGTGAGCCAGATCTGTGGGAGATTGCAAAGGAGCAAAGCTTTGGGATTTGGGCACACTTCTCTTGGTTTCTTTGCTCAGGCCTTTGGTGAGCACAGAACACACCTTTGACTAGACAGGATCTTTTGGATCCATTGTCCCTCAAACAGGTCAACAGGTGACTCTGTTGTAATGCCAAGTAACAAAGAGCAGCACAAATGACACAAAGAAAACCTGGCCAAAGAGGAGGAGGAGAGGCCCAATGCGGAAAGCATGTGGTGAGACGCTGGCACATCGAGTGAGCTGCACTCCCATAATCTCTAGGCTAGCAGGTCCTGGTCTCACATTCTCCTTTTGTTTTTTTTCAATTTTGTTTATTTATTTACTTTTTTTCATCATCAAAAAAAATATAGAATTAAAAATATGTCATCAAAACTTAAAGACAGAATCAAAACACGTTAATTCAAAACTGTATCTAAAGATCAGAACATATGTACAGCTCTAACTGTGAAGCTGTTATGTTTGCCCAATTATCCCATCATAAAAAAACCCCAAACAATATTAAAAGTAGTCGCAATTTCATTTGAATAGTTAAAATAAAAAAATATAAAATTGGATACAATATAATTTGATTAAAATAAGGGATAATTTGGTTCAAATAATAGCACATAAGCAAAAACAACCGCGGGGTACGGAGTGCGGGGTTCAATGACCCTTGCCACTTCACGTACAAGCTTGCCAAGTGAAAATCACCCCTTATATGCTATGTGTCAATTCCATCTCCTCCCATTTTCGGTTCGTCATATCTCTATCTCTGCCTTCATTACCACCTTTAGCACGCATGCGCCACCACTCGGTTTGGTGGTCGCACAAGTCTTTGGGGGTCGTCACTGATGAAGGCTCTGTAGTCTTCTTCGTTGTCCTTTAATTCACCTTTGGGTTACACATGCCCACCAAGCCAGTACAATGTAAGCCAAGACAATGTATCACTGCATCTACATATCAAGGCAATAAATCCCTTATAATTAGCATTTTCTGGGATCCAACCAGGTTCTTGGTCATTTTTAGCAACTGTATCTTCAGCTTCTTTCCTGTGGTCCTTGAGAACATCTGCTGGGAAGGGCGGGTGAAGCCCCTCCTCTCCCTCTCTTCTTTGGCATTACAACTTTAAACTATTTTATTATTCTCAAATATTAATTACTGTATCAATATTGACTACTGTTTAAATATTTATCAGCAGAAATCATACCTATTTATCACAGACTGATGTCACTGGAAAAATTCCCTCTTTTCCAAAGGTTTTCATTTGCTTTGGCTGTACTTTGTATGGCTGCAGGTCCTTTGGCTTAACGAAGTATCTTGGCGGTTACTCTTGGTAATATATCTTGCTAATTCTGCCCTTGGAGGAATTACTCAGTTCTGCAGTCCTTATTACACGCCCTGTTCTAAAAGACTTTTATATTGTTTTCCCTCTCTATGTGTTTCCACACTTGTTCAACAAGGTTTTCTTTCTAAGAATATTAGTCACAATATCCCAAAGGATTAAAAAATGCTTAGGTATTTTTCCCTAAGTATTTACTAAAGAAAAATAATAATAATAAAAAAAAAAACCTGTATGCATGCTGGATGTAAAATACAAACAGAAATAAACTTGAGAGTTCTCCCAAAAACCTTAAGAAAAAACCCCATGTATTCTATAAAACCTGGAATATTCATCTACAGTATACAAAAATGGGCATGTTCTAGAAGAGAAAATTTGTGCAATGGTTCTGCACAGAATTCTATGCTTTCAAGCTTTTTGCCCTTCAGGGGCAGTGCCATTCTCTGAACAGTAATGCTCTGAGCATGTTCTGCTCACCATGGCAGCTTTCTGCTCTGCCCTGGTACAGATCATCCTCCCAGCAAAGGGGGAGTGCAGCCACCACAACTCGCAGCACCTTCCCACACAGCAAGAACCTGAAGGAGAGAAATGGCTTTCACCAGCTGCTGCAGGTTCTAATAGTGCCACCTCTCAGCTGCTGAAAGCCTGAATTTCTGTGTTGCAGTGTGGTAGTTTATTGAGTCAAATGTTGTTATATAGTGGTATGTTCAAGTGTTCCCCGAGTTATTACAGTTAGTTTCTCCCCTCAGTTATGCCTTCCTACCCAAGTGTCTCTCAAGGAATCCCCTCCCTCCTCACCAGATTTTTCCCTGTCTGTCAAGACAACCCAGCCCCTTTGCCCCACCCATCAGCCCAAACCCTACCCTTTGTTCCAGAAAGTTCCCTGTCTCTCACCCTAAGATCCAATCCCTATCCCAACGCTCTCTCTTTCCCTTGTTCTGATTTGTTGTAGCCCTCAAAACCACACCCCAAGAGTCGCTTATTGGTTACTATATGGTGTCCACCCCCTGTTTTGAAAGATTTTAAAAACCAGTGCACAGGGGTGCTGCGGGTTCTCTGAACATCTGTTCCCTTTGGGAATTCTGACTTGTAGAACCTTCCCCCTGCCTCTCCTGATGAATTTGCTGCCTGCACTTTACACCGCAGAAGAGCCTCCTCTGTTTCCTCCACTCGGTCCTCCAGAGGTCTCTACTGCTCGGCATTTGGCCTAGAGGTTCTGGCTCAGGCAAAACCCTAACCTAGCCAGATCCCCACTCTTGCCGTTTTCCTTGGAGCATCACAGAGCTAGCCAGGGCTGCGGAGGGCAGTGACAGTGACCCATGCCCCAGCATGACACAGCCCCCAGAACCACACCTGCCAGGCCACAAACCCCAGCCCTGGTCCCCACTGCTGGCCTCAGGGGCTCCTGGGCATCCTCACCCCGAGTGCAAAGGCAGCCTCAGGAGCCCCCCAGGGCGCTCTGGATCCAGGCTGCAGACACCCTAAAGCCAGCACTGAAAGAGACGTGGATGGGGACTGCAGCTGGATCTTGCAGTGCTCACCACTCCTGACTACTCTCTAAGTGAACCCAAACCTCATTTGCAGCACCTTGAGCACATTGACCCTGCTTGCCCCTCCTGGAACGTGGTGTTCCCACATCCTACACCAGCCCTTTGCAGGGAGTGACCAGCTCCCAGCTGCTCTGCTACCCTGGCCTTACTTTCTGTTTGCCGGCAATGAACTTAACGGATACACTCCTGAGAAACCTAGCCCAACCTTTGCTTCTCAGGAGCTCTGTGGCAAAAAGACTCCACTAGTCCCTTGTTTTGCACAGAGAAGGAGGTCCTGACAAAGCATAAGGCACAGGCAGGGCTCTGGCATATGAATTCATGAGCCACAGGATTCCACCCATTGTTGTTCCTAGCTGCTTTGCTGATATTTTAGAGCCAGTTCTGGACAAGGGCTGCTGCTGACAGGATAGAAAAATATGGAGAAAAAAAGGTGCAGGAGACAACAAAAAAAAAAAAAACCAAGGGGGAAAACCCTTAGAAATACAGAGCACAACAGAAGTCCTTGGAGATGGTTCAATAGAAAATGCCAGCAGCAGTGAGCAGAGCCTGAGGTTGCTCACTGCCACCCCAGGGGCTCCTCAGTCCCCTGCTGGTTTGTGTCTGATGCAGCCCTGCCTGGAAAGGGCTCCAGGCTCTGGTGTTCCTAGCTTGCTCCAGGCTACATCCTTAGCAGCACTGAAAGAAGAAGTGAAACAAAGAGCCATTTTCTGTGCTGCCTGCAAACTCTTCTCCTTCAGTGCCATTGCCAGAGATCATCCCTCTGTCAGCTTGGCACTGTGCCTACTGCATCCTTCCTTGTCCCTGTCCCTTGCATCAGCTCCTGCACATCATCAGCACTCGCTGTCCCACATCATGAACAGAGAGAGCTGTGTCAGAAGAGCAAGGAGTGCATTTTCTTGGCCTTTCTAACAGACACAAGAAGCATGAGTCCAAATAACTTTGTTGTTTGTTCCTGCCCTCCTTTTCGATAACTCTTTTCTGCTTTAATGCAAAAGCTTCTTTTCATACATGGATGGAATGATCTGGAATTGGTAGTTCCTTCAGGCTGTCAGGCACCATGGGAGTTTTCTCTTGTCTCTGATGAGGATTTGGTGAATTTTCCATTGGTCACTTGGTGGTGTCACCATGGGCTGAGCTCAGCGGCCGATTCTGCTGTCCCCAGGGGATGCATTGGGATGCCAAGCCCCTCATGGCTGGGATTCGGGGGAGGGCGGGCTCGGAGCGCCCAGGGCCTGGGCCCTTGAGGAGCTGTTGCTGGCGCTGGCTGTGCTCAGCCCGCTGTGCCGAGCAGCCGCGGCCATGGAGACACAGGCGGGAGCTGTGGCCGAGGCCGGCAGGCGGCCCGTGCCGGCTCGCAGCTGCGAGGACGCCGGCAGCCTGTGCCCTGAGGCCGAGGCCGTGGCGGGCGGTTTGCGGGCAGGGCTTTTCCGAGCCGGCCGCAATGTGCTGCCTCCCGTGTGGGCCCGGCTGCGGCAGAAGCAGGCGGGAGCGCGGCGGGGCCGGCAGCGGCGGGCAGAGGCCGCAGAGAGCAGCAGCCCGGCCGGGCCCGCAGCGGAGCGGCATGGAGCTGCCGGGCAGCCCTCGGCCGTGTCTGTGCGCACAGGGCAGGAGCAGAGGCAGGAGCCGCGGCAGGAGCCGGCCATAGCGGCAGCTCGCCGTGCCCGGGGCCGCAGCCGCAGCTCTCCCCTGCCGGCCACAGCAGCAGCCGCTCGCCTCCGAGGCTCCGGCGCTTCCCGAAGACGAGGGGCCCGGCCCCCAGCACGCCCTGGAGCCCCGCAGCCAGAGGAGCTGCCGGCGCCGCAAAGGGCAGCGCAGAGGGCGCAGGTTGAGGAGGAGGACATGAGGCTCCCTCTGGGCCGGGCTGTGGCAGCTGTGCCCTGTCAGCCTTCGCCTTGAGCCCTTTGCTTCTTTTCCATGAGCCTTGATCCCCGTCTATGGCCAAGGGCCCCCACAGCCCTTTGCAGGGCTGCAGGAAAAGCTGCCTCAGTCACAGAATCACAGAATCCCTGGCTTGGAAGACAGACACTTTCAAGATGATCGAGTCCAAACTATGGCCTAATACCTCAACTAAAGCACGGCACCGAGTGCCACATCCAGTCTTCTTTCAAAGGCTTGCAGGGATGGTGAGTCCACCAGCTCCCTGCAGGGGTCTGTCCCAGGAAGAACCAAGATAACACTGGGGCCTTCTACCCCCCGGCGCTTGGAGCTCTGGAAGTTTGTCTTTCTGCTTAGGCAAAGGCCATGGAAAAGGACTGGGAAAAGTAGTCACAAATCGAGTAGCCTACAGAGCTCTAAATTGATGTGCAAGGAATACAGAAAAGACAGAAAAAAAAAAAGGCAAAACCCAAATGGCATCAGCAAAGTCTTGGGCATGAAGACGTAGCTGCAAAGGGTCTTCTCAGCCCTATTTCTTTGTATTTCTGGGAACCAGAGGAATCCTACTTGAGCCTCTGGGGAGATGGGTTTGGGAGGTAAAAGTTCATGTCTTTTTTCTCCTTGGGGCAGCTCCTGTTGCTAGCATCAGCTGAGCCTCTCTCCAGCCTGATGCCTGTTCTGATTGTTGCAGCAAAACAACTGATGGCAGACAGAAGACACTGACACTTGCAGAGACGTGACTTTTTCCAGTGCCAGCTGGGAGTGGGAGTCAGAAGAAAAACTCATGAAAGCACAACTCCATTGGAAGATTGCCTTCCTTTTCATTGCGTAAAGAAGCTCTAGATCCACTTGTGAATTGTCAGTTGTTTGTTAAGGATGGCAAGTTTTCTTTCCTGATTTTTTTCATGTGGTTTGGAAGTGGATGAGGCTCTTGTTCATTCACAAACTCCAGACCAAAGTGCCTTTGGAAGATGGCCCACGTGGCAGTTTTTGCCCAGCCATGGTACTTGTGGATAGAAGAAAGCAAGGGCAATGGTATTTGCAGCCAAAACCCAGCAAAGCTTGGCTCAGCCAAAACATCCTCGGGAGAGAGAGGCCTCCAGCTGTTCCTAGAAATCAGCAAGTTCCAGCCAAATGGTTGTGTAGCACTAAGTGCAATCTCTTTGCCTGGATCAGAGCCTTGCTCAGCTGAAGAAGCAGAAAGATCAGCAAGGAGCTCCCAAAGGCCCCTCAAATAATTTTGATTTTGCTCATCTTGTGTAAGTTTGCAACTGAACGTGTGTTTGCAGTTGAGCTAATGAGAGAAAAAAAAAGTAAATAGAGGCTTTACGGTGGGGCCCTGACATTGCACAAGAGGAATCACCGGTGTGCATTTAATTGGAGCTCTCTCAATCCTATAAAAGTATTGTAGCCCTGATTAAAAATAGGCCGATATGAACCAATTTGGAGAGACAGAGACTAAAATGGCTTATGGGGGTTTTTTTAAGAGTGAGAAAAACTACCCAAAAGGTGTTGTTTTGTGGCATTTTAAAATATACTACCTCAAAATTACCAACTTCAATAAATCAAGAGTTTAAAATGGAGTGTTTAGGTATATGAATAATTAAAACCACAAAAATGTGAAGATATGAATGCATGTTTTCATAAAAATCATGAAATTATAGACCAAAAAATACATGCCCTGAACTACAATGCAAAGGCAGGTAGAACTGTACTTGAATGATTTCTTTTTAGATTGCTGGAGTTTTTTCCTTGTGAGGAGGAGCTCGGGTATTGCTGAAGAAAAGTGGCACAAGCAGGACGGGGCAGCGTGCTGTGCTCCATGCAGAGGCTGCCAGGGGCTGCCCAAAGAGTGCCCTGCTGCAGCCAGAGCCCTCCTGGCCTGGGGCCCGGGAGCAAAGGGCCAGGGCAGCCACCTCTTCCTCGTCCTGACCCTGCCACCGCTCCCTGCTGCTGCTGCTGCTGCTGCTGCTGCTGCTGCTGCTGCTGCTGCTGCTGAGGGAAAGAGAAGATCCTCCTAAGGCCCCATGAACGAATGCACTTACGCAGCCCTGGGGATGCCAGTGAAGGAAACCGTGTGTCACATAAAGCATGTGTGACCAGAGTCACCAACACCACCTAAACATGGAATTGTTGCACCTCTCTAGGACAGGCAGAAATTTATAGAATTAACTGGGGACTTTAAGGCAGAAGAGGCCGGAGGAGGAAAACAACTCTGATGGAAAAAAACGACCATATCTGAAGGGGGAAACATCTCTGCCTGCTCAGAATTGGTCGAGGGAGCATGCCTCTAATCCTCTCCTAAAAGGGATGCTTTAGGTGAGCTTTGCATCTCCAACTGCCTTGGACCAGAGCCAGAAAGATTCAATTATGTAAATGTTACATAGATAGATAGATAGATAGATAGATAGATACATACATACATACATACATACATAGATACATAGATAGACAGACAGATCTCATTACTGAAATCTCTCTTTACTGTCCTCTCTATTGCTACACACATCAGAACTTGGTAGCCAGTGCCCCACTCAACTACAATCCTGAGATTGCTCACCTGTTGCTTCAAAAAAGCACACTCTTGGGGAATCTGGAGCATGTAGGTCCTTATGGAATGCAACCAGACACTCAGAGCATTGCACTGGGAACTGGACTCTTTGTGCATCTGTGCTCAGGCAAGTTCTTCTCTTGGACTCGACCACACTGATGGTGCTAAAGTGGCTGGAATCAGAAATGCAGCCCAGCCCACCCCAGCTCCTCTGATCCCTGAGCACCAGCTGGAATGCAAGGGCATTGATTTCCTGCTCAATTCCCAAACACAACACACACTGATTCTCTGGGCTGCCAAAAGACACAGGAGCCGTTAACCTTGAAAGTGATGTGTTTCTGCCAGTGCTAGAAAAGGGCAGCAAAAACTGAGAAAAAGCTCCCTGGAGAAAGAGAAATTACACAAGGCTTCTCCTTCGAGCAAACAAACAAATAAACAAAATATGAAAGTGTTACCTACTCCAGTGTCTAAAGCACTTGGATGCACTGAAGAGATGTTTGGCAGGGAAGCAGCCCTTGTGCTGAGCATTGGCTCTATGGATCTAAGGCAGGGATCTATGGCAGTCTGCCTGAAGGTCCCTCAGGAGCCCCCATTGTCCAGGTTAAAGCTCCCTCAGCACATCCTCCCTGGCCCTGTGCTGCCCCCCCTTGCCCAGCTCCCCTGTCCTTCTGTGCACTCGCTGCAGCCCCTCCATGACTTTCTGCTTCCCAGGGCCCACAGCTGCACACAGCACTCCAGCTGTGGCCGCAGTGCTGCCCAGCACAGGCCACGCTCACTGCCCTGCTCCTGCTGCCCCACTGCTGCTGGCACAGCCACCGTGCCCTTGGCCTTCTTGGCCCCCTGGCCCCACGCTGCCTCATCTGCAGCTGCTCACGGCCGCCAGCCCTGCGTCCTTTGGGCCCACGCAGCTCCCCAGCCACAAAGGTGCCCATTGCACTTCAGGTACAGCAGGCACCATTGCAAGACGGTCTTCCTGTTCTACAACGACATCTTCTAAGTAGATATCATAAAGTGTGATAAGTATAGAATTGTAAGGCACTCTGACTAAATCAAAATGGTCTAATTCAACTGTACAGGAAATTGCTCTTAAGTAAATATTCCACCCTATCTGCCGTCAGCAAGCAAGGTTCTCTCTGCAAAACTGGATTTGTAGTTCTTTAAAGCTCTGAGATGGAAATTTTAAAATATCCACTTATGCCTTTGTTATTTTCATTGCAGGCATGAAAACTGATTTTCTTTCAGCCTTCCTTGCTGGCCCTCTACACTCTGTTGCTACTGACCAAGCTCTCAGCTTCCTCTACAATTCTTAAGCACCAGGAACATGAAATGTTCCTTTCTCACTCACCTCAGGGTCAGCACTGCTGAATGCACACTTCAGGTGACCTGTAGTGGGCAGGGAAAATGAACCACATGGTGTGAGAAAACTGCTTGGGCTGCTGAATCCAACAGAAAAGTCAACCCAAACAGAGAAGATTTCCCATTTTGTAACATCCCTCCAGGAGACACCTTTCATTCACACAGCCAGCAAGGGGTCAGGACAATATTCTTGCTTGTGCCTACACTTCAACCTGTTTAGCCAGTAAATGAATACAAACATGACCAAGAAAATCCAAATTGTTCTTTAACACTCAATGCTCCTGTTCTAGAAAACACATAAAATGGCTTTTTAAATCCACTCCTTCAGGTCTTTTTTTTGGGTTTTTTTTCTTTGTTTTTTTTTTTTTTTTTTTTTTTTTAAATCAGTTGCATGCACTAATTCTCTTTAATTTGCTGGAAATGCTTGCCCAGAAATGCTTCCTCAAAATCCCCTCTGAGCTGTGGCGGACACTCACTGCTTTAGAGTTTACATTTCCTTGCAAAGAGAATCACTAGCTAAGCACTTGGTAAAGGGTCAAGTTAGAGAGTTAAATCCTTTCATGACAAAATTTAAAAAGAAATAAGCTTTCCATGAGTTCTGGGAACAACTGCAGAGATTTTAAAAGGCATTCCAAGAAGGTCTGCCAGTCTGCATTTTCAAAGCTGTCTTGCTTGTCCCAGCAGCCTGAGGAAATGACAGACTCTGCTGCCACAGACTCTCCCATGGAGGGAACGGAAGCCCTGCAGGTTCCCCTGCAAATGCTGCCCCTGTGGCTACAGACACCCCCTTTTTAGCTGAACCTCTTGGCAGGAGCTTTACCAAACCACTGGCATCCTAATGCTCTTTCTCCTACAAAATCAGAAACTCAGCCACCAAGAAAGAGCAGGAAGACATAGAAAAGCCAGGTTAGGATACACCCTAACCTAAGTAGAATGGAAAACTCTACTTACGTGCAAAGTGGGTAACATAACACGCGGAAAAAGAAATGCCATAAGCAGCAAAAGCTGCCCTGGCCAGATAGTGAAACATTGTTATTTTTGAAAGTTAGGTAAATAGATGAAACAATGCTCTTGTCAGTGGGCAGCTACCCACTGACAAAGGTGCCAATCAGGAAAGTTCTCCTGAATCTGAGCCAGCACTAGGGCTGCTCTGACACTCAGGCCTTCTGTGCACCAAGGCAACCTTCTGATGCCACTATGACAACGTGGCAACCATGCCCTGACATCACAAAGCAAACGCTCCATGTTGGTCTGTGAATTTATGCCAAGCAATAACCAACCTTCCCTACAGCAAACACAGAAGAGCCTGGGAAGTTTTCCTCTGTCACAAAGCAGCACAAATTCCCCTCAGGGGCCAAACCCTGTTGTTCAGGGGATCCAAGAGGAGCTCCAAGAGTGCCCCAAGCACCTACAGCCTGTACCCCAGCTGAGCACTCAGATGGGATACAAGCAAAGGCAACCAGACCAAGAAAATGGCCCACAGCCCAGGGCTCCTGTGGATGTACATCTCTGCCTTTCTTTCCCTTTGGAAGTAGTCAAACTGGCAACTTGAGGGGAAACCAAGGGCTTTGTGGGGGCTGCATTGCTCTGCACACACCCAGGCCACCCGTGGCACAGAGCTTTGGTGCCTAAAAGGATAAACCAGCTGGAAAATGTTTCATTTTGACCTTTCTTACCTGCTAACAGAAGTTGCCAAAATGAAAGTTTCCAAGCAGGGCCTGATCCCTGTTGCCAGCTCTGGGCTAGAAAGGAGGCATTACTTTGTTTCAGTGGTGGGTGCATAGGGAATCACTTCCCTAAGCCCTGCACACCCAGCAATCTCACCTACCCGTTTTGTATCCATGGAACTAAGACATATTCAATACTTTGCTGAAACTCATAGGCTAAACATTACCTCAAATTTATTGACATATTTCAATCACTTCTCAGAATTTACTGACATGAGAATAGGAGTGTCCTGTAGGTCCCTGCTGGTCGTTGCCACAGGTTCAGGAGGCGATCCATGCACAAAAGAACCTAAGACACAACTGAGCTTGCAAAGCAACTTTATTCCATTAGTTGCAGTAGCAAATAATACATACCAACCCCTGGATTCCCAAAAATGTGCTGAGCAGGAGAAGGAGATGGAGCGTGGTGCTCGGCAGCAGGGGCAGTTAGGCAGTGCACTTCCAGGACATCCTCTGGATCAAAACGCTGTGCATCTCATCCTTCTCACCCTTCCAGCTCAGAACCAGGCCTTGTATCTCCTGCTAAGGATGTGGAATTTTCCCAGTTACAGCACCAGCTCACACATGGCTGGCGTGTGAGATGATGGCTCAGGATGACTCCATGACTCCCTGCCACCGACGGCTCCATTGTTCCCCTTTCACAGCTTGACTGCCCACTGATTGACCAATACATTGTTTCTCTTTCAAGGGTCAAGGTCCCCCATGTTAAACAAGACACTTTCCTTCACTGTCTTGTGAACCTGCTCAAACATGGATCAAATATGGCAGGGCTTCGGGCCCGTCTCTGGTTCCTGACACAGTTGTTTGGGAAATATTCCCATTCCTCAAATTCTCCTTTGGTGGTCAAGAGCCTCCTAAAAACACTTTCTTCCCTTTGAATGCATTCCAGCTATGTTCTTAGCAGGGGCACTCTCCTTATTCTCAAGGCCAAGATCGCCAGTTGCACACAGTAAGCACTGCAGTGGGGGAATACAGGCTTCAGCACTCCTGTTAAAGCTAAAAGAATTCACAAGACTAAACCCTGTTTGTTACACGCCTCTTCTTCCTATTCTGGGAATCAAACACAAGCGTTTCATCAATACACCCTGCAAGTGCTCTTGCTGAGTGAAGCCACATTGCTGTGTCAATAAAGCGGCTGGGACTCAGTTTCTTCATGCAGGGAAAGCCAATTCTTCATTCACATAACTCATTTTTACACGGTTTTCACAGATCTCGTGTTCAGTCCAGCTGGCTGGTAGTTTCCTTGCCACACAATTTATTGCTTAGAAGGTGTATTAGTGTGTACATGCAAAGACTCACTCTTTTTAAGACTCACTCTTACTCAGGTGATTACATTTTTTTTCATGGATGCTCATGGGAGAGATTTCTTGTTTATTAGAGATGCAAACAGTTTTCTTAGCACAATAGCTTGTTGTGCTAACTGCACTCATGACTGTTCCCATGGGAAGTTTGCTGGCTGCATGTAGAAGATGTAACAGGCTATCTGGGAATTTACTATAGCAAGGCCTGATTTTATAAGGCCTTTCTTTTCTAATAACCCTACCTGTGTGCAACACATTATGACTTTCTTTCAGAAATTAATGAAGAAAACACAAATTGCCTGCTCAAACCCTTCTGCCCCCTTCCAAATCAGTTCACTCCACAAGCACAAACCTCAGGCACATCCCCGACTGCCTCTCTCCCAGCAGCTCAGAGCTGCATTGCACAGTGCATGCTGTGCGCCACAAAGCACAAAGCAGGCTGGCCTGGTGGGCCTGAATATTTCTGCCAATCACTCTGCATCTCACACCTTTGCTCAGGCTCAGTGCAGAACTGCAGGGTTGCAGGCGCTTCCTCCCAGAGCTGCGTGAGGCGCTGGCTCCTGCAGGTGTGCCCTGTCAAGCTGTCCCTGCCTCACGCTGGCCTCACTTCCCTGGCACAAGTGCCGGCCTGAAGGAGATGCCCTGTGCTCCAGCCTGCCGAGCAGCCCAGCTCCCTCCCATGGTGACCAGAGTGCTGCACACACTGCTGGCCTTTGCCAGGGGTTGCAGGGCAGCCTGCAGAAGAGGAGGAATCCTCAGCCAGCCCAGCGGCCCGCGGCTGCCCTTGGCCTTTCTCTGCTCCTGGGCACACTCCAGACGGCCAATGCCTCCAGGCCGGGCTGTGCCCAGCACGGCTGCGCTTCCCCTCGGCAGCAGCCAGCTGCCACCTGGGCTCTGAGAGCGGAGGATTCGCCCGCTCCCAGCAAGAGGCACCCAGGGCCCGGCTGCTGCCTCTTGCAGCTCCAAGGGCCTCCTTCCAGCCTGCCTCTGCCGGGGCTCAGGCTGCTCCGGCCTCTGCCGGGGCTCTGCTGGGGCTCCAGCCCGGGCAAGGCCGGGCCCACTCTCACCTCACAGGCGCTGACAGCTCTGCACCACAGGAGACCTTCCCGAGCACCCTCTCTGATCTTTCTGCTTTCTCACTTGAGCAAGGCTCTCCTCCAGCCAAAGAGATTATTGCATTTAGGGATCCAAATCCAAGTGGCAGGAACCCCAATGCTCTGCAGTCACAGCTGAAGGCCTGAACCTGCACAAGATGTTTGGGCTGCCTCATTCTTCCTTTGTTTTTGCCTTCAAATGCCATTGCCCTTACTGCCTCAACTAGAAATATCACAGCTGTGCCATAACCAGCCAGTGGGTCATATTCCAAAGGCAGTGTGGTCTGGAGAGGATGAATGAAGAGGAGCCCTCCTCACTTATGAAACCATACAAAAGAAGCCATATGTGTGACTTAGCACCCATAAAAAACAACTGGTAATTCAGAAGGAAATGTTGAATTTTCTGAAGGGGTCAGAAGGAGGAGAATCTTCCAAATGAGTTGATGTTTCAGAAACTTTATTAATTACAACTCTAATCTATAATTCTATGCTACAAATCTGTTCAGCAACCCTACTCTACAATCCTACTCTAAATTGGTAACAGAGATAACATCTTGACATGATTGCTATGTTCTCGTCTCCGAGGGTTAGGGTTAGGGTTAGGCTTAGGCTTAGGCTTAGGCTTAGGCTTAGGTTTAGGTTTAGGCCTAGGCTTAGACTTAGGGTTGGGGTTAGGGTAAGGGTTACAGATAGGGACAGGGTTAGGGTTTGGGTTTGGGTTAGCATTTAAGGTTAGGGTTAGGGTTTAGGGTTAGGGTTTAGAGTTAGGGTTATTCGTCTTCTTCACTGAGTTGATGAGTTGTGCCAGGATGAATGGTGGCTTGGCTGAAGTTACAAATGGATGCTGTCCACCGGAAAAAAAAATACAACAAAGAACAGTGAACCATTACTTTCCAAGCTCATTGCTTCAGGGACTCAATCAGGATACATCAAGTTCCTGGAAAGACCCAGAAAGAGGAGCAATGGGACCATCTGCTCCCCAGTCATCTCCAGTGTGCAAGACCTTGCCATCACAGGCAAACCTGGCCCAGAATCCCACTCATCTGTTTATTGTGATGTATTCATCATGCTGGGATTTTTGCCCTGCCAGTGCTCTAGAAATGGCACTTTGTGTCCCTAGGTTTTCTTCCTTTCAGGAAACTCCAATGACTCACACAGGCCCCTGCCTTTGAAAGACAGGCACTGTGCTGATTCCCACAGGGACAGAAAGCAGTGTCTACCTTTCCATGCCCTGCCCCTCGTGTGCTGGATGGCACCTTCCTTCCCAGCAGGGCCAGCCCAGTGGCACTGGGCCCTGCAGTTCCCTCTCTGCCACACAACCTGGCAGTAACCCTGGCGCAGTTCCCGTCTGCTTGAGCGTGCCAGGCAGCAGATGGGGCTGGGACAACTCCCTCCAAGCTGTCCCTGTTTGCGTGGCAGAAACCTCTGAGGGTGGGCTGGGGGGCACAAACCAGGGCCCCTCAGAGGCTCACAGTGAGCCCCCCACAGCCCCTCCTGCCCACAGCCAAATCTCTGACCCCTAGGCTGGGACTGGCTTCCTTAGGTTCCTCCACCACCATTTCATGTCTCTGTACCCCACATTGCTCTACTTCAATTCTTTTGCCATTAGATAAAACTGAACACCCCACCAAATCACAAAAGAGGGTGACTGAAACAGTCAGAGGACAGAGCGCCTCTCCTCTCAAGAAATGCAGAGGGAGCTGGGGTTATTCAGTTTTGTGAAGAACAGGCCCCGGGTAGACTTTATTGCCACTTTCCAAGACTTCAGAGTGGCTTTGAAGAAAGTGGGGGACATCGTTTTTAACAGGGCCAGTTACAATAGGATATGGACAAATATTTTTAAACACAAAGGGCATCTAATCAGAGTAGATCTAAGGAAAAACTTGTTTCTCGGAGTATGGTGCAACCCTGGCACAGCTTGCCCCAAGAGCTTGTAGGAGCCCCATCCCTGCAACCATTCTGGCTCTGGTGGCAAAGGGCTCTGAGCAACCTGATCTCTTTAAAGAGGTCCCTGCTCATTGCAGGACACTTGCACCACAGGACCTTTATAGGGCCATCCAGCCCAGCCCAGTCTAGGATTCCTCACCATTTTCATTTGAAGAGCACCAAGAGTGGAGGTGAGGAGGAAGGGGGCTCATCTGCTGCCTTGGACTTGAGTGGAAGAGGAGCCCATCCCTCAGAGCCTGTTTCACCTGCAGCCCCTTCACATTTTACCTGCAGGAGCTCCTTGGCAGACCAGCGCTTCTCCTCGTCTGTCTGCAGGCAGCAGCTCAGGAAGTCACGCAGCAAAGCCGAGAGGAGCTTGGGCTGCCGCAGCTGTGGAGTCCCTACTGTGGCTATCAGGTGTGTAGCCTGGAGAAAAAGGAGACACCAGGCTCCACCTCCTGCTTTCACATCTCTAAGGCTCTCCCAGATCCCTTTGTTTAACCTCTGTTCTGCAGTGGCAGTTTCTGCCCTGGCACAGACCCAGAGATAACTTTCCTTTACCAACCAAAAACCCAAACCCCGATGCAGCCACAGCTTTTCCACCATCCCTCAGATCTTGCCTTGGCAGCTGATTTCATTGCCTGACCTAGTTAGTGGGAACTACATCAGCAAAAGGACATTTGCATCTCTGAAGATTCATGCCAGCTTCAGAGGCTTTTTGGAAGAGGGACTTTGCTATACTAACTAATTTCAAGGGTTAGTACATGAAGGGCATCTCTGCAGTGCTTTTTGGTCCTTTAAGCGCATGTGCCCTAGAAAAAAACTCATCAGGCTTTTTGTGCTGTTCTTGAAAACAATGGTAATTGGAAGAAAAGAAAGGAAATCCATCAGTTAATACCCAGATAGGGAACCAAACATTTACAATCTCCTCTTCAACACAGACACATTAAGGTGCCTGCACAAATGTATTGGGATGAAAATGCCTGCTTGGGCACACAGGAGCCACCTGCAGTTCTGTCTCTCAGCAGTCTGAAAATTTCAGCTTCCCATTTTTGCAGCAAAAGAAAAATTGTCTAGGTCAGAAGAAGGAGAGGCTCCATCCCTATGGCCACCCTCTAGTCATTTGGCTACTCAAGTCAATGCATGAATGGTAGGCCCATCCCAGAAAGTGCCAGGAATCACTGGGAGGTTTTGGCAGGCCCTCTGCATCACCAGGCTCTGGCTTGGTGACGTGCAGAATGTTGCTTGGGCTAGGAGAGAAACACGGTCACTGAGTGTTTCAACAGCACTGCACAAGAAGCAGAAGAGACTCTGTGGCCTTTACACCCTCATGCCCATGTTTCCCAATAAGAAGAAACTGCACACAGGGTTAGGTTCCTCTCTAAAGACCACAGTTTTAGAAACTTTGTTGGGTTTGGGTTTGGGTTTCCTTCCTTCATTTCTGGAAAGATAACAACACTCTTAAGATGCTCTTTTCCTGTTATTAAGGCCATCTACACAGACAAAAGAACTGGAACCACTAACCCAAATGAAAGTGTTGCCTGAGAACACTTTGTTTGTTTGGAGTTTGTTTGCATGTGGTAAGGCTTGAATTCCCCCACTGATGCAACCAAAAGTCCAGCAGATGCTGATGTGTTGCAGGGACATTTGTAGGAGGGGACCTTGGTGGAAGTAGTTCCAGCAGATGGCAATGGGATTTTGTCCAGTGGCACACAGGACATGGGACAGGTGAGAAAGACAGTGGGATCAGTGAGTATTTGCTCCTTACCGTGCCAGAACTTTCACTCAAGTAAGGAGGTTCTTGTTCTATCATTTCAATTCCCACAATTCCAAAAGACCATATGTCCACTTTGGGGCCATATGGTTGACCTGTCACCACTTCAGGCGCCATCCACCAAGGAGTCCCGGTTAGCGAGCACCGTCTGCTCTGCTCAGGGGTGAGCTGAGTAGCGAGGCCAAAACCAGCTGAGGAGAAAACAAAATACTGGTTTTATCTGAATTCTGTGCAATTAGGAAAGCAAGCAAAAGAATTCCCCAGTGGAAGTTTGAAAATGTGCTGTTGAATCTCCTGGCATTGGTGACTTTAAAAATCCCCCCATTTTTTACACTGCCTCTAGCAGTGGCTTTTGTTCTTTGGAAACTTTGGACTTGTAACTCCCTCCCTCTGGAAGGGACACACACAGAGCAAGGCCACTCTTGACTGCTTGTGGTTCCTTATACCTCTGTGCATGTTGCAACTGTGCCCTCAGCTCACAGCAGGGGTCCCTGCACTGCCACCAGCACCATTTTTGGGGGGCTGGCAGTCACTCCAAGCAGCCCCACACCCACATCCCTGGAACACTGCACCTGACCAAGAATATACTGACCCAGTTTGACAGAACCGTCGGTTTTGAGAAGGATGTTGTCACTCTTCACGTCTCGATGGATCACATTGTTTGAATGAAGAAAATCCAGTCCTTGCAGGCACTGAGCGAGAAAACAGAAACAGAAGGGCAAAAATGAGTGATGTGATTTCATCACACAAGAAAGGAAACAAAGAATCTAAAAGATTCCCTCTCCAGGGGAATGGGGAGTAATGGCAGAACAGTAATGGCCACTGAGAGGAAGAGCTTGCTGCTCCAACACTTGCAGAGCAGGACCTTTCTGAGGAAAGGCACGTCAGCTTTTGAAAGGGCAACAGCACCTGCTGTTGTAGGCTGTCCCCTGCCAACCAGCCAGGATGACTCCTGCTGCAGTGCATGTGCTCAGAAGCAAAGAGCATTCTGGCTGCACTCCTATCCTTTTTAGCTGAGGACTGAGAGAAACAAGTCTCTCTCTTTTTTCTTTGCTGTTTGTTTCAAATCCTGCCACCAGCACCTTTGCTTTTACAGGCAAGGAATGCAGTGAAGACAGACTCCAGGCAAACATTTAGAGAGGCAAGGTGGAGAGCAGCAAATACAAATACAAGAGACAGAGCGAGAATACAACAGCAGGAGCTAAGAGTACTGGCACTGAGTACAGGGAGTGCAGGGGCACTGGCAGGCCTTTCACTTGAGATGCTTTTACTTGCCCATAGCATACCAGCAACACAGAAACAAAGCTTGGCAAAGGAACCTCTCCTGTTCTGAGCCCCTGTTTCCCAGACAATCCTGCCCAAGCCCTTGGAAACACAGCTGGGATTGCTGACCTCCCGACTGATGGCTGCTGTCTCATCTTCAGACAGGCAGGTCTGGCTGACGATATCGCTCAGGACACCTCCATCCATGTACTCTATAACCAGCAAGAGTTCCTCGCCTAGAAGGTAGCTGAAAGAAGGAAACAAGGGGGTAGAGATGAACATGCATGGCTACACTGATTTTTTGCTTCCAAGTTTCTTATTTCCAGATGCCTTTGTGACAAGGACAGAATCAAAGGAATAGATATTCCCTCTTGGCTGTGCATTGTTTGCAATCTGTGCAGTCTCAAAGAGAAAGACACATCTGTGAAAAAGGAGCTGTCTTAGAGGGGCAGCAGATGAAAAGTGCAGTTTAGAAACAGCCCAGATAAAAAACCTGTCAGGCATGGTGTTTCTGGAAATAAGCACCTAGTCTTCCTGGCATGCATAGCAATGGCAGGGAGGGGCAACAATCCAAGGTTAATCCACTTTAGGATGGTTCATCTGCACTTAAGAAACTTTAAAAAATCAATCCCAAATAAATGTGGAGGCAGTGAACTTTGAGGGTATTGAGTTAGGAAGATACAGCTGATCCAGGTTTTGAATAATTTTGGAGTAATTATCAAACTAGGTGTGCCAGGGAAGACTGATGCAGACAAGATGCACTCTCTTCTCATCCATTGGAGATGAGTAGAGACATATGAATAAATAAAAATAACAGCTTTACTTGCTGCCACTGACCAAAGTGGGTTTTTAACCTCTAATGTTTGCTTTATGTAAACACACATCCATGGGATAAGACCATGACCTCTCACCTGTCTAAATAATTCACAACATTGGGACTCCTATACCTCTTCATGATCGTTATTTCATTAAAGGTTAGCTCCTTCCTCCTCACTCCTTGAAGATTTTTTTTTTTATTGCCACCTAAAATGATATTGAAAATCAGTAACTTGGGAGGTTGGTGGCACGAGACCACAAGGCATGTGGAGCGAGTGATTTTGCAATGACACAGCTGAGCTGTGCCAAACTGCCTTGTGATTAGGCACTGCAGTAATTAGGAACTGACATTCCAACAGCCCATTTCTCTGCTCCCTTGGGAGCCAGTTACAGGACACGTGGGGGCACTGACATTTTGCCTTGACCACTTGCTAACAGCAGTGTCTCAGTTATCACCCACAAACCTCTGACCGCACTCTCTGCTGCTTTGTTTGGGACTCAGAAGAAGTAATCCATGCCTTAATACTCTGTGGATACATCTTGGGATATGGGCAGGGCTTAGGGCTTTCAGGGACGCCTTGCAGATCTCTCCCTACGTGCAGTTTCCAAGTGCAGTACTGCAGGTGGCCAAGGAACTACGAGTAACTTTCAGATGGATTTTCTGGCAGCCAGAAATGAGAATTCAGGACTCTGAAGCTGTAGCCCCAGAGAGCAGTGAGGTGCTCGCAGGCACCGCCTTTGTTTTAGCAATGGAGAGCGAGTGAGCGCGTCCTTCTCTGAAAGGAACCGCTGCCCTCCGTGCCTTCCTTCCGGCAGCTGAGGAGGACAAAGTCCTAGATGTGTTCTGTGGGCTGGCACCAGTCTGTGCTTCTTGTGCCTTTTCAGTACAGCTCCGCCCAAAGCTCCAGCCACAGCTCACACCAGAGGGGAAAGCCCTCGAGTGCAGCAGAGCCTGCAGGGGCTGTTGACATTTACCTCTCCTCCTGTGGCAGTGTCGAGTGCTCTGTAAACATCTCCATACCCCCTAGAAACAAAACAGAACCAGAGAAAGGAGAAGCCATTTAGATCTTGCAGTGAAAGCCAGCCCACACAGGAAATCTCTGCTGGAAGTGTCAAAATCTGCAGGATGCAGGAGGGCTCTGCCAGAAGGCAGATGATGCATTTTCCTCTCAAGTGCATGGGCACTGGGCCTGTTCCTGAAGCACTGGGGTTCAACTTCTAAAGGGAGGTTAGTCTTTCCTCTTGGGTTTCACTGTCTAAATGGTGTGATTCCTATCCTGACCACAGAGTGTTTCCTTCCTCAAACCAGGGGAAAGAATTGCTCCTGGGAACTGTTATCTCACAGCTTTGATAGGGCATAGGTTGCTCTTTCAGGCAAGCAAGTTTCTTCTCTTTTCATTAGTGTGCCAGTATGATTTTGAGACATACAAAAAATGCTAAAGAAATTAACATAGAGCTGTCCCACACTTGAGAGACATTGAGACCTTCCAGGTCCTGTTCCTTGATGCAGGCAAGACCTCGGTAGCAAGGCATCTCTGACAATGCCTTCTGAGCCCACTCACAAATTCTGAGCAGCATTGAGAGATGGGACAATCTATCCCCAGTGTGTGAACATCTTTGCAGCTGGCCTGACTTCACGCTGGATAGACATTCCACCAGAAAAACACCCGGCTTATGGTTGTGCAGGAATAACTGCTGTTGGACTCACCCACTGCCAATATAATTCAGATGCGTGTATTTCATTAGGGGATTTTCAGTGGGGTTCACCATTCTTCCTGAGGGAAACAAAATGCAAGATGCTGACTTTAAAGCAGAGATCCCAGCTTCCAGGAGATACAAAAGGCAGCCCCAGCGCCTGGGGCTCTGAGCCCTTTGTGGTCGGCAGGGTGACAACGACCACAACCAGGCAGACAGCTCTGCAGCACAGGTGGCCAGCACAGAGACTGATTTGTACAGTCTTTTGAAGAGTTCTCTTGACAGGAAACAAAGCACAGGGACCTGCAATCCCAGGAGAGGAGGACATCTTCCTCACCTTTCAGCAATTTGCCAAAGGAATGCCTTCCCATTTGTAAACCAGAGCAGCTCAAGCTGTAACTGATTCTGACGGGGCTTTCAGCATCAGGACCCTGACCTGTTTATGAGCAGGCTGAACTCCAAGATGCCCCTCTCCCAGCTAAGGAAGGCTCCAGCCTCTGCAGTCCCTCCAGCCCTCAGGGACAGGGCAGTTAGCACAACAAGGCTGGCAAAGCCCAAGCATGAGCACTGACAGGCACTGATGGGAAGAAGCCAGAGTGAGCCTGGGCCCCAGACAAGCTTTTGCCCCCATTCCGGACACACCAGGATGGGCTTTGAGATCAGCCACACTGAGGCGCAGATCAGTGCCCTTTTTGTCCCAGTAGGTGATGGCAGACACAGAATTCACTGGGCTCTGGCCTCAGCCCCACCAGGTCTTATCTGAGAGCACAGCACTGGCAGCTGTTACGGGCAAGAAGCAGATTCATTGGGTTGTGCTGCAGAATCACAAAGGGCTTGATATGTTTTCCTAGAGATGTATCTGAGCAGGGCCTGGGCCAATGGGTAGGATTCTAACAGTCATGGGAAAGAGTGGGAATCAGGTATGGAAAAGTGCCATGGATCTGAGGGATATACCATGGCTGAGCTGGAGGCTCTCTCCTGAGAAATGCCTGCAGTACAGTTTTATCAGATCATGCCACCTGGATGTGTCTCCTGGACACATCTTGATAAGCATAAAACTAGAAGATTAAATAAAGTTTGTTATCAAATGTCGGAGAATGACTTAAAGAAAAGGCCATGAGACATACAATTGAGAGAAAAGTATAAGGGAAAAGTAAAGCAGTTTCTAACAGTTCTCAGCCTTCTGATTTGTATAAACAATTAGACTCTCTCAGGCATCATTCTATAAACAATGGAGTTCTCAGATTGTCTTCCCATAACAAGCAGAACACCGTCTCTGGGAAGGCCTGCCATCCTGAGAACAGATGTAGAAGTTTTGGGAACACTGGTTTCTGTTTTAGTTTCTGGTTTCTGTTTTGGTTTCTGTTTTTAATAAACAATTGTAGGTATTCTAAAACAAAGGGAGTGGTTAGAAGTTTCTCTGTTAGCCTATCATGAAATTGGATTACAGAATATTCATGGCATTCGTTAGCACTGTTATTTAAGATGATGGATTGATCAATAAAGCTGGAGTTCGATGCATTATCAGGATGGTCGTTTCTCCCTTCACTTCAATATATGGTGACCTCCGACCGTGATAGCGAACACCATGGGGAAGCAAACGCCACGCGAAGTGAAGCCAGGTTCGGGTTCCGTAAGATCGAAACTGCAGCCGGAACGGCAAGGAAGCACGGAAGACAAAGCGGAGGGTAACCTGCCGGCCCGCGCCGCGCTGCGAGCGACTATACAGATAGGCTCGTCCGATTCATGTGGCCGTGACCTTGATTTGAAGAGCTGCAACGTGCGCACGTAGGTATGGAAAGGCAAGCCGCATATGAACTTTTTATTACCCTTTTGCAAAAACGGCAAATTAAGGGAATAGATTTACAGAAAGAATTACCGGGTCTTTTAGCTTATGGCCTAGAAAGGGGGATCTTTATAAATCCTCACACAGTTCACGAATTGTCTGAGTGGGGTAAATTTGGTGATTTATTGTGGCAGGCTACGTTAGATGATGATAAAACTGCTAAGAAGTGGGGTAAATTATGGCGGGTCGTTAACACCGAGCTTTTGCAAATTCAAGCTGAAAAAAGGGCTGCTTATCAGGCCACTGCTGCTCACAATCGTAACAAACACTACGATCAAGGTAGGGAATTTGATAAGAACGCGGGAACTCCTCTTGGCCCCGCGACGTGGACAGTTTTATTACCTGCTTCACCACCTCCCTCGGAAAGCCAGGCTATGAGTCACACTATGAGCCAGGCGCAGACCGCCTCACTGCCCGCCGCGCAGCCCCCCTTAACGAGCCAGGCTACAAGCCCGGCTACGAGCCAGCCTACAAGCCAGGCTATGCAGACTGCTTTATTACCCGCTTCGCAGCCCCCCCTAACGAGCCAAGCTCCGCAGGGTGCCTTGTTGTCTGCTTTGCCGCAGGCTACACAGAGCACTTCTGACTCTCCCGTACCTGCTGCGTCCCAGCAGCCGGGGCCAAAAACGCGTACTCCGTTCCCGACAAGCAATCAGCCGGTCCCTGGGTCGGAAAACCACTTGGCGGAGGCGATTGCAAGGGAAAGAGATGCGTGGGCTGCCCTGGCCAAAGATGCAATTGAAAAGGGAGATCTAGAGCCAATAAGTTCGGCTCCGGAGCTGGTTTGTCCGGTTGTCTTTAACCCTCAGGCTGGTGGAGGAATTCAAGCCGCAATTAGTGCTCTTGACTGGGAATTGTTATCTCAATTGCAAGCTGCTGTTAGTCAGTTTGGGCTTGGAAGCAGACCAGCTAAGCAAATGCTTGATTATATTTTTAACACCAGTATCCTCCTCGTTAATGATTGTCTTGGCATAGTTAAATTAATCTTTACCCACCATCAACAATTGCTGTTTAATGATCATTGGCGGACACTTGTCAGTGAGTGTGTGGTAGTTCAAAGACAGTCGGGTGACCCCTTGCATGGCGTCACTGTTGATGAACTTATGGGTCTGGGACGTTTCCTTCGTACTGATGCACAAGCTTTAATAGGTCAAGAAAAGTGCCAGGAGGCAATGCAGTTAGTCAGACTCGCAATAGACATGGTGAAGGAACCGGGAGAGATACCAGTGTCTATAGGAATTAAGCAAGGCAGAGATGAGTCATTTGGCGTTTTTGTTGATAAAGCTGCTGCTGCAATTGAAAGAGCTGGCGTGCCAGAATATTTGCGCAGGGTCCTACTCAGGCAGTGTGTCCTTCAAAATTGTAATTCTGCTACTAGAAACATACTTAATGCTTTAGGTGCAGATTGGACTGTAGAGGAAGCATTAGAGAGGATGGCTCTTATTCCTACCGGGCAGCAGGCTTTTGTGGCGGATGTACTCAAGCAGATAGGAATAGGTTTTCGAAAACAGGCAAGGTCCTCTCAGAGTCAGGTGTTAGCCGCTTTTGCACCTCTTCAAGCGTCCGCTGCGTTTGCAGCATCAAATAAAGAGGGCCGCACGAAATGTTGCCGATGGGAAGGCACGGGCCACTTGCGCCGGGAATGCCAAGCACCTTCAGAAGTCATCGCTGCATCATCGGTACCTTTTCCTGCCTCTAACCCTCCGCAGCAGGGAGCCTCTAATCCTCCGCAACAGGGAGCCTTCAACCCGACACCACAGGGAGCCACCGCGGGCGAAGCTGAACCACCGCGAAGGGAGTGACCCGCAGCGCAAAGCAGAGATGAATTGGCAAAAGGACTTAACAGGACTTTGGGCTTATGACTACGGTAAAGGGATTTTCCATATAGTTTATGGATTAACGGAAATGTGTAAATTCGGTGATTTATGGTGGAATTGCGGTGCTGTGCTACTCCGAACTTGGCACGGGCGCACCGGAGGCAGCGGCGGGAAGATCAAAAGCTGCCGCCGCAGGAGCCGAGCCGCGCCGCCCCGAGAGCGGAGCCACTGCGCGGGAGCAACCGCGCCGCCGCCGCAGAAACCAAGCCGCGCCGTGCCGGAAGTGATCAAAGAGCATCGCGGGGGGAGCAACCGGAGCCACATCGCCCTCATGTGTGAACTGGGGGCCAGATGTCCACGGGCGGCCAGTTGCTGCTTGGGAACAGTGACTGGACATCAGAGAGCAGGTGATGGAGGAGCAATCATGCTGTGTATTGATAGTTTTCGTCCTGCTGTTTAGATCGACCAACATCTTTTCTGGGCTCTGATGAGCGTCCAGCGCCATCCATTTTCAGGGCTAGTTGATTCGGCAAGTGAGTTGTCACACACTCCTTAGCGGATTCCGACTTCAGAGTGCTTTTTCGAGCGGGAGCGCTTCTCCCTCCGCCCCGTAGCCGGCAGGAGCTACAGTTTGAGATCTAACAGCCGTAATAACTGTGACTTTTGTCAACAAAAGAAAAGATTCCTATTGCAATTAAAAGACCAGTGAAACTAAACAAGCGACACCAAGGACTGTTGCTGTCAGGATGTTTTTCACCTAAGTTAGAAAGATCTTTTGTTCTCCCCAGCACAGACTGTAAAGCAGATCAGCGTAAATGAATGCAGGAGTCAAATTTCAGCCTATTTGGCTCAGCATTGGGTATGCTGTCTTGGAAACATCTGTATTACCAGAGACTTTAAACATCAGAAGCCCGGATGGCTGGGCCAGTGGAACATTAGACTTTAAAGCTGTGTTTTGAAAAGTTTAAAAATGTTGAGATGTGTTGGATTGATTGTATGAGTGAGATGTTGTGAGTGTGTTTTTGGTATAAATGCTGCAGCAAAGACGTGAGAAAGGTTGTTTTGGTTGAGTGTTTGGGAGTCAGGCCTGTGGGTGAGTGACAGTAAATGCCATATATTATTTCTATAGTAAGTTTTATCTGTTATTAAGTAGTTTAAGTTAAGTTATCAATTAAGTGCCATTAAATGTTAAGGTTAAGTTTGTTGAGCTTGTTTTCGTTTGGGTTCGAGGTCTTCTAAGTTTAAATTATATATAGGTTTGAGTTGTGTGGGATTTGAAGAAAATTAATTTTTGTTAAGTATTATTAAGTAAGTTAAGTTAGATTCTGTTAAGTTTGAATTAGATTTAAGTGATTTTACATGATTTGCAAATAAGTCTGTTAGGTCAAATATTTTAAGTACTTTAAATGCATACTACTTTTCACCACTCCAAATTAACAAAGGACTGAGAATCACCCAGTTGATGCCATTTGAGCCAAATGACTAAAGGATTACAAACTGAAAACTGACCTTGAACATTTCTGATAAACCCATGTAAGGACAGAAAGGAGCATTTTCAGACTTTTTCACCTTCTCTCCAGGTTGCATGAATGAAAACAGTTAACAGCTTTCTTTTCTTAGTCCAATTACCACCTGTCGTGCAATGCCTGCTAAGGCCGTAACACGCCGTTGCCGGACGACCAGAGAACTGATTGACATTATTGAATCATTATCATCTTTCCATATAAGAGGACCGGCAAAAGAGAACTGTTTTGAATATCACAGCCTAAATTGTGCTGCTTGGGTTGCACTGTGTTGTGGGGGTTGTGATCAGTTGTTACTTTTTCATTTATGGTGCCACACCTGTAATTATAGACATATCTGGGAACATAATTGGGAGCGGGCACTACGGAATGAGACAGGGCTAAACACTGCCTCAGCTTTAGACCTTTATGAATCTCATGAGCAGAAAATCTTGGCTTATTATCGGTGGGAGGCACAGTGTATTTTGAAAAAGGTTAAAGCTCAAAGTACATCATATATAGCCTCAATAAGGTGTAGAAAACTGGTGCCTTTAACACAACATTCTGTTGTAGGCCCTATAAGAAGAGATCCCAATCAAGCATTAGATAATTGCAGTTCAGCTGTGATTACTCTGAATTTCAAAGGATGAGTCAGCATAAACAGACATGGGCTACTCTGGATTCATCTCTAAGCCTGGAAATAGTGTCCAAACAGCTTTATAACCAGTGTAAAGGCTCTACTATTATGACACCTAGGAAATTACCCACAGGGATATTTTTAATTTGTGGAGATAGAGCCTGGAATGGAATACCAGCCCAAGCGCAGGGTGGATCTTGTTATTTAAGCAAGTTATCATTATTCCACCTCTGAGCACTGGTTCTGATCCTTCTCCACAGGATCACATTTCTGACACTGAGTGTCCTGTTTGT
Source organism: Melozone crissalis (assembly GCF_028551555.1). Taxonomy (NCBI): domain Eukaryota; kingdom Metazoa; phylum Chordata; class Aves; order Passeriformes; family Passerellidae; genus Melozone; species Melozone crissalis. The sequence continues at coordinate 2,106,740 of NW_026535886.1, forward strand.
TCTCAGGCCTTTGGTGCAGCTGAGCCCTGGCAGAGCAGGGTCTGCACTTTTGGAGTTTATGAGGCCCACATGAAGCTGCTCTGAAGTTTAAAGTGTTGCCAAGCATAGTGGATGAGTTCCCTTCTTTTTTCTTTGCCCCTGATAGTGAACAGGAGGTAATGTCTCCTCCACAAGAGTTTCTGTGAGGAAAAACTTCACCATTATCTTACCTTGTTGCATTCAAAAAATAGTCAGTAAGATAATAGAAAAAACCTGCAAACTAACCACTTTTCTCTCAAAGAAGAAAAAACGGGGGAAATGTCGGAGAATGACTTAAAGAAAAGGCCATGAGACATACAATTGAGAGAAAAGTATAAGGGAAAAGTAAAGCAGTTTCTAACAGTTCTCAGCCTTCTGATTTGTATAAACAATTAGACTCTCTCAGGCATCATTCTATAAACAATGGAGTTCTCAGATTGTCTTCCCATAACAAGCAGAACACCGTCTCTGGGAAGGCCTGCCATCCTGAGAACAGATGTAGAAGTTTTGGGAACACTGGTTTCTGTTTTAGTTTCTGGTTTCTGTTTTGGTTTCTGTTTTTAATAAACAATTGTAGGTATTCTAAAACAAAGGGAGTGGTTAGAAGTTTCTCTGTTAGCCTATCATGAAATTGGATTACAGAATATTCATGGCATTCGTTAGCACTGTTATTTAAGATGATGGATTGATCAATAAAGCTGGAGTTTGATGCATTATCAGGATGGTCGTTTCTCCCTTCACTTCAATAATCAAAGTCTCTGTTTTTTCTTTGGGGTACATGGAAAATACCTCGTGCTCTCTATTTGTCCTGTAACCTGATGTTCTTTCAAAGTAGTTCTTATTGACAAAAAGATAGCATTCTCTTATTGACAAAAATATAGCATTCTCATGAAAATAAACTGCAGATGTAGTAGTGGTAACAGTAACAGTCATAAAAATGACATCAGTAAGACGTGGGGTAGAAGGGCTCCTTCAGGATGGAGAAAAACACAACAAAAAACCCCCACCAAAAATGAACAACACAAAAGCAATCCCACCCCCCCTCCCCTCCAAAAAAGAATCCCCAACCAAAAAGACAAAACTCCAAAGCCAGTCCATTTCTGTGAAGTTTTTTTGCTCTGATGACTGGTTGGAAGTCAGGAGCCTAAGGAGAATTTAGGAAGCTAAAAATTCTGTTCAGTTTGGCCACTAGCACACAGGACTTGCCTAGATCATTTGCTAGGTCACAGCCTTCTGCTGATCCAAGAACAATCCCTGCTTCAGCCTTTAGCAGAGAGGGAAGCTCAGGCAAACCCAAGCCAGTCCCAGGTGCCCTCAGAGGCAGCAGGAACACCCAGAGCTCTCTCACTGCCTCGGAGCACAGCACTGCCCCTGGGGAGTCCTAAATGGCCCTGTGACACCAAGCTCAGGAGGAGCATTTGGTACAGCTCTGCTGACACCCGCACACAACACACTGTCCCTCAGATAAGAAACACCCCAGACGTACGTACCCAGCAGCTCCAGGTACTCCTCCTCAATCTCCTGTTCCCAGGATCTGCCCGAGCTTGAGTTCCCAGGTTTCACAGAAGGGTTTCCTCGAGGTGATGCTGCTGCAGCAGCAGGTTCAGAGCCCAGGATGTGCTGGACCTGGAGCATTTCTGGTGGGCACTGTTCCTGTGCCTCACTCCTAGCTTGGGGTCCTTCATTGCCACACATTCCCTGCAAGTCTTCGCAGGCTGCCCGGTGAGACGTCAACACTTGCACCTCAAGTCAAACAGAACAAAGCAGTCAGACACTACAGCTTGTCCCTGTCAGCCAGGAGTCATCGGCTGTGAGAAAAGGCAAAGAACAGATTGACAGCAGATACAACAGCTTGTTTCAATCCTCCGTCTGGGTCACCAAGTTCCACTGTAAAAACACCTCAAGAAAAAAGGAGAGCAGGAACAGGCCAGCAGGAATCAATTTGGATGACTGCTGGCCAAAAGGCCAAAGGACAAGTTTCAGGGCAGCAGCTGAGATTCAGCACACCAGGAAATGTCCTTCAGAGTGACTGTGATACACACACTACAGCAGCATGGCACTCAGAGGCATGGCCCCACTCCCTGCTGCCCTGCACTGGAAAGGCAAGAAGGGCAGAAACCACCAGATTGGTGACTGCAGTGGCTGCATCCCTCTTTCACTCACTAGGTTTTGCAGAGACTGATGGAAGCGATTAAGTTTCTCTCTGATGATTTTCATTTCTTCCTCCAGCTGCTTATGCCTTGCCTTGGTCATACTGTGAGCTATCTGAAGCTCTGCATCCAGCTGTTCCTTCATGTTCTCTAACAAACAAAAGAGAGGACATTTCATGAGTGGAGTGGCTGCCACTCTTTCATTCACCTTGTTTTGTTGATCGCCCCTCTGCTGATGGAGATTCTCCTCTTGAATTCTTCCCATGTCTTCCTTGTTCTTTCTCTTCACTGCCATGATGTCACTCTGAGCTTCGGGCAGCTCTGCTTGTGGCTTTGCCTTGATGTCCTGTACACACAAAAGCAGAGGAAGGGACTGAGAGCTGCCATCAGGCTCAGCTTTTTTCCTCTTGCAGCCTCAAAATCACATTTATTCAGCCATTTCTTTCTGTTTCCCTCTCCACATCAGCCTCAATTGCAAACCTCCTGTCCCAGGGCTGATCTCTGCAGATTGCAAGGTTCTGTCCTTCCAGTGCCTGTGGGACTCCTGGCCTCCTCAGTCCCAGGAGCTCTGGTTTACGCCCCTCTTCCTGCCCTTCCCTCTGTCCCCTGGCCAGTCAGGCTCACCTGGCCATTCTCCTGTGGCTCTTCCACCTGCTGCCTGAGCTGCTCTTCCTGCTCTCGGGCAGGGAACAGCTCTCCCTGAGTCTGGCATGGCATCTCAGATAAGGCAGTGTGCTCCTGCTCTTTCTCTAGAAGCACCTGCACAGAAAGCAAGACAAGATGGGTTTCAACTTCCCATATGCCCTTTGTGGGTCAAGACTCAAAGGCTGCTGGGCTCACACGTTCCCAAAGCACTGTGCTGCTGCTCTCCTGGGTCGTTCTCTGCCCGAGGGGAGGCACAGATTCCAAAGTGACCCTGGCCCTACAGTCAGGGGCCATCTGGGACTGAAGCTCCAACAACCTCTCAGCCAGCTGACAGGGAAGGGGTGGCATTTCTCAAGGGTCTGGTGAGAGCCTCCCTCTGCTTCTGCCATGGCCTGTTTGTCTTTCAGTAGTGACTGACACCCCGCCCTGTCCCACAGCTCCATCCTGGCTCTGCAGAGGCTTCCTGGGTGAGCTCACTCCTTGTCAGAGACACTTCTGGAGTTCACCTTCTCTTCAGGCCTGCACCAGCATTCCTCCTTCCTGACATCTACACTCTTGCTAGAAAACCGGGTCATTCAGGAGATGAGGATGCGTGCAAAGATCCCTGATGGAAGTCAGAGAACCTCTACGGCCATCTCAGTATATGGAGGAAGACCAAGGTGTTTCTTCTCCCTCTTTTGTCAACTGAGAATTCTGACCAGCAGGAACAGAGTTTCTCATAAGGCCCCATTAACGAATGCACTTACACAGCCCTGGGGATGCCAGTGAAGGAAACCATGTGTCATGTAATTCATGTATGAGCAAAGTCACCAGACCCCAGCTACAGCATGGGATAGTTCCACTCCCTTACGACATGCAAAAATTTAAAGGATAAAAAGAAGGCTTCAGGGCACAAGAGGCTGGAGTAGGAGAACAGGAGGGGAAAAATCAACCATCTCTGGAGGGGGAAACATCTCTGCCTGCTCAGGATCAGTCAATGGAACTTGTCTCTACCCCTCTCCTGAAGGGATGCCTTTAGGTGAGCTTTGCATCTTCCTCTGCTTTGGAGCAGAGCCAGGAAGATTCAAATAGACAGGTAGACAGATCTCACTTTTATAATCTCTCTTTACTGTACTGTGGTATTTACATTTTTTGTGCACAAAGAGATATAGTTCTGTCTCCTAGGTTTTTTTTTTTTTAAGAGAAGGTAGTGAGAAACTTAAAGAACAAGAGAAAGCAATTATTATCTCTACTTGCTGTTCTTGTTGTTTAGTACATGTAGAATGTGTTCTAGTGATTGTTTACTGAAAGTGATTTGTTAATTGGATTTTAGTGGTAGTTGTTTAGCTTGATTAGCTAATTAGATAAAAGCTGTGTTGTGACTGTCTGGAGACAGTCACGAGTTTTTCTTTAGTAGCTTTATAGTATAGTATCTCTTTAGTATAGTTTTAATACAGTACTAGTGTAATATAACATAGCTTAAAAAAGCATTTGTTTAACATTCTAAATCATAGAGTCAAAGCACATTATTCACCACGTGGGGTTCACCCTGAATCAACACTGTCATTTCTGTTGCTACACACATCAACACTCGGTAGCAGTGCCCCAATCAGCAGCCATCCTGAACTTGCTCTCCTGTTGCTTCAGTAACCCACACTCTTGGGCAATCTGCAGCGTGTGGGTCCTTATGGAATGCAATCAGACACTCAGAGCATTGCACTGGGAACTGCACTCTTTGTGCATCTGTGCTCGGGCAAGTTCTTCTCTTGGACTCGACCACACTGACAGTGCTGAAGTGGCTGGAATCAGAAATACAGCCCAGCCCCTCCCAGCTCCTCTAATCCCTGAGCACCAGCTGGAATGCAAGGGCATTGATTTCCTGCTCAATTCCCAAACACAACACACACTGACTCCCTGGGCTGCCAAAAGACATGGGAGCCGTTACCCTGAAAGTGATGTGTTTCTGCCAGTGCTGGAAAAGGGCAGGAAAGATTGAGAAAAAGCTCCCTGGAGAAGGAGAAATAACACAAGGCTTCTCCTTCTAGTAAACAAACAAACAAATAAACAAGCAAAATATGAAAGTGTTACCCACTCCAGTGTCTAAAGCACTTGGATGCAGTGAAGGGATGTTTGGCAGGGAAGCAGCCCTTGTGCTGAGCATTGGCTCTATGGATCTAAGGCAGGGATCTATGGCAGTCTGCCTGAAGGTCCCTCAGGAGCCCCCATTGTCCAGGCTAAAGCTCCCTCAGCACCTCCTCACTGGCCTTGTGCTGCACCTCCTTGCCCAGCTCCCCTGTCCTTCTGTGCACACGCTGCAGCCCCTCCATGACTTTCTGCTTCCCAGGGCCCACAGCTGCACACAGCACTCCAGCTGTGGCCGCAGCGCTGCCCAGCACAGGCCACGCTCCCTGCCCTGCTCCTGCTGCCCCACTGCTGCTGGCACAGCCACCGTGCCCTTGGCCTTCTTGGCCGCCTGGCCCCACGCTGCCTCATCTTCAGCTGCTCACGGCCGCCAGCCCTGCGTCCTTTTGGGCCACACAGCTCCCCAGCCACAAAGGTGCCCATTGCACTTCAGATAACGCAGGCACCATTGCAAAATGGCCTTCCTTTTCTAGCACCTCATGTTCCAAGTAGATATCATAAAATGTGATAGGAATAGGAGTCTAAGTCACTCTGTTTAAATTAAAATTATCTAATTCAACTGTACAGCAAAACGGTCTTAATTAAATTTTTCCTATCTGCTGTCTGCAAGCATTGTTCTCTTTTCAAAACTAGGTTTTAGTTCTTCAAACTCTGAGAAGGAAATTTAAAAATATCTATAGCTGCCTTTGTTCCTTTTGTTTCAGGCATGGAAATGGATTTCTTTCAGCCTTCCTAGCTGGCCCTCTACACTCTACTGCTACTGGCCAAGCTCCCAGCTTGCTCTACAATTCCTAAACACCAGGAACATGAAATGTTCCTTTCTCACTCACCTCAGGATCTTTAGCACTGCTGAATACACGCTTCAGGTGACCTGTAGTGGGAAGGGAAAATGAACCAGATGCTGTCAGAAAACTGCCTGGGCTGCTGAATCCAACAGAACAAGTCAACCCAAACAGAGAAGATTTCCCGTTTCACAACATCCCTCCAGGAGACACATTCCATTCACACAGCCAGCAAGGGATCAGGACAATATTCTTGGCTGTTCCTACACTTCAGCCTGTTTAGCCAATAAATGAATACAAAGATGATCAAGAAAATGCAAATTGTTCTTTAACACTCAATGCTCCTGTTCTACCAAACACATAAAACAGCTTCTGAAATCCTCTCCTTCAGGTACTCTTTTTTTTTTTCCAATCAGATACATGCACTAATTCTCATTAACTTGCAGGAAACAGTTGCCCAGAAAAGCTTCCCAAAATTCCCCTGAGCTGTGGCAGTTCTGTTGTGGAAGAGCACAGCAGCACCTCTAGGGTTCAGGAGCAGACACTCACTGCTTTAGAGTTTGCACTTCCTTTCAAAGGAAATAACTATTTTTGCACTCAGTAAAAGGTTATTAAGTTAGACAGTCAAATCCTTTCATGACAAAATTTAAAAAGAAATAAGCTTTCTCTGAATTCTGGGAACAACTGCCGAGTTTTTAGAAGGCCTTCCCTGAAGCTCTGCCAGTCTGCATTTTCAAAGCTGTCTTGCTTGTCCCAGCAACCTGAGTAAATGACAGACTCTGCTGCCACAGACTCCCCTGCGGAGGGAACGGAAGCCCTGCAGGTTTCCCTGTAAATACTGCTCCTGTGGCTACAGACACCCCCTTTTTAGCTGAACCTCTTGACAGGAGCTTTACCAAACCACTGGCACTCTAATTCTCTTTCTGTTTCAAAATCAAAAACTCAGTCACCAAGAAAGAGCAGGAAGACATACAAAAGCCAGGTTAGGATACACCCTTACCGAAGTAGAATGGAAAACTCTACTTACGAACAAAGTGTGCACCGTAATATGCGGAAAAACAAACACCATAGGCAGCAAAAGCTGCTGTGGCCAGATGGTGGATCATTGTCCCAGTGCTGTGCAAGTTTTCTCCAACACTAGAAAAACAAGTGTCCTGTCAGAGTGCAGCTGCCCACTGACCAATGCTCAAAACAGGAGGGTTCTCCTGATCTGAGCAAGGCCTAGGGCTGCTCTGACACTCAGGCCTTCCGTGCACCAAGGCAACCTTCTGATGCCACTATGACGATGTGGCAACCATGCCCTGACATCACAAAGCAAACGCTCCATGTTGGTCTGTGAATTTATGCAAAGCAATAACCAACCTTCCCTACAGCAAACACAAAAGAGCCTGGGAAGTTCTTCTCTGTCACAAAGCAGCAAAAAATCCCCTCATGGGCCAAACCCTGTTATTCAGGGATCCAAGAGGAACTCCAAGAGTGCCCCAAGGGCCTACAGCCTGTACCCCAGCTGAGCACTCAGATGGGCCTCAAGCAAAGGCAACCAGGCCAAGAAAATGGCCCACAGCATTGCACATGTGAGAAATGACTCCCACTTTTAAAGGTTTAATAAACCTTAACAAAGGACTGACTAAGGAAAAATTTCAGCATTGGGAGTCTCTGTGACTAGCAGCCATGTGCTCATCTACAAAAAGGATGCTCTGCCTTTTATACCCTTAGCCCCTCCAAAAGTTTTGTCAGTCAACTCTTTCTCTGCTGTCCATTGGTGGAGATTACTTTCTTGCATCTTGACTGGAGGTCAGGTGTTGTTACACCCTGCCTGCTGGTCACGAGCCAGCCCTCCCCAAATGCCCTGACTACCAAGGCTATTACAAGGGAGACAAGAAAGAGGACTATGGGAGGATATATTACAATACCATCACTACACATTTGAACATCCACATAACATCTACTTCTTAATTGTCAGAGCCAACCATTGCATTACTTGTCTAGAACACACAGAACCAGGAGTGAAGCCACTGTTGGCATCACAGCTGAAATCCTTCCTAACAAATCTCCCCACATATTTGCACCTTTATTGGACATGCCCAGGGCTCCGGTGTGTGTACATCTCTGCCTTTCTTTCCCTTTGGCAGCAGTCGAACTGGCAGCATCTGCCCGCCAGCATCAGCTGCTCCAAGCTGGGAATGCCACTGGCGGTGCTGATTTCCAGAGGCTTCTGTGTGCCAGGGGAAGCCAAGGCAGGAGCGGGTTGAACGGCGCTGGCGCTGCTGCTGCTCTGTGCCAGAGAGCCCCGGCTGGGCAGGGCAGGGTGCCCACTGCGCTGCGGGCTCCTTCTCCTGCCACAGCTGGGCACATCTGGCAACAAGGCATGACAACTTGTGGGCAAGCCAAGGCGTTTCTGGGGCTGCACTGCTCTGCACACACCCAGCACACCTGCAGCACAGAACTTTAACCCTCAAACAGGTAAACCAAAGGGAAACAGCTGGAAAAGATTTCATTTTGACCATTCTTACCTGCTCAACAGAAGTCTTCAAAATGAACGTTACCAAGCAGGGCCCAATCCCTGCTGCCAGGTCAGGGTTAGAAGAGAGGCAATCCTTGATCTCAGCACGGGGTGTGTGGGGAGTCACTTCCCCAACACATGCACACCCAGCAATCTCAGTTACTAGTTTGTATCCATGGATCTAAGACATATTCAATACTTTGCTGAAACTCACAGGCTAAATATTCCCCCAAATTATTTGATTTACTCATTGATACTTATTGACTTATTGATACTTAAATCACTTCACCGAATTTACTGACATGAGAAGAGGAGTGTCCTTTAGTCCCTGCCTGTCTTTGACACAGGTTCAGAAGGAGACCTATGCACAAAATAACCCAGGACAAAACTGGGATTGCAAAGCAAATTCATTCTATTTGTTGCAGTAGCAAATCATACATACCAAGCCCTGGATTCCTAAAAATCTGCTGAGCAGGAGAAGGAGGTGGAGCGTGGTACTTGGCAGCAGGGGCAGGTAGGCAGTGCACTTTCAGGACATCCCCTGGATCAAAACGCTGTGCATCTCATCCTTCTCACCCTTCCAGCTCAGAACCAGGCCTTGTATCTCCTGCTCAGGAGTGGAATTTCCCAGTTACAGCATCAGCTCACACATGGCTGGTGTGTGAGATGAGACCAATGAATCCAGGATTTTAAAGAACTGGAAGAGTTAAAATTTTAGCAAGATTTACTTAGGCAGAAAGAGTATAGCAAGAAGAGGAGAAATAATAAGGAATAGTTAATTTTTAGCAGATAAGGTAGTTAAGGCTAGGGTAATATATCACTTGCCTGTCTTTACTATGTTTAAAGAAGCAGGATGGGATGCGGATTTCTTTGTGACAAAGAAGAGGACCGTAGCCTGCACCTGGGCCCCGAAATTTCAGCTTTAGCCAAGGGGTGCGAAAGCCTGCCAACAGGTCATAAGGAAAGAGGTCAAATTGAGGAAGACGTCTTGGCTTCATCAGAAGGAGACCATTCCCTGCTTTAAAACCCACCCACCCATGTGATGTGAAAGAACCCGCAAATATGAGGGAACTTTGGACTCAATTATAATACATTTTAATACAAAGGGGGTAGGTGGGGTTACCTAATGAATATGTATTAGTCATTTTGGGAATTATATGAATATGTAGGACTTTTTTAGATAAGTAGAGCGGCAGTGATTCTTCACACATGTCTTTAGGAGACAACTCCTCCTGTGCCTGGCTGTAATAAACACACCACCTTCTACCTTTAACTGTGGGGAGTTCTATTCCACACCTCATTTGGTGACCGCGGCAGGAACGCTTCTCTGCTCCAGCGAGAACAACCAGGCTCTCGACGTCTCTGGGCGCTGCCAGGACATTCCTTTCCTGGAGGCACCTCCGCTCTCGGCTGTTCCTCCAGGGGGACAGACAAGACTGCTGGGACTGTGGAGAAAGGGGATGTTTAACTCTGTATAAAGAAACCCCTAAGGTGTATGCAGGGGAAGGGCTGTTCACAAGTCACACAGAGATGTCCTGTGCACAACGTACACCTGTACAGTTTGGGTTTGGGTCTGGCTGCTGGCAGAAAGGATTTGCTGTGTTAATCAGGACCTGCTAGCAATTCTGGGAGTGAATTGAGCAAATCCTGTTTCATTGCTGCTGTTTTTCCTGTGTTTTGTAATTGTGGTTGTGTTTTCAGTGTGTGAATGTTTGAGGAAGATGATGTGGGTGGATGCTGATGTGGTGGATGGTGTGTGTTGTGTTGAGAAAAGTGAGCACTCTGTCCCCTCATAAAGAGATACTCCTTTCCCGGTGAGCCTGTGTATGTGGACTTTCTAGTTACAGGGGTTGGTGCTCCCTGTGACACCTGGTGCTTGGGTATACAGGAGGGTTGAGTGGTTTTTCTCCCACATTGTGGTCATTTGGGACTGCACGGTTGTGTTTGGGGAGATTTTAGGATTTTGTTTGCAACAAGTGCAGCAATTTATGCAGAAAACTTCAGTGTGGTGATTTATTATGTTGAATTATGGTAGTTCCTTTCTACCCACCCTCCTCCCCCAGGGTTTAAAATCCCCTGCCATGAGGTGGACACTCTCTATCCTCCTCTGGACATCTTATTTCCTCTCCTGGACACTCCCTTTCTCTTCTGGAGTTGTTCTCCATTAAAGCTGTGGGACTTTGGTCCCGGAAAGAGAGAGCGCCTCTCGTCTTTTGCTTTTGTCCTTGTCAGTGTCACTGGGCCCAGAGCTCGCCAAACTGATCCCCCACGAGATGAAAACTGACAAATGGCCCCATATACACAGCTCAAAAATTGGCCACATTTTTGATGGACTGGGGTGTTCGCCACATTTTGGAATTCCCTATTCCCACACAGGTCAGGCAATTGTTTAAAGGACGCACCAAACTCTAAACTCATTCTAGATCAACAAAAGGGGGAGTGGCTCAAGCAACAACCCAGATGAGGTTGAGCAAAGCTTTATATGTTTTTATGTTTTGAATAGCTCATTTGCAGGACCTAATCCTCCAATTTTTAGGCACTTTTCAAACAGCACACAGGAAAAATTGAAAGAAAATCCTTCGATTTTGATCAGAAACCTTGAGTAAGGACAAATTGAAGGACCATTTCCGCTAATCACTTGGGGCAAAGGGTATGTTGCATTTGCACAGGTGCCGGACCTAAGATGGTCCCTGTGAAGGACGTGAAACCATCTCATACACAAGAGCGCAGCGACAATTCCACCAGCAGGGAAATGAGCACGCAGATGTGAGCCGCATGGAGAAGCTACAGTGCATGCCACCTGTTCCCTGTTCAACCTGTGAAAGCTACAAATCTTGAGTTTGATGTTGATTTTTGGACTGTGAAAATGGTTTGTATCATAGAGCTCTTTCAGCAAAAGCGTGGTGTCCATTGTGTTCAAAAGAATTCTACGATATCCAAATTTGTAAAAATTGAAGGGTGGAGGGACAGTTTAGTGCCCTATAGTTGGCCAGTCCCTGAACAAGTGCTAAAAAATTTGCTTGAGAACTGAAATAGATGGGGAAGCTTTTGCCAAAAAACAGCTGAGCAGGAACATGGAGCTTGATCAAATGATATACAGGCGCTTGTTGGTTTTGCTTGCTTGCTTTTGCATGCATACATGCCTGTAGATCAACCAAAAATGAATGTTTGCCTTGCTTTAGCCAAGTCAGCAGGCTCAGACACCATGTGTTTGACCAATTTGAGCCTAGATAAATCCTTTGCAACCCTTTTGGTCAGTGTGCCTGTGCCAGCCAAGGAGTAGCCAATACCCAATCGTGACAAATATTGGTGTGAGGCTGCCAACGAGACCAATCCCATAACCAGCTGGCATCACTGGGCCCCGGATCTTCTTAAAGCACCTTCTGAACCTCAAGAATTGGGATTCTTGGTTCATTGGCGATGTAATTTTGTGCTGAGTTTCAGTACCAGGGAGATCCACAGTAAAATGTTACTCCCCATCATCCTGAGGACAGATACTCAAGTTTGTGGTGCAATTGTACTACCCCAGTGCCCCCTAAGGGTGAAACTGCTGATGAGTAGATGACCTAGATGAGTCCCCATGACAATTAGCAACAAAATATTGGCTCATTTGTGGAGATAGAGCCTGGCAGGACATTCCCTCAAAAATTAAAGGTGGCCCATGTAGCATCATGCAACTCACTGTGATAGCACCTATCATTAAAAAAGCCATCAAGAGAAAACACAGAGAAAAAAGATTTGCCCATCATTATAAAGAAAACTGTAATAGCAATTTCAGACCCTAGGGCCCTGCAAAATGAGGTACATCGAATTTATTTCTACATCAACTTGCCTAGGGCGAGGCATTGAAACCATTACACCGATTGGGGTGTTGGCAGAAGAAAGAAGACAGTGCTACTTCCATTGCAATTAGTGACATGATGACTGATGTTAGTGCTGTCAGACATGCAACCTTACAGAACAGAGCAGCAATTGATTTCCTTAGCAGCCATTCCATGTGTTCAGTGTCACCCCCATGTTCAACACTGTCACTGTCAGCTTTGACAGCTTTTGGACTGTGTTTGAGAAGTCAAATTTTTCTGACTGTTGAAGGGCTTTGGGGCCCAGAGTTCTTGTTAGGAACAAGGGATTAAGTGTGTGAGCCATGGAGTTGTTGGACCAGGTGTTTTGTGGAAGTGGTGAGAAGGGTTTCTTCCTTTCTGTTTCTCTTTCAAGGGGAATATTAATGTTGCCCCTGAGTCCTCAGGAGGGGAGCCTGTGGACAGAGCTGCAGCAGAGGGAGCTTTGCATGGCACCGAGAGCTGTGGGAACAATTCCCAGGAGCCCGAGGAGCTTGGTAAGGACAGAGCCCCACTGGTTTAGAGAGGGGTGAGATGGCTGCTCTGAGCCTGCCTCTGGCAGTGAGAGATCAGAAGGGTTGAGTTCCTCTCTGCAGGCTTGGTGCTTCCTGGTGCCTTTAGTTCAAATGCTGCACTGGCAGAACCTGCCTGAGCCCTGCTCTCCACGCTCCTCCAGAGGCTCTGACACTGAGTCCTCTGAGGGAATCCACAAAATTAGAGGGTTTTGGGAAAGCTGCAAAAGGCAGGTCTCACATACAGTAGAACTGTGATTAGAGCCAAGCAGCAGCCATGAGATAGGTCAGCAGAAAAATTATTTAAACTGCAGAAAAGCAAGGAAAAATAGAACAATGGTCTGTGCATTAACGCTGGTCTAGAATAACTCTCTAAGCTATAGAAAAGTTTATCTAGCAAGATATTAGGAAGATTGAAGCTTAATAATGGAGCTCAGTGCGTTGTGTTTTAAGGCTTACACGTAGGTATTGTATTCGAAATAAGCAAGCATTGTTTTAACCAATGGAACATGTGCTTAAAGTGACTGGATAGAACTACTGTCAATAAGCTTTTGCTTTGCGTGATTGGTCAAAAAATTTATAAAGTAAGTTGTAACATTAAGTTCTTTGTCTGCTGCCTGGGATGTGAGCTGCTGGCATGTTCCCATTGTCATAACCATGTAATGAGACTGATGCTGGAAAACAAACAGCTCGAGGCGCGTTCCTCAGCAGTCCCGGCCCATTGGTGATTTCTACATAGCCCCCTGCCAGTGTCAAATGGCATGGCTTGATTTGCAGGGCAGACAGTCTTAAACATCTGCAATACCCTATCAGAGTCCTAGTTTGGCTTCATTCAAAGAAAGAGGAGAGTGCACCTAACACTGACCACTTGTTAGGCAATATCTTCCACCTTGCCCTTGTACCCCTACAGAGAGGCTGTCTGCAAAATGCCCAGAACACCATCCAAATCTGCAGCGAGGACAGGAAAATCAGGCAGAGAATCTTTCTGTTTTCAAGGTCCCCCTTCCTAGGTGACTTGACCCTTTCTACCTGATTCTCACTTGAGATCTACCCATGATAGAGCACTGCAGGAAAACATTTTAAAGGGTCATTAACCAGGACCTGCTTGGAAAGCAAGGGCAGAAACTCTTTCCCTCCCTGATGGGATGCGGGCCGACAACTGCTGCTCTGAAGATGTGCAGCTGCTCCTCTCTGGAGAGGCCATGGAAGGGCTGTGATGGTCTACGGGAACCAGAGGAACGATGAGCTCAGGTTGGCATTTGAGCTTCAAGGGAACAAGCAGAATGAAGAGCTCACAGTGGAGATGAAATTTGCCTGTGCCTGGCTCCTCCGATGAAACCCCAAGAAGTCCAGATGAAGCAAACACCTTCTCCCAAGAAGCTAGGAAAACCTCAGAGTCCTGAGCACCTGCACTTAGCCTGGAAGGGCATGGAGGCAGCTCTGAATCCTCAGGTGAGGCAGCACATAGGTCCTGGTATGAGAGCGCTGTGTAGCAGTGAGGGAAGGAAAAGGGAAGCAAAGGGAAGGCTGGGTCACTATTGGTCTTTGGGTGTGTTTCCCTTGGCAGCAACTGTACTGTCAGGGAAAACAAAAGCTCCCTGAATTGTTAAAACTGAAAATCAGGAACAAAGACTCTCTAACTAGTCAAGGTTACAAAGTGGTATGTTCATTACACTGGTGGGCGGCACAGGGGAAAGTCATTCCCGAAATGCGTGACTGGTGGCTGGGCTCAGCTCGGCTCGGCACAGCACAGCACAGCAGGATCCCGCAGGACAGGGAAGGGCAAGGCAGGCACGGAAGGGCAGGGCAGGGCACTGGGAGCAGTGACAAGCTCTGTCCCCACGCTGCACCCCATGCCTGGGTAACCATCAGGGACAGAGATGAAGGACATTGCTCTGTCTTGGCTGCGGAAAGGATGAAAAGGGGGAGTTAGAAAACATTCATTTGGACTCCTTTTCAGCAGACTAGCTGGTTTTATCTCACCATGTCTGCCTGTCTTTGGCAGAATTGGCACATTGCTCGTGATTCGGAGTCAGCTACGGCAGCAGGAAGGGGCAGCAATTTTGTCAGCATTGATATCGAAGGCAAAGTGCTGCACCATGATGGATGTTGCTTTCTTCAAGAGATTTCTGACCTTGAGTGGTAGCAAACTCACACTGGCGTCTTCCCAAATGGCGTTGCCGTTTTATTTCCACAGGAATCATCTCTCCTTTTTCTTCCCCCCCCAGGCAAATGCCTCCTGCAGCCAGCTCCTGTCACTGTAGACTGACAAAGGAGGTCTTGCAATGGAGAAAGACTCCCTAGAGCTGCTGTGGAGAGCTGAAGGGGGAAGCTTTGTCCCTTAGTCTTGAAGTCTTGTTGGGGAGCTGCTTGTGCTTTGGGGGATGGAAACCAATGTTGTTTATGCAAGGCTTGTAGGTTCATTCCTGAGCTTCCTGACACACCACAGAGACTTTGGGGTTGTCATACTGGCAAACAAATTTCAGTCTGGGCACTTCTTGAAATGCTTCAATTATTCTTTTTTTTCCTTTTCTGCGGAAATGTTGTCATCATCTATTCCTTCAAGAGAATCTTTTCCTACTTTTTGGGGAATTCCTTTTGCTGCCCTCCCAGATCAGGCCAATTCCCAGGGCTCCTTCCCAAAGTGAGGTGCAGCCCATGGCCTCCACTCTCCAGCTGGAACAGAAGGAAGCAGAGAATTTGCGGCTGTGGGAGAGGAGCTTCTCTCTCCTGCCTGCTTTCCCTTTGGGACAGGTTGGTGTGTGCTCATTTGGTAAAGGCAGGTTTAAACTCTGAAGCAGTTGTGTTTCAAACTGCTCCCTTCTCCAGCTCTTCTGTGGGTATCCTTGGACAAAAGGCCTCTTGGTGGGAGCTCTCTGTGGCAAGTTAAGGAAGGAGGTTGGTATTTCAGGGTTGTGACTGCTGAAAGCAGCTGGTTTCTGGAGGTGTCCAGAACTGGGAGTGGCTCCTTTTCTCACCTGCCTGCAGAAAAGGAAGTTGCAAAGTGGGAATTTCATTTGTGGAGATGGCCACCAGAGGTGTTTGCCAAGAGATGGGCTGGCAGAGAGGCAGGTCACGTGCTAAACTGGCTGTGTGTTTGTTTTGATGGTGGGGAAGGTCAGAGATGCAGACACAGACACCAGCTGAAGGAACAGTGTGATTTACTGTAATGCAGAAGTGCAAAAAAGAGTCAGGAAAGGATAATCTAAGCAATGCACCTCAGCATTATTACAAAAGGGTGCCTCTGGTGATTAAGGAAGATCCATCACCAGGTAGCCCAGCGGTTTCCCCTTCATCCAGAGCTGCACATCAGCTGGGGGAAGCTGTCCCAGCCCAGCCCTGCAAAGCCACGGCCGGGAACCGGGAAATCCTGCGGTGCCTCCACCTTTGGTGGCCACGAGGCTTCGAGTGCACTGTGAGAGTAGCCCGGCTCTGATCGTGCTGGACGAGCAATGTGCCAGAGCTTCTGCTGGGGGCACAGCTGGTGTCATTCTCCTCTTGGTTTTCTCCCCGAGCCTGGCCAGGGCTCAAGGAGGAACCAAGGCCAGATGTGGCCTTGTCCATTTTCCTCATGCAGAAAGGTGAAGACGTTTCACCAGTGAATGGATGCAACAATCCTTTTGATAATAACACTTGGTTAAGGAGCAGGTACATAGAACATTGGGTTGGGAAGGTCACCTAGAGGGCAGCTTTGGCTCAGGTCCTGTTGTTGAGGCTTCAGTCAGGGTCTGTTGTTCAGGCCTTGGTCCTTCAGTATTTTGTGGTGCAAATCACACCTGTGCAGAGCTGCAAACAAACAAGCCTGTCCTTAGCACATTTGAGACAGGATACAGGATTAGCCCTGCAAGGCCAGGCTAGGGCCAAGAGCAGAAGGCCAGCACCCTGCTTTTGCCCACAGGCAGCCCTGCAGAGCAAGCAGCCCCTCCTGCCCAGGGGCTGAGGTGCCCGAAGCTGTCTCCCCGCTGTGCAGCTCTGCAGAGCCCACGGGGCGCAGGGTCCTGGGCAGCCAGGGCAGCCCGGCTGCCTTGGGGCACAAGGAGTGCCCCAGAGAGAAGCTGCTGCCCTTTGCTTTGGAACTGTTCCTCAGAGTCTTGTCAATAATCCACAGTGTCTGATGTGTTTTCCTTTCCTCTCCCAAGTTTAACACAGCTTTTTGAGAAAATTGACTGATGTAGCTGCTGCTGGTGGTGATGCTTTTGTCTGCAGGTAAGGGGAGGTGATTTGAACCAAAGACAGAGTCCATTAACACCCCAGCCTTTGCCAAGTCAAGAAAACCATTCACAATTGGGCTACCAGTGCTCAGCAGTTTTCCTAGGTTTTGGAAAGCTACCACCTTAAGAAACCCAACAGATTTTCCTCCAGGAGGATACCAGCAGTAGCATGATGCCAATGTTTTCCACTCCTTTTCTGTGTCTTTTAAGAGTTCCTCAGTGCCCAGCAGGAATGAAATGACCTGTGATAATGTGATTTGAGAGCTCTGTGTTGTTCGTTGCCACATGAGTGCTCATGACAAGCTGGACACCCCACTCATGCCTCTGTTGAGTTAAATTCATCCCAATTCTGTGCAAACAGCAGCCCCGAGATGCTGAGAAGAGCAAGCACAGTGGGTGGGTTTGCATGCACGCCACCGGGGGCTGACTGCTCTGTGGGCAGATGGTTTTGCACTGTTGTAAATCTTCACTCTCCCAAGCTGAAAGACTATTTCAAATAGATATCTTCAATGAAAATATATATCAAAAAATAAAATTGTCCAAAAATACATGTGCATTAAATTTTTATGCATATAATATAATATAATATAATATAATATAATATAATATAATAAATATATAAGATCATTTTTGAAGCCATTGCTTGTGGGGGATATTAGATGATCTCCTAGTGTTTGTACATTTTTGCTTTCTGCTACTGCTGATCCTAGCAGCAACTCCCTGTCAGTTCTTCCAGGTCACTTCACACAAAGGGATTCCATCATTTCAGTGCCTGTGAGAGCTTGGCACTGAAATGCCAAGTTGATTCCCAGCTCTCCAGCCTCCTTCTGGATTTTGGGGCATCTCAGCACTTGTGTCCATGGCCCTTCCTTCATCCCCAGCCTGCAGCAGTCACAGTCGCTGCTGCCTCCCCCTTGCTGCAGCTCATTTGCCAAAGTGCTGCCAAAGGCAGCAGAGCTGGCTCAGGATCCCTGCTGGCTTCTGCTCTCTGGGATGAGCTTCAGGGGGACACTTGGAGCACTTTCCTAAAGAGCTGCCCGTGGGATGAGGGATTTGTCCTCCTGGGTGGCTCCTGCTTGGATTCTGTGCTCATGGAGCCCCAGAGTTTTCTCAGCTGCCTCTGCAGCGAGTTCTGAGCCAACGTGGGGCTCTGCTGCCTGCCCAAATCTGCGCTTCCCCTGCCCAGCCTGAGTGCAGGTGGGGCATGTGCTGGGCATGGCTGGAGATTTGCATGGCCAAAATCCTCCAGCATTTACACCTGCTCATGGCTTTGTGTAGCACAAATCTACACTTACTTCAGTTGAAACATTGCATTTATTGCAGATAGTTACACCTGCACAACTAATGTACAAATACACAAACATTAACTCATGTTTAAAAATGAAATTTATTTTAAATTGCAACACCTGTGTTACCAATAGAGAAACACAGAAACATCAATTTATGATTAAAATCTAATTTATTCTGAGAATTGTGCTATGTAAATATATAGAGATATCAACTTCAATGAAAAAAAAATTACTTTATTGCAACCCTCTGCAACAACTCACTGTACACAAATATTGAAGTTACTGAATTGAAGTTTAACAATTAAATTTATTACATATTACTACAACTGTACAGCCCATATACAAACACAGAAACATCAATATCCCTCTCTAAAGAATCTCAGATCCAGAACTAAATAAATAGAATTTTAGAATTATACAACTCCATACATAATAAATAGAAGTAAATACATATATAGGCATAACAATACAGAGATGTAAACATGCATTGCATATTTCATGACATATAACATGACAATATAATACAAACATAACAAACCTGTCTATAAGTACACAAATATCAATGGACCAATAGAATATTCTATACATCCCCAGCAATAGAAATGCACAGCTACAGAGATGTACAAGTATGTAGACAGATGAATATACACGCATCAATATAACAATATACATACATAATATCCCTATACAAATATCAGTCAGTGTATGTAAATATCCCTATACTTGTAACTATCCAAATCCAACTATACATCCATAAACAGTGCTAGATCACGAGGGATTGCAGCCGCCGATGTTCCCAGGTTCTCGCTCGGTCTCCTCCTCCCGAGCAGAGCAGCTCTCCTGGACAGGGACAGCAGATGGGACATCTGGCAAGCAAAGGGAACACTGAGTGAGTGTGGGGACGTTTCCCTTGGCAGCAGCTGCGCTTCCATCAGGGAAGAGGAAATGTCAGAGCCTCCCCAGGAGGGTCAGAAGGAAAAGCAGCCGGGCGGGCCGGGCTGTGGTGAGCTGTTCACTTCTTTCTGGCATCCCAGTTGCTCTGAGGGAACTCCCTCATGTCACGTTATTGAACCACCTCTGCACTTATCAAGGCTGTGGCCCCCAAATCAATCAGCATTTATGTCTCCAGGTGCTTGCACCAATGACAGGGAATGTCCTCTAACGGTGCTGGGGCACAAAGTTACCTTGCACAGGTCATCTGACAGGGCCTTGCTCCTTCTCTGCTTCCTGTGTTTCTCCTTACCTTCCACTTGGAATTTTCACAGCATTTCTTTTTCTTTCCCCTTGATCAGTGCTGAAATGCGTGTTTCTCTTCCAAGTTACAGTTTGTTCAGTGATCCTGTCAAGCCTTTTCTCAGAAGCTTTTATCATGGAATTGAGAGTTAATTTCAGCAATTTTGGTGATTTTCTGTGAGATTTATGCAAGTGTCCTGTTCACTGGGCACCATTTAGGAAGGTACAAAAGAGAAAAAGGATGTTCTGTATGTCAGTTCACTAGTGGAATATTCATGCATAGAGAGAGTGATTGGCTGAATTTTACATCTACTCCTAACCTGAAAGTGCAGCAGGTAATTTGGGGAGAAATTAAAGCCCGATTTCTCCTTCTACCAGCCTGTATTCAAATGTAAAGTAAATAGAGCAGGGTGAGAATGTCAGTGTTCAGCTCCTGAAGTGCCTTATTAAGGTGTTCTTAAAGTAATGGAGATAAAATCTGGGTGGGCATTCCTAATTTCCAGCCACTCATTGTCAATTTCATTGACTCTGAAAACAGCAGAGATGTGCACATCATACCTTATCAATCCATTTGGGGATGTTTTAAGTTCAGATTCTCTGAGGCTTTAGATTTTTAGATCTCTAGACAATGCTTCCAGGAATCTAAATAGCTTTCAGAAATTAAACTTTTCTCCTTTTTTCCTCAGTCTTTGCACTCATGTGCACCAGAGACCTTCAGTGAATGGATTCCACTCTAATCCATCTCCAAGCTGAATCTCCCAGCTGTGTTCACACTGGTGGTTCATGTGTCTCTTCTGCACAGTGCAATTTTAAAATCTTCGTTCCTTATTATCTCTGCCCTTCCTTTTCTGTTTTAGCTTGCAAATGCATGCAGATGTATCAGAAATGATACACCTAATTTCTGATGCATCAGTTCCTGTCTAGCAATTTCATTTTATCCTGTTCTGATGTTATGCTAGCCTTCTATGTTTGATTCTAAGTGGACTCCAGTTTTCTTGCATGTGGAAGTTTTACAATGCAATGCTGTCATTCACCTGCTTTCATGAAACCCTTCATTAACATTAGCACAAGTAACTGTGTGATTCCCTTCTGCTTTGTAGACGATTTGGGAAACTCAAGTCCTGCTCAGCTACAGAAAAACATACATGGTGCTTGGTAATTCCCCTAAGAGCTTAAGTTAATGGTAAACAACTGCAGCTTATTGATTTCACAGAAATTGGGAGAAAAGACATTGCAAATATTGAGGAATGCAGTGCAATATTGATGGGCATCCCTCAGTTATCCAGACAGAGTGATGTCACTGGCAAAATTCCCTCTTTTCCAAAGGTTTTCATTTGCTTTGGCTGTGCTTCGTATGGCTGCAGGTCACATTTCCCTTGGTTGAAGGAAGTATATTGGCAGTTACTCTTGGTGATATATCTTGCTAATTCTGCACTTGGAGGAATTACTCAGTTCTGCAGTCCTTATTACACGACCTGTTCTAAAAGACTTTTATACTGTTTTCCCTCTCTCTGTGTTTTCACACTTGTTCAACAAGGTTTTTTTTCCTAAGAATATTAATCACAATATCCCAAAGGATTAAAAAATGCTTAGGTATTTTTCCGTAAGTATTTACTGAGGAAAAATAATAATAATAAAAAAAACCTGTATGCATGCTGGATGTAAAATACAAACAGAAATAAACTTGAGAGTTCTCCCAAAAACCTTAAGAAAAACCCCATGTATTCTATAAAACCCAGAGTATTCATCTACAGCATACAAAAATGGGCATGTTCTAGAAGAGAAAATTTCTGCAACGGTTCTGCACAGAATTCTATGCTTTCAAGCTTTTTGCCCTTCAGGGGCAGTGCCATTCTCTGAACTGTAATGCTCTGAGCATGTTCTGCTCACCATGGCAGCTTTCTGCTCTCCCCTGGTACAGATCATGCTCCCAGCAAAGGGTGAGTGCAGCCACCACAACTCGCAGCACCTTCCCACACAGCAAGAACCTGAAGGAGAGAAATGGCTTTCACCAGCTGCTGCGGGTTCCAATAGTGCCACCTCTCAGCTGCCGAAAGCCTGAATTTCTGTGTTGCAGTGTGTTAGTTTATTGAGCCAAATGTTCTGTTATATAGTGGTATGTTCAAGTGTTCCCCGAGTAATTACAGGTAGTCTCTCCCCTATGTTATGCCCTCCTACCCAAGTGTCCCTCAAGGAATCCCCTCCCTCCTCACCAGATTTTTCCCTGTCTGTCAAGACAACCCAGCCCCTTTGCCCCATCCATCAGCCCAAACCCTACCCTTTGTTCCAGAAAGTTCCCTGTCCCTAACCCTAAGATCCAATCCCTATCCCAGTGCTCTCTCCTCCCCTTGTTCTGATTTGTTGTAGCCCTCAAAACCACACCCCAAGAGTCGCTTATTGGTTACTATATGGTGTCCACTCCCTGCTTTGAAAGATTTTAAAACCAGTGCACAGGGGTGCTGGGGGTTCTTTCAACATCTGTTCCTGGTGGGAATTCTCGCCTGCAGAGCCTTCCCCCCGCCTCTCCTGATGAATTTCCTGCACTTTATGCCACAGAAGAGCCTCCTCTGCTTCCTTCACTCGGCCTTCCAGGGTTCTCTATTGCTGGGAATTTGGCCTAGAGGTTCTGGCTCAGGCAAAACCCTAAACTAGCCAGGTCCCCACTCTTGCCATTGTCCCTGGAGCATCACAGAGCTAGCCAGGGCTGCGGAGGGCAGTGACAGTGACCCATGCCCCAGCATGACACAGCCCCCGGAGCCACACCTGCCAGGCCACAAGCCCCAGCCCTGGTATCACTGCTGGCCTCAGGGGCTCCTGGGCATCCTCACCCTGAGTGCAAAGGCAGCCTCAGGAGCCCCCCAGGGCGCTCTGGATCCAGGCTGCAGACACCCTAAAGCCAGCACTGAAAGAGACGTGGATGGGGACTGCAGCTGGATCTTGCAGTGCTCACCACTCCTGACTACTCTCTAAGTGAACCCAAACCTCATTTGCAGCACCTTGAGCACATTGACCCTGCTCGCCCCTCCTGGAACGTGGTGTTGCCACATCCTACACCAGCCCTTTGCAGGGAGTGACCAGCTCCCAGTTGCTCTGCTACCCTGGCCTTAATTTCTGTTTGCCGGCAATGAACTTAACAGATACACTCCTGAGAAACCTTGCACAACATTTGCTTCTTAGGAGCTCTTTGGCAAAAAAACTCCACTAATCCCTAGTTTATGCACAGAGAAGGAGGTCCTGATAAACCGTAAGGCACAGGCAGGGCTCTGGCATACGAATTCCTGAGCCGCAGGATTCCACCCATTGTTGTTCCTAGCTGCTTTGCTGATATTATAGAGCCAGTTCTGGACAGGGGCTGCTGCTGACCGGGTACGAAAATTTGGAGAAAAAAAGGTGCAGGAGACAACCAAAAAAAAACAAGAGGGAAAACCCTTAGAAATACAGAGCACAGAAGTCCTTGGAGATGGTTCAATAGAAAATGCCAGTAGCAGTGAGCAGAGCCCGAGGTTGCTCACTGCCACCCCAGGGGCTCCTCAGTCCCCTGCTGGTTTGTGTCTGATGCAGCCCTGCCTGGAAAGGGCTCCAGGCTCTGGTGTTCCCAGCTTGCTCCGGGCTACATTCTTAGCAGCACTGAAAGAAGAAGTGAAACAAAGAGCCATTTTCTGTCCTGCCTGCAAACTCTTCTCCTTCAGTGCCACTGCCAGAGATCATCCCTCTGTCAGCTTGGCACTGTGCCTGATGCATCCTCGTCCCTCTCCCTTGCATCAGCTCCTGCACATTGGCAGTCACTGCCCCACGTCATGAACAGAGAGAGCTGTGTCAGAAGAGCAAGGAGTGCATTTTCTTGGCTGTGAGATGCAAAGTTGTGTTTCGTGTCAGGTACAAACAGGTGATGTATGTAGTTGTTAATGCAAAATGTGTGGACCCCAACAGTGGGACAGTTGTGAATTCTAATAATAACTGAGGAGAATAAAGCATGGAAAAAGGCCTTTGAACCTATCTTTTGTTTGCAAATTAACCTTAGTTGATTTAGGAGCATTGGAATTAAAGTGTTAAAGATGTTGCTTTTTGCATTTAATCCATTAAAAGCTCTGCAATAATAACCTTTTGAAGTATAATGTTAGAATATTACTTGTATCATTGAAACTATAGCTTTGGAATATATATAAAGGAAATGTGCTTATCTCATGCCTTATTAAAGCAGAGAAAAACAGCTTGAGAAAGGAAGATGAACATCACCTCAAGGGTTTATGGTTTTGACCAAAGGGAAGCTAGACATCACTGTTATGACATTTATAGTCTTTGCAATTAAAAGGTGGACACACATCTGGGGAGTCAGACCCCACCAGATGGGATTCGTCTTTCTTCTTTCGGAAACTGGACCGTCACCATCTGGGGATACTCCTTTGAGGTACATCCTGAGAAACTAAAATCACAATAGTGTATAGAATTGTGATGTAATGATTTGGAATAAAAATTGCTGATGAGTAAAAGATTGGAAATAGAAACTGCTGAAAAAAAAAGCTGATGAGTACCCCTATAAATACCTGTAACCATCAATTATCGGTGTGCAGTTGGAGGGAAAACTTCCCCCACTGTACCCAGCACTGTATTGCTCATACTTTACCATAATAATTAATAAATTGATTGCTGCTTGAATATTGGCCTAGTCAAGCTTCTCATTCATAACATCAGTCCTCCCCAGTGTTTCCAAGGACAGTTTAGTTTCTCACGGTGGCCGTGGCAGCCAAACCCAGCAGTGGGGTCAGTGCAGTGCCCATGGCTACAGCCCCTTGCAGGGGCCCAGTACAGCTTGGGCTGATGATCCACCCTCACAGCTGGCCCAAGGCAGCTCTGCAGTGGCTGTGGTGGCCCCTGGGGCTGGCACACACCTTAGCAGTGTGTCTGTTTGCAGTGGGGCAACTCAGGAGTTTCAGATTGCTTCAAAAAACCCCAAAAAGGGAAAACCCCTCTTAGGCTGAGGGCAGCCAGCTCTGAAAGCACAGCAGGTCCCAGGGGAGTGAGGACAGACAGGATAGGGCTGGGCAATGTGGAGCAAGGTTGTCCACACTGGGTCAGAGCTCCAGGCACAGCTTCTGTGAGCAGGCCAGAGCTGCTGAGGAGAGACCGTGGGTCAATATCAATCACAGAATGCTGCAATCAACTCTGCTCTAAAGAGAAATAAAATAAAATACTTCCTTTAAAACAGGAATGTGTATTTTTTTTCAAGGTGTTTGAAATCTTTCTCCATAACAGGACTTGGAAAATTTTAATGACCCTCTCAGGGCTTTGGTGTTGTTTACATCAGACTCAGTCCTTGAGAGTGTCTTCAAAAAACTTCTCAAGCACTCAAAGTTAAATTTAGACTCCAGAGTTTCTTGATCTTTTAATGGGTCCCACTGAGGGACACGGCTGGGAAAGTGTCCCCAGGTTCCAGTTAGAGCAGAACACTGGAGGCAGTCATGGCAACTGGGGACAAGCAAGGGAAAGCTGTCTCTGGTGCTGAGCAAAGCTGGATGTATTTGAGGAATGCAAAGGGCCAAGGGCTGAGCCCCAGCCCCTGGCCAGGCAGATCCTGTCCCTCCCTCCTTGCTCAGGGCTCTTCCCGGGATGGGCACTGGCATGTGGGGATGTGCAATGCCAAGGGCAGGAGCATGGGGCGGCCCCTGCCAGGCTGCTGAGCAGGGACAAGGAGGCAATGAGGCCCCAGCCCTGCAAGGGTCACTTGTCCCCTCATGGCCCCAGGCCCAGCAGCCATGGCCAAAGTGCTGCCCAAGGCGGCTCTGGCAGGGCTGTCTTGCAGCTGCTGCCCATCCCTGTGCCCTGTGCAGCCCAGGCTGTCCCACGGTGTCCCTGCCCTGCGCCTCTGTCCCTGCAGGCTGTCGGCATCCCCCGGCTGCCCCACCTGGCTGGGCCCTTCCTTTGCTGACAGCTCTGCCTCCTGCCTGCCTCTGCCTGCCCACACAAAGCCTGGGGCTGATACCAAAAGGGTTCATTCCATTTTTACCCTGCCTGTGAACTTTCAGCACGGGAACCTGGCATGCAGGGGCTGCTTTCCCAGCAAGGATGGTTGGAAGAGAAGAAGAAGACATCTGGCTCAAGGGTGCAGGGATAGAGGAAACAAGGAGTGAATCTGGGAACTTGGGGTGGGTTTTATGGAAATGGGTAAATTGTAATTCACATTTAGTGACTGTGTATAAGCAACACACTGGTAGAATTACATGTCCATGTGAGGTTGGGAGTTATCCCTCCCCAGACCTCAGGCCTGAATAAATGACACCCTCTGAAATAGCAAATTAGTGTTATGAAGTCTTGTTCTGATATTTCGGAGATTTGCTGACCGTGGTTCCTCACAAACCCAAGGAGTCAGCTGTGACACTGTGGAACCCCATGGAACAAAGGGTCCATTGTGACACAGCAGAACCCCATGGAACCAAAATCCATTTTGGCACATTGGGGCCACATTGAACTAATGGTCCATTGTGATACTGCGGATCCAAGGAGACCATTGTGACCCTGAGGAATCTCTTGGAACCAAGGGGTCATTGTGACACAGTAAGGCCTGGTGGAACCATGGGTCCATGTCACATGGTGACACCGCAGAACCTCACGGAACCAAGGTAGCCATGTTCTACTGCAGAGCCTCGTGGAACAAAGGGTCCATGGTGACACTGCAGAACCAAGGAGACTGCTGCTGGCAGTGTGAGAGCTCATGGAACCAGAGATCCATTGTGACACAGCAAGGCCTGGTGGAACCAAGGGTCTCTTGTTAAACTGTGTGGCCTCATGGAACCATGAGCCATTGTGACACAGCAGGGCCTCATGGAACCATGGAGGCCATTTTTACACTTGGAGGCCTTGTGGAACCAAAGGGCCATTGTGGCACTTCAGAGCCTTGTGGAGCCAAGGGGACCACGGTGACACTGTGGGGCTGCATAAAGCCAATGGTCTGTTGTGGCATGGCAAGGCCTTACGGGATCATGGAGACCATTCTGACACAACAGGCCTCATGCAAGCAAGGAACCACTGTGGGTTCTTGGCAGGCCAAGGAGCTGTTGGCACACTGTGTGGCACCATGGAACCAAGGAGGCCATTGTGACACTCCACGGCCCCATGGAACTAAGGATCCATGGAATATTTCAGGACCCTATGGAACCAAAGTCCATTGGGACATTGTGGGGCCTCATGGAATTCTGGGGGCCATGATGACACTTGGAGGCCTTGTCGAATCAAGGGGCTCTGCAGGGCCTCATGGAATCAAGGAGACTATTCTGACATTTTGAGTGCCCATGAAACCAAGGGTCCATTGGGACACTGTGGCACTGAGGAGACTTCTGTGACACTGCAAGGCCTCATGGAAGCAAGGGACCCTTGTGACACTCTGGAGCCCCATGGAAACAAAAGGCCAGTGTGACGCATCTGGGCCTCATGGAACCAAGGATCCAATATGACACCTCACTGTGACACTGCAGGGCCCCATGGAAACAAGGGGACAGGGAACTGGTCTGGTTGGCTTGGCCTGACTGGTGCAACTGCCCTTGGCATGTCGGGGGTCTCTTCTCATGTACCCCTGAAACCCTGGGGCTCTGGGCTTTCCTTCAATTGGAAAAGAACGGCTCTTCTCATTCAAGCATCCATGACCAAAAGGGGAGTTCCCCTCCAAATTTCCCAATATCCAGGGATTGTTCCCAGACAAAAGCTGCCATTACCAACAAGTCTGGCTGACCTAGTCTTCCTGAGAGCTGGGTCTCACCTGCCCTCAAACACTGAGGCTCTGTGCTTTCCTTCCTATGGAAAAGAGCTGTCCCTCCTGCACAGGCACCCATGGCCAAAGCTGGTATTTGTCCTCCAAAATTCCTTCATTCAAGGGTTTTTTCTCCCAGACAAGATCTCCCAGTACAGACAGGTCTGGCTGGCCTTGGCTTCTGGTGGTTGCCTGAATTCTGCCCTGAAACACTGGGGCTCTGCCCTTTCCATCCTAAGGGAAAAGAACCATCCTTCTTCTCCAGGTGCCCATGGCTGAAATTGGGATTCCACCACCAAAAGTCCTATATCCAATTATTGCTCCTACACAAAAGCTTCCATTACAGACAGGTCTGGCTGGCCTTGGTCTCTGGTGCCTGCAGTTCATCAGCCCCTGAAGCACTGGGGTTCTGTGCTTTCCTTCCTATGGAAAAGAATCTTTTTATTCCTCCACGGCCAAAATTGCTACTCCTCCTAAAATATTCACACATGAAAGGTTTCTCCCAGACAAAATCTGCCCGCTCTGGCTGGCACTGTGGGCTCTGATGGCCACCTGTCATCTGCCCCTGAAACACTGGGGCTCTTGCCTTCCTTCCCATGGAAGTAGAACAGTCTCCTCGTCCAGGGGCCATGGCCAAATTTGAGATTTGGCCCCTAAATTTCATGTATCCAAAGATAGCTCCCAATCAAAAGCCTCCAAGAGAGACAAGTTTGGCTGGCTTGGCCTCCCAGGGGCTGCTTCTCATCTACCATCAAACCCTGGGGCTCTCTGCTCTCCTTCAGATGGAAAAGAAATGGCCTTTTCATCAAGGGACCAGTGGCCAAAACTTGTATTCCACCTCCCAAATTCTGTGTATCCAAGGATTTCTCTCAGGCACAAGCTGCAATTCCAGAAAGGTCTGGCTCGCCTTGGTCCTTGGTGGCCTCTGCTCATCTGCCCCTGAAACACTGGCCCTCTGTTTTCCTTCCAATGGAACAGAATCGTTGTTCACATCAAAGTGCCCATGGGCAAAACTGAAATTTGGCCTAAAAAATTCCATCTATCCAAGGATTGCTCCAAGGCAAAAGTAGCCAGGACACACAGGTCTGACTGGTCTTGTCCTGAGGTGATTTTCTTAGACTATCAGCAGAATGTTTTCATTTGCCAATACCTTGGAGAGGGCTGAGAGATCTCCCAAGATGGGGTTTGGAGGCCTCAAGCACATGAGCACTGTACAGGGACAGTGGAGCTCTGTGCTCAGTGGGGTGGAGAAGGAGGACAGCAGAGGAGAGCCCTGGGAGGGACTGAACGGTGGTTTCAGAGATGGTGGATCCTTTTGACATAGTAGAGAACAGACAGAGAAAGAAAGAATTAATGCAAAGGACAGATAGGGAGGGCCAGACAGGACCCAAAGAGAAAGGAATTTCCCTCCCAGGGCAGGGCTGTGGTGCAGCACATCCCCCAGCAGGAGCCTGTAGCAGCCCCAGGCTCTGTGTGGGAAGGCAGAGACAGGCAGGAGGCAGAGCTGTCAGCAAAGGAAGGGCCCAGCCAGGTGGGGCAGCCAGGGGATGCCGACAGCCTGCAGGGACAGAGGCGCAGGGCAGGGACACCGTGGGACAGCCTGGGCTGCACAGGGCACAGGGATGGGCAGCAGCTGCAAGACAGCCCTGCCAGAGCCGCCTTGGGCAGCACTTTGGCCATGGCTGCTGGCCCTGGGCCTGAGGCCAGGAGGGGACAAGTGACCCTTGCAGGGCTGGGGCCTCATTGCCTCCTTGTCTCTGCTCAGCAGCCTGGCAGGGGCCGCCCCATGCTCCTGCCCTTGGCATTGCACATCCCCACATGCCAGTGCCCATCCCGGGAAGAGCCCTGAGCAAGGAGGGAGGGACAGGATCTGCCTGGCCAGGGGCTGGGGCTCAGCCCTTGGCCCTTTGCATTCCTCAAATACATCCAGCTTTGCTCAGCACCAGAGACAGCTTTCCCTTGTTTGTCCCCAGCTGTCATCACTGCCTCCAATGTTCTGCTCTAACTGGAACCTGGGGACACTTTCTGAGTTGAGTTCCTCAGTAGAACGCATAAAAACTTCAAGAAACTTTGGAGTCTAAATTTAACTTTGAGTGCTTGAGAAGTTTTTTGAAGACACTCTCTCAGGGACTGAGTCTGATGTAAACAACACCAAAGCCCCGAGAGGGTCATTAAAGTCCTTGTGCTGTGTCTGTGCTGCTGAGCTGGGCTGGGCTCCTGGCCCAGAGGCAACTCCTTGCAAACCAAGAAGAGCTTCAAAAAGACATTTCCATTTCTCCTGAGGAGCAGCTCCTCTCCCAGCCCAGCAGGGCTGGGGCACTGCCTACAGCCACCCTGGGCACAGCACAGAGGCACAGAGAGCTTCAATCATTCAGGGCTGGGAAGATGCTGAGAAGTGCCTGGGGCACAATCACTGCCAGCCCTTGGCACAGGAGCCTCTGGCTGCAGGAGGATGCAGCTGCAGCTCCTGGAGTGATCTCCTAAAGCTGGAACATCCCAATGCCTCCAGACTCTGTGAGTAAAAGACTGAATATTTCTGGTGCAGGGGAGGTGAAATGCTCATGAAACTTTGACATGCTGAGGAATGCTTGTCAGTCATAAAATATTTCCAATACAAGGATTTCATTAAAAATTAGGACATTTCCAAAGACTTTGTATTCAGTTTCCTAATATCGGAGAATGGCAGGGAGCGGGGGATTAATATTAAAGATTGATTATGAATTATTAATTATGAAATTTTAAAAGTTCCCAAGACATTGGAACTGTTATTTTTGTGTTCTGTAGATTCACAGGAGATCCCTAATGTGCTTTCAGCCACTCTGCCAAAGCAACGCAGCAGCATCACCTTTGCTGGAGCCATCAGGCTCAGTCTGAGCTGTCCTTTCTCCCACCTGCAAACAGAACCTGCCCCAGCCAGTACCCTGCAAACAGGCAGGGTTCTGTAGGGCCAAGCAGAGGGCACAGAGATTTGGGGTCTGTGAGTGCTGGCACAGAGAGATCAGGCACTGGGAAACTCCTGCAGAAGGAAAATCTGCAGGAAGCAGAGAGAAGATCAGGGAAGGAGAGGAAACAAAACCCAGCAATGCTGTGGCAGGGAGAGTTTAGAGATGCCCACAGGATCCCCTCCAGTGCAGCCCCTCCCTCTGAACAAGCCCCCTCCCTCCTGTGCCCCAGCCCAGCCTCTGCCCTCAGGGCCGGGGCTCCAAGGCGTGCAGCCCCTCCTGTGCAGGCAGAGCTGCAGCAGAGCCGTGGGGCAGCTCTGCAGCCCCGGGCCCAGTTCTCTCTGCAGAGCACAGGGCTGGGAGCAGCTGCCCGGCCCTGGGGGCTCTGGAGGGGGCACTGCTGGCTCAGGGTGACGCTGTCCCCAGTGCCCGGCTCTGGGCAATGCTGTCAGGGCAGCCAGGGAAGGAGCTGCATCTCCCTTCATCCAATGCCAGCATAAGGACACTTGGGAGTTTCTCTGAGATTTCAGCCCGAGCTGGGAGCCTCAATCGAGGGTGCAAACCTATCCTAGAACAACTTTGAGTTATAGGATTGATGGGGAAAGGCAGAGGTGTTGTGACACTGAAAGTGCTGATGGGTTGGTGGAATGAGCAACGTGAGTCCTTGGCTACAAAACTGAAGCTGGGCTGTGGTGGATCCATCTGCTCTCAGCAGTACTTGGGGGTTGGTAAGAGAAACTTGGGAGTGTGAACATTCTCCATTTAAGAAATTGAAAGCCCAGAGAAACTCAAAACAGAATGAAGTGACAGATCATCTGCTCCCAGTCTGCACTCACCATCTGGCTGCAGGGAACTCACTTTGTTCTACCAGAGGGCAGCAGAAATGCTGAGTGTATCTGATATTGAAGAGCAGGATAGACAGGGGCAGAGCTCAAAAAGAAAACCTCACAACTCTTAAACACAAAACAGTGTCTGTGTATGTTACAGTGGAGGGTGTATGGGAAATGCCTTTGATTTTGGTTACAGATATCTCCTCTGACTCGTCACTGTCCCTTTCTCCATGAACAGGTGCCCATGTGCTGCCACAGCAAATGTCCAACAGCAGCTCCATCAGCCACTTCATCCTGCTGGCATTGGCAGACACGGGACAGCTGCAGCTCCTACACTTCTGCCTCTTGCTGGGCATCTCCCTGGCTGCCCTCCTGGGCAACGGCCTCATCATCAGCGCCGGAGCCTGCGGCCACCACCTGCACACGCCCATGTTCTTCTTCCTGCTCAACCTGGCCCTCAGTGACCTGGGCATGATCCGCACCACTGTCCCCAAAGCCATGCACAATTCCCTCTGGGATGGCAGGAACATCTCCTACTCAGGATGTGCTGCTCTGCTCTTTTTCTTTCTGTTCTTCATTTCAACAGAGTTTTATCTCCTGACCGTCATGTGCAACGACCGCTACGTGTCCATCTGCAAGCCCCTCCACTACGGGACCCTCCTGGGCAGCAGAGCTTGTGCCCACATGGCCGCAGCTGCCTGGGCCAGTGCCTTTCTCAATGCTCTGCTGCACACAGCCAATACATTTTCCCTGCCCCTGTGCCATGGCAATGCCCTGGGCCAGTTCTTCTGTGAAATCCCACAGATCCTCAAGCTCTCTTGCTCCAAATCCCTCCTCAGGGAAGTTGGACTCATTGCTGTCAATGCCTGTTTAGCACTTGACTGTTTTGTGTTCATTGTTTTCTCCTATGTGCAGATCTTCAGGGTCGTGCTGAGGATCCCCTCTGAGCAGGGACGGCACAAAGCCTTTTCCACCTGCCTCCCTCACCTGGCTGTCGTCTCCCTGTTCATCAGCACTTGCACATTTGCCTACCTAAGCCCCCCTCCATGTCCTCCCCATCCCTGGATGTGGCCCTGTACTCTGTGGTGCCTCCAGCCCTGAACCCCCTCATCTACAGCCTGAGGAACCAGGAGTTCAAGGCTGCGGTGTGGAGACTGGTGACTGCATGCTTTCAAAAACATTAAACTGCTGGGCAATATCTGCAAATAACTTGCAATCAAAGTCATCTTTGCTACTTCTTGTTGACTTCATTTTAGAGTTTCTTTACCTTTGTTTTACTTTTTTCTTATTGTCCAAAAAGAAATGTCATTGTTTGTTGAGTGGTCATTTTGTTCCTCTCCACCATCCCTGTGGCCACAGACTGTGGCAATGAGGGGCTGTGCTGTTGGTGCCTTTAAATGAAATGATGATCTCTCCCAACAAGGTTTTCTGCAGAGATGCCGTTTTGTTGCCTTCTCTGGAGCTGCAGCAGCAATGTCTGTGTGCAGAGCTGGGGGCAGATCAGGGCTGGCCCAGCAGCTGTGCCCAGCAGCAGCAGCAGCACTTGGTGTTGCCAGTGCTGCTGCCGTGGCCCTGCCCCGCTGCCCTGGTGGCCCTGGTGTTGCTGCAGGGCCTGAGTGCTCTCGGGGCCGGGCACAGCCGTGGGGGTGGCAGTGCTGGGGCTGCAGCAGGGACAGGCCATGGGCACTGCTGGGGCAGCGCTGACGCCTCAGGCCAGGGCCTGGGGGCTCCAGGCTCCTTGCCCAGGCTCTCTCAAGAACACGCCCAGGCCAATGCTGAGCACAGAAAAGCCCCGTGAGCAGCCCCAGGCTGGCCGTGGGCAGGCTGGGGGCAAACAGCATGGCTGGGGCTCTGCAAGGGCCCTGGGACAGAGGGGAAGGAGTAGCAGAGCAGGGCCTGATCCATCCCCAGTGCGCCGCACAGCCCAGGGCAGTGTCCCAGAGCGTCCTCATGGAGCTGCCAACAACATCCCCCCTCTGCAGCCCTGGCCTCTCCCCCAGCTCACACAGGTGCCCCATCCTTGCAGGCACAGACCTGGCAGCACTGGCTCAGGAGCTCCTGTTTGCATTGCACAGAGCAGGCAGGAGCACCCCCATGCTGTTGGTGTGGGGACATGAACCTGAGGGAGCACAAATGCCATCAGCCCCTGGGGCCAGCAAGGGCTGGGGGACACCAGGGAAACCACTCAGCTTTGTCCTGGCCTCTGCAGTCAGCCAGAAAGTTTGTTCCCATCAGCTGGGAGTTTCCTGTCCCACTGCAGACGCTGTTGCTCAGAGCCAGGGCTGCCTGGCAGCCACCCCCAAACTGCCCTGAGCATTTCCTTGGCTTCACCTTTGATTTCTTTACTCTTCACTGGTACAAATTTCTTCCCATTGCCCACCCCTGTTCCCTCCCCTGCAAACAGCCCATCCCTGTTTGCCCTTCCCTCTCTGGCCCCACTCCCCATTGCAGTTCCTGACTTGGCCCCATGGGAACGTCCCTTGGGCAGCAGGATCATCCTACAAGTGCTGCAGGAATTGTCTGCAGGCTCCTGCAGTGCCTGGTGCTGCTCCCTTGCCAGAGGCACCCCAGGCCAGGAGGGCACATCTGGGCTGCTGTGTCTGGCTCTGGGGCTCCCTGTTCTGGGCAGTGAGGAGGAGCTGCAGAGGCTCTGCAGGACTGACAGGATGGGCTTTGGGGCTGGCAGGAGAAGCTGAGGGGCCTGGGCTGCTGGAGCTTCTAAAGAGGAGGCCCAGGGCTCATCCTGCAACTGCTCCAAGGGTGGCTTCAGAGAGTCACAGAATCAGCAAGGGTGGAACAGGCCATGGAGATCATCAAGTCCAACCTGTGCCCTGACAGTGCCTTGTCTCCCCTGAGCCTCCTCATCTCCAGGATAAACAACCCCAGCTCTCTCAGCCACTCCTCACAGGACTTGTGCTCCAGACCCCTCACCAGCCTTGTTGCCCTTCTCTGGACATGCTCCAGCCCCTCCATGTCCTTCCTGGGGGGCTCCAGAACTGGACACAGCACTCGAGGTGCTGCCCAAGCAGTGCTGAGCACAGGGGAAGAATCACTGCCCTGCTCCTGCTGGCCACACCATTCCTGATCCAGGCCAGGAGCCATTGGCCTTCTTGGTCACCTGGGCACACTGCTGGCTCATGTCCAGCCTGCTGTCCATCACCCCTGCAGGTCCCTTTCTGCCTGGCTGCTGTCCAGCCACTCTGTCCCCAGCCTGTAGCACTGCAGGGGTTGTTGTGGACAAAGTGCAGGACCCGGCACTTGGACTTGTTCAACCTCACCTTGCTGGATTTGTTCTCAGGATCCACTCTGTCCAGGGCCCTTTGCAGAGCCCTCCTACCCTCCAGCAGATCCACACTCACACTCAGCTTGGTGTCATCTGCAAATTTGCTGATGCTGGACCCAATCCCCTTATGCTGATCATCAGTGCAGATATTGAAATCCACGCTGTTTGGCTCTGAACCCTCAGCCATCCTGTGGGTGCCCTGTGATGGCACTCAAGGTGGTCTGTTCCATAACCTTGCTGGGCACCCAGGTCAGGCTGACAGGCCTGGAGGTCCCCAGATCCTCCTTCCAGCCCTTCTTGGGGATGGGCTCACACTGGCACCTCCAGTGCTCTGGGAGCTCCCTGCTGAGCCAGCACTGATGGTGAATGATGGAGAGCAGCCTGGGGAGCTCATCCACAGCTCCCTCATTGCCCTAGGATGGATCCTGTCTGATCCCATTCACCTGTGAGCATCTGAGTGGCTCAGCAGGTCACCCACTGCTTCCTCCTGGATTCCAGGGGCTGTTCTGCTCCCTGTGCCCATCTACCAGCTCAGGACAACACTTGTCCTGAGGATATCCTCTCCAAATATTGAAAATTGAAACAAAATAGGGGTAAAGTAGCTCAGCCTTTTCCTTATCTTTACTTACTATATTCTCCACTGCATCCAATAAAGAGTAGAGGTTCTCCTACTCTTCCTTTTTGCTATTTTTTTTTTATAAAAACATTTTTATTCTTTTTGCAGAACCCTCCAGGTTAAGTTTTAATAGAGTTTTCAACTCTCAGCTTTTCTTTCTGTATGACCCCTAAAAGACTTCCTGAGTTGCTGGTCCTTTTTCCACCCCTGAGTCTCCAGAAAAGCTCCATGGGCAGCCAGGCCAGTCATTTTCCTCACTAGCTCATCTTCTGCCGCACTGGGACAGGCTGCTTCTTCCCCCTTATGATTACTTTCTTGAAATGTGTCCGTCCTTCCAGGACCCCTTTGTTTTTAAGGGCTGTTTCCCTTAAAGCAATCAGTACCTGATTAGGTATTCCCCAAAACTGGAGCCTAAACAGGCCAAAGTCTGCCCTCCCTATTTCCAGTGAAGAAGCTTTGTTGCTGCCCCTCCCTCTTTCACAGAACATTGAACACTTCATTATTTCATGGTCACTGTGCCCCAGGCAGCCTCTGAGCCCCACATCTGCCTCCAGCCCTTCTCTGTTTGTGAACAGCAGCAGACAGAGCTTTCCTTGGCAGTGGGAGTGTTACCAAAAATTTATTAAAACAGAAAATTCCTTAACCCCAATGTAGCATTAAGAAGCAGCATTCTTTATTCAGCTGGATGCACGGGGGAGAGCTCCTCCCAAAGCTGTGCATGCTGAGTACAGGAAAGTTTCTGTTTATATTCTGTATTTTGCATACATATTCATTGATTGTCCTGGACTAAAAATACATATGATAATCATTTCCCCAAAATCATTAATATATTTCCCCTCCCCTTTACCCATGCATTCTCCTCTCCTGGTGGTCCCTGGTGCTCGTGGACCCCAATGTTCCCGTGGGCCTGGCTGAGCTGGCAGGACACTGAGGCTGCTGAACTTCCAGTTCCCCTTCTCACACAATGGGCACTGTGTGGTTTCCACAGGCCTGGGGTTGTGGAGAACAAGCTCCAGGTGTGAACTCACCTGGTGAAGACAATTTATCATCTGGTACCATGTGGTCACAGAGTGGGCTATGACATCACAGAGTGGGTTAGGTGAGGTCATTGAGCATCCATGGCATCATAGTCTGCCTTTGTGACATCAGAGATTCAGCTGTGACATCACAGGGCAGAGGTCTGACATCACAGTGCAGACTATGGCATCACAGACTCTGGTGTGACATCAGAGACCAGCTGTGTGACATTGGAGAATGGGCTGTGACATCCCAGAGGGACTGTGACATCCCAGAGGGGCTGGGTCAGGTCACTGGGTTGGTCACTCTGCCCCAGCTCCCCCTCACAGTTTCTCCCAACAACTCCAATGCTGTCCATGCCCAGCAGGGTCCCTGTCGCTGGGATCCCCCTGGCCCACCTGGAGCCAAAGCCTCCACCAAAGGATGTTCCACAGGATCCACCCCAGAGCCTGACATGGGGACAAGGGGCCAGGGCTGTGTGACCAGGACATCAAGGACGGGGATTATCCAGGTCACTGTGGCCTGGGTTGGGTTGCCCAGGGCAGGAAAGATGTCTGGCAGCTGGAGCAGGGTCTGGGAAGGGCCTCCAAGGTGGGGCTGGAGCCCCTGGGCTGTGAGCAGAGGCTGAGGGAGCTGGGCTGGTCCAGCCTGGAGCAGGGAAGGCTGAGGGGCTCCTCATCCCAGCCTGGCAGTGCCAGCCAGGAGGGGATGGAGAACACAGAGCCAGGCTCTTCACAGGGGGCTGGGGGGAGACAAAAGCCGATGGGTGGAAGGGGAAAGAGGGGAGATCAGCCATGGCATGAGCAGATGAAATGAGTCAGGCTGGTTTCAGCATTTCGTCAACACCAAGAGCAGCCTGACATCCCTTTTCCATCCACCACTGATAGATTTGCAAATCAGGAATTGTTTGAGCTGTTCTGTCCTCAGTCCAGGACAAGAATCCTGATACAAGAACTTAATTGTGTTTATATCTATCACAAAACCACATTAGTCAAAAATTAATTTTAGTATGCAAATCACTTGTGAACAGTGGACTCATCAGACACGCTGGGACATTGCACATAGCTCAGGGAAGAGTTTGTAATTGTGTGATTGTTATTTTAATGGTGTAATTTTTATGAAGTTATATCCTGCTCAACTGTGGTCTGTTGGCTAGGTCCAGTGTGGGCTGGAGGGAGCTCAGATTTGCACAAGGCTGCTCTGAGTGCCAGCCTTGGATGGGGAAAATGGTGGGGTGGGGGTAGGGACAGAGTCTGATTGATTGCCAGCCATGAAAGGTCTTGATTTTCATACCCAGTCAAACTGCTTGAGGAGGTACTTGGATTCAGTGTCAAATGGAAATTGCATATATCAATTTATGAACAGGGGAAAAAAAATTAAACAGGACCTAAAAAATATTTTCTCACTCTCTTTTTAAATAGAACACATTCAGTTGAATGCAATTCTGAAATCTCTCTTATTAACCACACAAGATTTGGAAACTGAAATCAAATTATCCCCAGAGATTTGGCTTGTTAAGGTGTTCTGAATGTTAATGAGTCCAGGGACACTGAATTCCTGCACTGAAGAGCTGAAGGCTGAACAAGCCTTTCAAGCAGCACTTGGATTCAGTGTCAATTGGAGATTGCACATATCAATGAATTAACAGGGAAAAAACCTAAACAGGACTTAAAAATCATGTTTTGTCACTGTCTTTTTAAATATATTGCATTCACTTTGGATATACTACTGAGATCTGTCTAATTAACCACAAATCATTTGAAAATTGAAATCAAATTATTCCCCGAGGCTTGGCTTGTTTAGCTGTTCTGAATGTTAATGAGCCCTGAGACGCTGAATTCCTGAAGAGCTGAAGGCTGAACAAGCCTCTGGAGCAGGAAAATTCAGCAGCAGCCTCCAAGGTGCTGAGGATGTCAGCAGCCCCCACTGAGGCCATCCCTGCCCAGAGACCGTGGGGGAATGGGCAGACAAGGAGAGCGTCCCTGGGGCTGGGGCAGCACAACTCAGAGGCACCAGTGGCTCCAGCTGGGCAATGGAGTGTGGAATGGGGCTGGGAAAGCCCTGCCTGGGCTGGGCCAAGCAGGACACACAAGCCCTGACTGCCATCCAGTAGAAAACTCTGTCAAGGAGATATTTAAAAGGAATTACAATTGTTTCTGTATTCTGAATTGGACTTCCTGGAGAAATACCAACAAGAGATCCTCAGGAGCTTAAAACAACAAAACAGTCTTTACTGGTAACTTTGGAAAATCAGAGAATTTTTGGCAAAAGATTTAATATGACATTCAATCAACACAGAACACTTCTTAAAGCACTGACTTGGCCCATTCAACTTCACAAACTCTAAGCTATTTGAATTTTACATTACTCAAATTTGCAAAAGGACCGAAATAGAAGAAAAGGATAGAAAGAGAGAGAGGCAAACAGGATACAGAGGAGCATACACAGAGGTACCAACTCCTGGATTCCAGTAGTGTTTAGATGGAAATTCCAAGAGGAGGTAGGGTCAAGATGTGTGCTTGCCTTGTGGTCAGCCTTCAATTCCCCTTGGTCATCCTGGGCCCTTTCCCCAGGTGGGACTGTGGGTCATTTGATCCCTCAGGAGCTGAGCTTGGGCTGCAGAGGTAGCTGTGGAGCATTGCCTGTGCTGTGCCAGGGACTGGCAGACACTGCTGGGCTGGGATAGAGGCTCTGGGGGCATTGGGGTTCCAGGGCAGAGCAGGGCTGGGGTTCCAGGGCCGGGCAGGGCTGGGGTTCCAGGGCAGGGCAGGGCTGGACCTGCCCCTTCCTCCCCTATTGGAATAAGATCCCAATATTACCAGGTAGATTGGGCCTGGGCTTGTCTGACCCCTGCTCCTGGGCCAAAGGCGGCAACTGTGGTGTTTCACCTCAGAGACACTTTTGGCTGGCTGGATGGTGCAGCTGAGCGCCGAAACAAGTCCAGGCTTGTAGAAAGTCAGTTTGCCTCAGGTGGGAAGGCTTCAGGCTAAGGTGAGGAGGAAAAGGAGACAGATTCTGCCGGAGGGTTAATGTCAAGAGTTTATTCCATGGTCACAGACGTCTGAATCTCAGGTAACAGCTCCAACAGAATCCCGACCGCATGGCCTGAGTGACTTTTTAAGCTCTGGGGGGAGGGGGAGGGAAGGGACAGGTGAGCCACCAACCAGGTGGGAGGGGCAGGGTCTCAGGGAATGATGACACCCAGACAGACCAATGACCTCTGGGCACAGGGGCATCTTTTGAACCTGACCAACCACACAATGGCCATGCTGGAATGTTAAGACTGATTGACAGCCCAGCAGGGGGCGAGGGGGAAGGGGAAGGGGAAGAGAGATATTGCCACACCTGGGAAGGGGCTGGGAAGTTTAAAACAGGAAATTGCAACGCACTGCAACACTCCCCACACATGAAATGTCTTGAGCCAAGAAACTCCTCCACTCTGTCACAATAAGGAATACTGGAGGTGAAATCCCAATTCTGGCCATGGGCACCTAGATAAGAAGGACAGTTCTTTTCCTTAGGAATGAAAGCCCCAGTTCTCAGTAAATTTCTGGTTTGATTGTTTGGATTCTGTTTGGTTTTGTTGTTGCTTTGTTTCCTTGTTGTGCCTGAAGTGTCCAGTCAGGAGCAGAGTGACTCTTTCCAAGGAACCTTGTGCTGCTGTCCCTTAATATTCAGTCTGGTTTTTGCTGCTCCCTTGCTGGGGATTTTTTCAGTGCTCTCACGGCCTCGTTGGTAGCAGGGTGAAGGAGCCCTGGCCCAGGCTCTGGCCCTGGGGGACACGGGGACGCTGCCGGGGGGTCCTGTCCCCCTGTGCCACCCCCAGGGCCCCAGCCCCCGTCCCCGTGTCAGGCTCTGGGGTCGATCTCATGGAACATCCTCTGGGGGAGGCTGCGGGGCCGGGGGCGGGGAGACCCGGGGGGACAGGGGACCCCGCTGTGCACGAGCAGGGTTGGACTGCTCTGGGGGGAGCTGTGAGGGGGGCCGGGGCAGAGTGACCTCCCCAGGGACCTTACACAGCTCCTGTGATGTCACACTGCCCCTGTGATGTCACACAGCCCCTGTGATGTCACACTGCCCCTGTGAAGTCACATAGCCATCTCTGTGATGTCACACTGCCCCTGTGATGTCACACAGATCCCTGTGATGTCACACAGCCCCTGTGATGTCACACAGATCCTTGTGATGTCACACAGCCCCTGTGATGTCACACAGCCCCTGTGATGTCACACAGATCCTTGTGATGTCACACAGCCCCTGTGATGTCACACAGGCACTGTGATGTCATACAGCCTGTGTGATGTCACACAGATCCCTGTGATGTCACACAGATCCTTGTGATGTCACACAGCCCCTGTAAAGTCACACAGCCCCTGTGATGTCCCAGAGCCAACTCTGAGATTCCACACTGTGATGTGATACAGCTCTGCTCTGTGATGTCACAGAAGTCTCTGTGATGTCAGAAAGTCACTCTATGATTTCACAATCTCTACTGTGATGTCACAGCCTGCTCTATGATGTTACACAGCCACCCAGTGTTGTCACAGCCCACTCCCTGATGTCACAGCCAGCTCTGTGATGCAACAACCCTCCTCAGTGATGTCACAAAACCCTCTCTGTGATGTCATACTGACACTCTGTAAGGTCACAGCACTTACTTTGACCTCACTGCCAGCTCTATGATGTCATGCAGCCATGCCATGGTCTCACAGCCTGTTCTGTGATGTCACACAGTCCCCTCTATGACGCTGTAGCTGCTCAGTGGCCTCACACAACAAACTCTGTGATGTTACAGCCCAAACTGTGACCTCACACAGCCCACTCTGTGCTGTCACACAGCCCCTTGCTGACATCCCAGCTGCTCTGTGCCTCTGTGACACAGCCCCAGAGGTGCTGCTGTGACACAGCCCCCTCAGGGCCATCCCACAGCCCCTGCCAGTGCTGAGCCCCTGTGAGCTCTGTCTGCACCCTGCTGGTGTCCCTGAGGGGCCCTGGCAGTGCCCCAGCCCTGCTGGGCTGTGCACAGGAGCTGCTCCTGGCCAGAGCTGTCTCTCTGCAGCGCTGCCCTTGCCAGGAGCTGCCTCTGGGCCAGGAGCCCGGCCCAGCTCAGCAGCACAGACACAGCACAGGGACTTTAATGAGCCTCTGGGGCTTTGCTGCTCTTTGTATCAGACTCAGTCCCTCAGAGTGTGTTTAAAAACTTCTCAAGAACTCAAAGTTTAATTGAAACACTGAATTTGCTAGAAGATTTATTGGGTCCCACTGAGGGACAGGACTGAGAAAATGTCCCCAGGTTCCAGGTAGAGCAGAACCCTGGAAGCACTCATGACAGGCAGGGACAAGCAAGGAAAACATGTCTCTGTGCTGAGCAAAGCTGGATGTGTTTGAGGAATGCAAAGGGCCAAGGCCTGAGCCCCAGCCCCTGGCCAGGCAGATCCTGTCCCTCTCTCCTTGCTCAGGGCTCTTCCCGGGATGGGCACTGGCATGTGGGGATGTGCAATGCCAAGGGCAGGAGCATGGGGCGGCCCCTGCCAGGCTGCTGAGCAGGGACAAGGAGGCAATGAGGCCCCAGCCCTGCAAGGGTCACTTGTCCCCTCCTGGCCATGGCCAAAGTGCTGCCCAAGGCGGCTCTGGCAGGGCTGTCTTGCAGCTGCTGCCCATCCCTGTGCCCTGTGCAGCCCAGGCTGTCCCACGGTGTCCCTGCCCTGCGCCTCTGTCCCTGCAGGCTGTCGGCATCCCCCGGCTGCCCCACCTGGCTGGGCCCTTCCTTTGCTGACAGCTCTGCCTCCTGCCTGCCTCTGCCTGCCCACACAGAGCCTGGGGCTGCTCCAGGCTCCTGCTGGGGATGTGCTGCACCACAGCCCTGCCCTGGGAGGGAAATTCCTTTCTGCTGCTGCCCAGGCTTGGCCTGCCCACCTGCCCTTGGTGCCATTATTTCCTTCTCATGCCTCTACCCTCCAGGAAGAAAAGCTCCAGCCTCTCTGAAACCACCCTTCAGCCCCTGCCAGGCTACTCCTGTTCTGTCCTACGTGTCCACCCCACTGAGCCCAGAGCCTGCAGCCTCTACCTGCTGGTTATGTAATGAGGCCTCCAAACCCCATCTTGGGACATGTCTGGGTCCTCTCCAAGGTTTGTGAAAATGGAAAAACAGCGGTCAAAGGTATTTTCTCCCAAATCTTGCAGTGGCAGAACAAGGGTCAATATGTCTGAAGTGAATGAGGTGGGATTTACATTTGTTAGAAGGAGGAAATATTTTACAGTGATGAGAGTGGAACAAAATTGAAACTGTTTCTCCAGAGAAGTGGATGTGCCATCCCAGGAATTATACAAGACCAGGAGCTTTGTGCAACCTGACAACGGGAAACACTTTCCCTCCCCAAGAATGGAATTCCTATTGTGTGGGTTCTCTAATGTGCTCACAAGGCTTCTGGCCAGAATGTCAGCTGAGGGCAGCCAGGCTGCTGCAGCAATTCAGAGGCATCTCCCCAATAATTTTAATAACCAGATGATAACAACCCACTGAAACTTGAACAGAACTTGTTCACATTTAAGTAGTTTAAGCAATCACTATCGGGAAAATGTATAGACCAGTACATTTAGAAAATGTTGCATTTATTCAGTGCAAAAAAAAAGCACAATCAGTAGAGCATATATTGTTCATCCACTCAGCTGGGCAAACCACTAAACTGCTGCACCAGAGGACGGGCACTATCCCATCCTGTATTTCCCTTTGTCATTCTCTCTCAGAGTGCAGATGAGACAAAACCAAGAAGTTCAACTTGAGTCAATCCTTACCTTCAAAGGAAATTCGTGAACCTTTTGCAGAAGCCAATGCTCTGCACGTTGATGAAATCTTCGCAGAGGCCAATGCTCTGCAGGTGTAGGAACTTTGCAGAGGCCAATGCTCTGCACCTTTAGGAATTCTCTGCGCAGGCCAATGCCCCGTGAACAATTCACCTGGCGAATCGTCCGGTGCAGCCGCCTGCAGGAGCCCAGGCTGCGCACACCCAGCCAGGGCCGCGTTCTCAGGCAGCTGAGGCCGCGCCGCTGTCACAGACGCCGCCGCCGCGTTCGCGGTTCCCAGGCACCCGCGGCCCCCGGCAGCCGCCGCCGTTTTCCGGATCCTGCCCCTCCCGGCCCCGCACGGCCCCCCAGGATGCTGCCGGGGCTCGGGGGCTTCGTCTGCCCGGGCTGGGGCTCGGCCTCCCCTGCGGGACAAGGTGAGGGGGGGTCCCCGGGGGTCGTGTTCCCCCCGGGGGCGTGTGTGACTCCCCAGTGTCCCCCCCAAGCCAGGGTCACCCCATTTGCTCTGCCCAGAGCTCCTGAGCCAACTCCTGCTGCCCCCCGGCAGGGGCCTTGGGGAGCCCCCCGGGGACCCCCTTGAATGCCCATTCCTGGGCACTGGGACCCCCCCGCATCTCCTTCAACAGCTGCCGGACCCCCTGCACCCCCTTATCCTGCCCCGACACCCCCTGCACCCCCTTTCCCGGGTATCCTCCTCTGGCAGCCCCTGGATCCCCCGGACCCCATTCCCGGCCAGCCGGGGCACCTCACCCCCAGGCCTCCCTTCGCCCAGGGACCAGTGACGCCACCAAAGACGTGGGTCGCCATTGGCAGACAGCAAAGAGCGGCGCCAATGGTGGGGCCGGAGGCGGCTAAGGGGGCGGGGCCGCAGCAGAGCAGCGCGATGGCTCCAGCGCTGGGGTTGGGGGCGCTCCTGGGGCCCGGGGGGCGGCGAGAGCTGAGGGGGACCCCCGGCACCGGGACTCTGGGGTCGCCCGTTCCGGAGCACTGAGGGGCCCTGAACCCCCATTTCTTTGGCGCCGCCATCCCCCCGCACCCCCATTCCTGGGCATGGGTTCCACCCTGCGCCCCCTTATCCGGCACCAACAATCCCCGCAGCCCCTTGCGGCAATCCCCCCTCTCCCAGCCCCCAGAGCCCCCTTTTCTTTGACCCAGAGACCCCCTGAACCCCTATTCCTCCCTTTGGGTTCCCCTCCCCACCTCACCATGCCGTGCTTCCCAGAGCCGGAATCCAGCGGGAATCTCACCCTGGTGCTCCCTGTGTCTGTCCGCGCTGCCATCGGCGTTGTTCTCCTCATCGGATTCGGCGTCTGGAGGCTCCAATCTGCTTCCCTCCAAAACCCTTCCTGGGGATCACCCTGTTCTTCCCCCCTCCCAAGACTTCTGGGGGTCCCCCATGTCCCACCCAGCCCCCCCCAACTCCTCCTGGGTC
This sequence comes from Melozone crissalis, assembly GCF_028551555.1. Classification (NCBI taxonomy): domain Eukaryota; kingdom Metazoa; phylum Chordata; class Aves; order Passeriformes; family Passerellidae; genus Melozone; species Melozone crissalis. The sequence continues at coordinate 2,150,708 of NW_026535886.1, forward strand.
CCCCATAAGCCGCACATGGGGATTCCTGGGAGTTCCCCTGTGTTCCCCCATTCCCAGGACTTTGGGGGTGCCCCCCGACCTATCCGTGCCCCCCCAGATTTCTTCTACAGCCCGCCTGTGGTGGTGGGGGCTGGGGGCTGAGTGCTGGTGCCCCTTGCCTGCAGCAGATCCAGCGCTGAGGGGAGTTCGGGGGTCCCTTTGCATTTGGGGTCCCCTGGGGGTTGGGGTGACTCCCCGGGCCCCCAGGATCCCCCTGAACTCACTGATGCTGCCTGTGCTCAGTGAGGGGGCTCATTCCCAGCACGGGGTCCCAGCTCTGTCACCAGCATTGCCAAGGTACCCCCAAAACCCCCAAAACCTCCAGGGAACCCCAAACCCCGTGGAACAAACCAACCTCCCTGGGACCCCAAAACCATCCCTGGGCTCTCCAAAAGCTCCCCAAGACTGCAAAACCCCATACAGACCCCCCCAAACCCTCTCAGGAGATCAAAATTCACACAGGATGTCCCAACACCTTTCCAGGTCCCCCTGAGAAGGTTCATACCTGGCATGGGATCCCCATCTCTGTCACCGGCAGGTATCCCAAAACAGCCTTGGATTCCTCTTGGCATCGCCTAATCCCCCCGTTGGACCCCAGAAAGCCCCCCTTGGGAACCCCCAAAAATCCACCATGACGCCCCAAGATCCCCGGTATACACAAAACCCCACCAGGAACCCCTCACAACAGTTTATACCCAGCACAGAGTCACCATCACCCAGGTACCCCCAAACCCTCCCAGGACCCCCAAACCTCCCTGGGACCCCCAACATTCCCAGGATCTCCAACTCCCCCTCCCGGGCTCCACTGTCAGAATCAATGGGAGTGGTGTTGCCCTTTCTAGGAGAATTATAGTGGGACCCGACCATAGTGGGGGCCCTAAAGCGGCGATGGTAGAGAGAACCCCAAAAATCACCCTGGGAGGCAAAACATCCCCTACAGGGCCTTGGAGTGGGGGCCCCATAAAAATGCCAATGAAAGCTGTCATGATCCCCCCTTGAAAGGGGCTTGTGTGGCTGCGGCCCCACAAACACCCTAAAATGGGAAGGAAAAAACACCCTTGAAGTGGTGGGATTTCCCCAAAAAACCCTCAAAAGAGAAAACCTTCACTTCAAAGGGGCCTTGAGAGCCTTAAAGGGCCTCGAGGAGGGACAAGATCCCCTCCTCTGCTGGGGCCTCTCCCAGCCAGGCACTCTCCCGTTCGCTGCCCTCGGGGCAGCCCCTGAGTCTGTCCAAACACGGGAACTTCGCCGTGCTGAGCCCAGATCCAGAGTCCTGACTCCTGCACAGGGCACAGCAAATCCCTCGCTCGCTGCTGTGCATTGTCCCTGCTGAGGCTCAGACACTGGCAGGGCACATTCCCTGCCTGCAGGATTCGTGCCGACCCAAGCGCTGCACTGATGGCTCCAGCATTGCTTTCCAACAAAACCAGGGCAAGGCAAACTGGGTGTAGCTCATGGAATATTACAGTGGCTAAAACTCGCTAAGGCATCCATCTGAGAGGTGAGATGCATTTGGAGTTCATGGCATGGAGAAGCAGTGCAACATGGAACAGGGGAGAATAGAAATAAATAGAGGAAAACATACTGGATTGTTCCTTCCCATTTTCATTTCACTTCTGGAAAGCTGTTTCAATTGTCTAGGAATCTTCTCCACACTCCTGTCTGCCCTTTTCAAGAACCTTTCCTGGAGAACGAGGTGCAGCTTCTGTCACAAGATGTGCCCTCAACTGCAGCTTCTCTTAGCTTTCCACACTGTGAGTGCAGCACGACTTCTGCAGCAAAGCAAGACAAATGTATGGATTCCTTGACAACTTGTCCTTTCTTTTCCTTGTGAGCTGGGGAGTTGTGCCATTGCTGAGTTTTTCATTGTGCCTGTTCTAACCCTAGAGAACAGGAGGTTTTGTTGGGGACTTGCTGGGGAATGCAAGCCTGACCGAATGCAGAGAGAATCTCTAGGACACTCTGGGAGCTCCCGGGCCTGGGCTCGGGTTCCCGCTGGGACTCTGCAGAGCGCTGGGCTCCAAGTGGGATCAGCAGCAGTGCAAAATACCTCTGGGCATCTCCATTTTCTGCTGCTCGGAGGAAGCAATGAAGGCAGCCAAGTTCTGTATTTTCCCCTGATAGATTTTTTCATTTGATTGGCAACTCCAGAGGCAATTTCTATGATGGTCTCTGTAAGTTGATTGCATTTAAACAGCACCAGCAGCAGGGCTGTGTTTGAGTGCTGCAAATGTGATCTGTGAGGCTTTCATTCCCCTCGACTTAATACTCAAGGACTTGTGAGCATTTCAGTCTCTGCTAATCATGATGCCTGTGACAAAAACACTGAGTTCACCATCACAAAAGCACAGTGGGCAGCAGTGATTGAAAGAGGGAAGTGCAGTTGTACTGATAAAATTCAGGTGGCAAGCACAAGAGGGCCAAGAGCAGCCGTGATCTCCAATTGCCAAGGCAGAGGCAGCAGCAGCCTCCTGCTGTCAGCTCAGGGTGAGTAAAGGAGCGCTGAAAACAGCGCTGGAACCCGATCCTTTCATCCCCTGAGGGCTGGCTCAGGGCAGCACAGGCGGGCCCTGAGCAGTCAGGGCTGTGTGTAGGTGCTGGCTGCTCTGCTCCCGAATTGAGCTGGAAAAAGCCCTTGGGAGCCGAGGCAGGAGCAGGCGGGAAGGGGCCGGCGCTTCTGCTGATCCTGGCTGGGAGCCCCGGCTGGGCCGGGCCGGCGCCCCCTGCGCTGCTGCTGCTGCTGTGAAGAGGCAGAATGTGTGGAAGTTCAGCGAGTGTCTGGTAAGAACAGCCTGCGAGCCCCAGCCTCAGCCCGGAGAAGCCCCCTGAGCGCGGTGCTCAGTGTGCAGGGCGGGCAGCTGTGCCCCTGACCGGCGCTGCACGCAGAGGCCGCGCGGGCTCTTCTCCAGGCTCCCGTGGGCCTGAGTCGGGTGCCCATGGAGCCCCGGCCCGGCGGGGCTGCGGGGCGGCTCCGCGGCTCCCCGGGCAGCAGCCGGCCCTCTGCCCCCTCCCCTCGGGAGCCCTTGGCCAGCGGCTGCTGGCCGCGCCTCAGGGCTGGGCGGGCAGGCGTGGCCGGCGATGGGCGCAGGCAGCGCCCGGCCCAGGGGCTGAGCCCGCGCCAACCCTTCCCTCCTGACGCTCTCTGCAGCTGGCAGAGGACAGGAGCCGAGGGGCCGAGCACGTGCGCAGGGCACTGCACTACCTGCAGAGCCCACAGGAGTCCCTGCGAGAGGCGGCCGTCAGGTTCATGGGTGAGTCCCGAGCCCCGGCCCGCCGCAGCTCGGCCCCGGCCCCGCCTGCTGCCCCGGCAGCGCCAGCCCGGCCCGGCGCCGTGGAGCCCCGCCTGGCCTGGGCGTTGCTGCTGCCGCCTTCTGACAGCCGTGCCCTGGGGCGGCAGCGTGCGGCAAGGGCCTGGGCTGAGCCCTGCCCGGCCAGCAGCCCGTGTGGCCACAGCGCCGGCAGCACCGCTGGCAGGGAGCTGTGCCGCTGGGGCTGTGACAGGCTCTGTGTTCACAGGCATGGCCGGCCGGCACCTGAGGGGGCAGCAGCAAGAGCTGCAGCTGATCTGCACTGGTGAGTGAGTGAGGGCAGCGGGCTGACAGCGGGGGCTGCCGGGGGAGCTGCAAACCCTGCCCCGGCTGCAGAGGGCTCTTCTCCTTGTGCGGACATGGGGCGGCGTGGGCAGAGCACACAGAGATTTCAGGGCCACCTTGGGGATTCGTGGCCAGCAGCTTCGGGCCGGTGCCCTTGGTCCCTGCTCCCTCCTGGCCATGGCTAGAGCCGGCTGGGATGGCCCTGGCAGGGGGCTCTTCTTGGCTCCCCGCAGATCCGGGATCTGACCATGGCTCTGTCCCTCTCTCTTGCAGCCCTTGAACCGCTGACAGAGGACATCAGCAGTGCCGTGTCGGACGTGGCACTAGAAACACTGTATGTCCTCCAGTCACTGCAGAGTGAGCGATATTCCCTCTTCCAGAGGCTGCAAGATCAGCTCCGCAGGGCATGGAGGACACGGCCTCGTCTGTTGGGGCTTGGCTGGCTGCTCTGCTGCCGCTCTGCAGAGACCTGATGCCAGAGGCTCTGTCTGCTGGGGCCACCTGAGCCAGCTGGAATTTTCCATTTCTTTAAGATTGTTCTTTTCTTCTTTTTGTTTTTTTTTCTTTAGTATATGAATATAGAGTGTGTTATAATACACAGACTCCCAGGAGCTTTCTTTTGCTACCCAGGGTCTGCAGGGCATAGGGGAAGAGGGGGAGAAGGGTACCCCGGCTCAGCAAGCTGCCCAGGCATGCAGTGGTCAAGGGAAAATGGCCAGAAGCCCCTTGTCCTGTGGTGGCTCTGCTGAAGCCTTTGTGCTGGTGACAGAGCAGGTGGGCAGGGGCCGGGGCTGCAGGGATCCCTGCCAGAGCGGTGCCTGGAGATGGCCACAAGCCCTGTGCCAGGAAGGAGCCACCCTCTGTATCCTCCTGCCCATGTGCTTCTGGCTGGATTGCTGAGGGCTCCCAGGTGCCTCTGGATGGGGCTGCTCTGCAGCTGCTGTGGGGCTGCGGTGCTGCTGCCGGGCAGCTTGGCCGGGCTGGGGCAGCCCCTGAGGGGCTGGGGCGCTGGCAAGCCCTGAGCAATGGGCTGGCAGAGGCCACAAGCAGCCCCCCGGCAGCTGCCCGCCTTGTTCCTGCCAGAGTTGACTTGCAAGAGGGATCCTGGGCACTCTGGAACTAACAGCATCAGTGTTGTTGGAAACCCAAATGCAGGGAAATCTCAGACCTTTGGTCTTGTCAGCAAAGCTTAGAATTAAACACAGGATTTGATCGGAGACCTTGGAAAGGGCTTCCAAATTTAAGTGGTAGAAGCGAGAATGTGGATTCATAGTATAAAACAGAGACACCTTAAGCTAAGTGGAGGAAAGTTTAGCATTTTAGAGTTTAAGGTATAGAAAAAATAAAAGTAGTTGCAACCGTAAACAAGAAGCTTAGGATGCAGGGCTGTAGGTTTGTGGGTCAGAACATGATTGGCTGAGAAACCTTACACTGTAGCATGAGTCCATGGCATGAAATACTGAAGGATTGGGTCAGAAACATACATATCTTTGTTGGCAATGTTTTATTGGCTAATAAATCATTTAAATATTCTGTAACTTGAAGTCTTGTTACCTTCTGAGCCATGTGGTGTAGATGTGAGCACAACTCACCCTTCCTGTCTGTGTAGAAAATAAGAAACATAAACCGCATAATCTAAAACGCTCAGAGGTCTGCTGTCTAGCTCGTTCCAAACTCCTTCAACTCCCGAAATTGTGATTTAGCTACAAAGAGATGACAGGGGCTCTTTGACTCCAGAGCAGCTCCTTTAGAATCTTTCACATAACCCTGTGTAGTTATATGCCAGAAATGGATCATTTGGAGACCTCATCTATGAGCGGGTGGACGACCTCGGATTTTCCCAATTGCTGGGAATTTGAAGAAACTTTCCCAACTGACTTGCATGGAGGTTTGTCTGAAGGGTATTTGAGGAGATATGGCTCCCAGCAGAGGTCTGGGCTTTGGCCTAGCTGTGTCCCCTGCTGGTTGTGAAGTGTGCCATCAGCTGCAGGGCTTTCTGGGCTAAAAATATCATTGAGTCACTTGGACTTGCTCTTTTGGCCTATAAAAGCTGGACCCACTTTCGGGGATGGAAGAGCTGAGCAGACAGTGAGAACAAAGCCACGTGCTGCATGCCAGCATTTCTATCTTATGTTTCTAAATACCCCACCAGGATCACAGGATTTTTTCCTCACTTGTGAATTTTATATGGGAGGAAAAGAAAAGCCTAATAGAAGGCAGAATGAACTCCATGTTTTCTGCTTCAGCATCACCTGCTGGTTCCAATGGGAATTTACAAACTGGTGGTGGAAGAGCTGGGGAGGTGTTGGGCAGGAGGTGCCAACCAGCCCATTTTGCTTTGGGATTTGAAGATTTGGGATGCTTGGGTGTTTCTCTGGAATGGTTCACAACCTGAAAGCTTCAGTGAAGAGAACAAGGGCAGAGAGGGCAGTAAGAAAGCAGCTTGTTAAATCATTCAATTTTACTGTCGTGTTCTGAGCTTCACAATGAGGAGACAATAAAAGGCATCCTTGGGCCTTTTTTTTTTTGAGCAGCAATAGCTTGTGAAAAACCCTCATGAAGCATTGTTGCTCATTAACATCACAGGACAGAAAAGGCTGGACTGGGGGAAAGAGCTGGAATCTCTCTGGTTCTTCTTTCCCTAAACCGGATGGTTAAACCAGAAGCACTCAGGGTGAATCCACAGATGAGCCACACAAAAAATAAAAAATCCTGTATTTGAATTTAAGTAGATAGACATAAAGGTCTGGGGGCGGCTGCTCCAAGCTGAAGATTTACTGCACCCAGCACATTTCAAGCAGAATGTCACCATTTCAGTTTCTGCAGGAAAGGCTTTAAAGTGATCAAACAACACGAGAGCTCTCAGCATCCTCCCTCCTTCCTGTCCACAGCAAAATTCATATTTGCATTTTTTTTATAGACTATTGTTGTCAAATTGAAATGCAGGGATGGAAAATTGGATCCTGCTGAGTTCTGATGACTTTTTTTTTCCCTTGTATCTGAATTTCTGATGATCAAACATATTGAGAAAAAACTCACACTGACTTCAGCAATGAAAATTGGACCCTGCATTGGCATCCTGGGAAAGGGATGGGAAGAGCTGCCAGCTCAATAGCTTCCCAAAAACATTACCCCACTTTTCAGCCTGGAAAATGAAAAAAAAAAAAAAAAACCAATTCCTGTGTACAGGTAGGTTTCTGCCTGTCATTTTGGGATCCATCCACTTTCCCAAGCTTTTATTTATGAAGACAGAACATGCTGAGGCTTAACATGTACTATATGGGAGCCACATGTGGCTTTTTGACTGTTCAATACCATTAATAACCAGACATTACAAATTCAAAATTATCTGTATGGAGGCCTCCTCTTCTCTGTTTTCATTCTCTTTAAAAGTCTCTGGCATGTCTGCCCTGGGGACCACAAAACACAATAAAACATATTCAGTAGCTAATTCACGCTAACTGTCATCATTAGGCATTTAACAGCCAATGTCAAGACAATGTCCATGCAGCTGGAAGTGTCTCCACTTGCTGTCTTTCCTAATCAAGAATAAATTCATCTTTATTCTTACAAAAGAGCATGAGCTCTCTCCTTTCCCACTTTCCAGGCCATTTGTCACCAAAGATTAGTCCAGATTTTTGACACAGTTTCGCCAGGGCAGGCAGGGTTAGTGGGTTATTTTTCCCAAAGATCAGTGCTGCTGTGTCCCAGCCCTCTCTCAGTTCTTTGGAAATGCCAACATTTCCCTAGCTTGTATTGGTGGCTCTCAAGTGACCTGGTACACACAGCCCTCCAAGCTGTGCAAGCACAAAAAGGTGGGTCAGAGTCTGCAGCATTTATAGGAAAAATATGGGGATCACAGTTCCAGCTTTCAAATTATTCACCAGAAAGTAGGCCTGCTCCTGGCTTTCCATCCCACAAATAAGCATTCCTAGCCCACTCCTCAGAGCAATGGCTAAACCAGCACAGGGTATTATATACATAGGAATTATTTAATTAATGACTACAGTTAGGTGTAAAATTCCTCTACCAAGATAACCCATTGAAGTGACTGATTCCATCTTTCACCCTAAAGATCTCAAGGGGGAAGGGTCATGAATGAAATAAACAAAGGGCTAGGAGACTTCTTCTCCTTTTTAATGCCTTTATTAAAAGTGATCAGCTCAGGATTGGGTGGCTCGACGGGTCTGCAGTCTCCGTCGTCTTCCCGGGCGACTCAGAGCAGGAGGATATGCACAGCTCTGTCCACTAGGGGCAGAGCTGGGGATCACGTCCTCGTGGGAGCCTTTAGGGCCTGCTGATCCCGTCAGATGGTACTTTTGCCGGCTCAGTCGGCCTGGTCTCACCGCCGGGGTCGTCTCTCTTGGTCAGGGCGAGAGGCTCCGAAGGTGTTCTGCATCTCTGCAGGCTCAGCATTCGGCTCCTCACGTCCAGACATCACTCCAGTCTCTCAATTCTTAGGTGGCTCGTTGTTTTGGGGTTTTCTCCGTACAGCGGGGGGATCCATGCTGCATTGTGGTCTTGGAGTCACTTTGCATAGCCCCCCTCACCTTCTCAGGTCTCTTCTACTGTTCGGGAAGGTTCCCACCCTTCTGGGAAAGGTACAACTTAGCCTCGGGCGAGGCTCTGCTGATACAAAAGGAGCGATTAGCCACAACGACTCGTGATTACAATAACAAAACACGAAGAACTTCAGCAGCTACCCGTGGTCTGGCTGCTTTTTTGTAACTTTTTCTCACAAAAAAAATATTACCCGAATTTTGTTCATAACAGTCCCCCCTCTTTTTCTTTGATCGAGCTTAAATTCTAAGCTCGCATCAACTCACAATTTTTTTGTTTTGAATCTATTATAAATCTCTTGTGCACTTTGGTAATCATGGTTACTTAACTTTGTTACTTTCCTTGGTTTCTTCAGGTTGGTCTGCCCGGCAAGTACTATTCTACTAAGACAGATAACTAAGCATAGTAAAAAAAGCAATCTTCCAAGTACACACACAGTGAGAAAAACTACCTTTTCCCATACATCTTTTTTGAAAATCTCCAGGTTCTCCCACCCACTGGAATCAAGTGTAGGAGTTTGTTCTTCATTATTTACACATGCTAATCTTTTTATTTCGTTTGAAATGTTCCTAATAATTGAATTCTTTATTTTTAATACTGCCTGGAGCTGGATTAATTTGTTTAACATAGATATTGGGGTCCGAATTTGGCTTTTACAATTTTGGATTTTCTCAATTTCTATTTCACTTTCCCGGTTCTGTTTATTTTCTCCCAAATCATTATATATAGGAACTCCCAAACTTGATCCAGTTCCTTTGGGTAATAAGAAAATTGGTTTTATCACTCTAGCAATGCAGTTGCCAGACGAGATCAAACCTAGGGGTTTTGGGCTCCCCTGAAATGTGTTCCAAAAGGGGTTTATCTCCTTTCCAGTACACTCATATAAATACTTGTAACAAACAATTTTTCTTACCATTTTCACCATTTCTTTGCTTTTTACTAGTTCTGCTGAGCTTGTTTCAGCAGCATCACATTCAAAACACAACCAGGCTTCCCCTATAGGGCACTCTCCTAGGAGTGGCTGCCTAAAAGTGGCAGTATTGTATGCTCTCCAATACACTCTCTTATTTTTCTGATAAAGGACTAATTGGGAGAGGTTAACACGATCAGGGTCAGAACTGATGTGGACTCTCGACAAGGAGCTCACTTCCTCCTCATAGAGGGGTCAGTAGCACTCACTGCATGGCTCTCCTGGGCTCCCCAGAGCACCACCAGCAATCAGAGCCATCAGTACTACCCTTCCCAAGAGTCCGGTATGGGTCATCTTGCACAGCCTGCCCACCCGGCCTTGCCTCTTGGGGAATTTTACTGAGGAGAAGCTTCCAAGCTCTTTAGAGTCCCTTCTACCCGCTTCTCTGGTTAAACCTCTCTTGGTCTGTTCCCTACCAATTTTGGTTTCCCCTCCCAGAGGAGTGTTCTGTAGAGGATTAACCTGGAGTCTTTAGAAATAAATTGGGGAACTTAACCAGAATTACTTATTTACAGTCTTAAACTTTTTACCAACATAGTTTACACAGAACAGTTTTGAAACATTTTAAGCAATATTAGAACTCCTGATACCAATTTTTTCCACACAGTTCAGTCTATTTGACTCTTCCTTCTGAGAGTCAACTTTAAATCTTTTGGTCCTTTTACCACAGTATACTCAGGTGATTTAGCTTGTGAAGCAGATGAATCCTTGTCCAGTGCCCGGAGGTGAGAATGGTGTGGACTCTGGCCCAATGCCAGATGGAAAAACTGGGAGTCTGGCCCAATGCCAGAAGGAGAAAGGGGTGGAGTCCGGTCCAATGCCAGAATGCCAGAGGGAAAAAAACCTGATGTTGAATCCTGGTCCAATGCCAGGGGGTGAGAGCGATGTGAGTCCAACCTTTTTCTTTTGGTCTGCACAGTCGAATTAGTAATGAAGAGTACCTGAAACGGGCTTTCAAACACAGGCATTAATGGTCTGCTATTTAATGATTTTATCAAAACTCAGTTTCTCTGTCTAATGTTATTGCTTAACTTCTCTTTTTCCATAGTTTGCATGTTTCTCTCATCAACTTCTACATACTCTGTATTTTGCAAGGAGTTGTATTTCTCAGCTAACTTAACTCCCAAAGTATTTTTATTCTCTTATATCTCTGTGTATTTAATTCACTGGTTTTCTGTTCTATTTTTAAGATCTTATTTATCTCTTGCTTCTGTTTCTTACTTTCACTTAGAGCCTAAATATTTCTTTCAACCCCTTACACTTAAATTTTTGGGGTTTTTTTCTTACACCATTCTTCTACACAATACACTTCTCTCTAAGGAAATGTGGTAAAACCTATAATGCACAATCTACATCACCTCTATTCTAATTTGTCTATATTCACTCCCACACATTCCTTCACACCCTCAAGACACAAACTGGATCATTATTGCTAGAAAATCACGGGTCCCTGTAGCCCCCCCCCCTCACCCTGGGGTTGGCCCACAGGTCTCAGTATCCCTGGGCCTCTTGGAAGGGCCCTGACTCTGGTTGCCTCTGGTGCACATTCACCTGTGAGGCTGTCTGTGTGTCACTCACGCTCTTACAGCTATGGCTCCCTCACACACCTGGGGAGCACTAGTCTGGTTTGCAGGTCACACACACTCTTTGGCCACAGCCCCCACCCACCCGGGGGACACAAGCCTGATTTGCAGGTCACACATACACCCACTTGCACTGCCCCCTTCCCACCTGCCCGGGAAGTTGAGGCTGACTTCGTGACTCACTCTCACACACACAACAAGACAACAATAAGGTACCTTTTACTTTCACATTACTTATTACAAGTTTAGTTTTACAGGCCAGTTTTGGTGCTACTGGATATCCTTTCTACCTAGCTGTTTTTTGTCTAACTTCAGATGTTTTTCACTATTCTATACTATACTTCTTAGTACTTTGTTGAGACAGGACTTATCTGCTCCTGTATCTACTCAGAAATTCAAATTCTTCATTTAGGGGGCCCACCTCAAAGTTTACCAAGGGGCTCTTCTAGATGTTGCATTGGGTCCCCTATAGTGTAAAGCCCCTGACCTTCTAATCGTCACCTCTAAGGATCTTCCCTAAATTATCTTGTTCCCTGGCTATTGCCGCATCGAGACTAAGCTTTCTACAAAACCTCCTGACGTGTCCTGGCTCTCCACAGTAATAGCAATGTCGCTCTCTCAAAGGGCCTTGAGGTGTCTCCATCCCTCTTGCACCTGACAGTACCGGCCTATCCTTGCCTCCTCCTGGTGGTGGACCCACCCACTCTGCACTTTCTCTAGCTACAGCAACCATTACCTTAGCCTTGGCCTTTGCTTTTTCTTCCTCCCTCCTTAAATACACCTTCAATGCCTCTTTTAACAATTCATTAATGTCCTTCTATTGCCAATCTTCCATCTTTTCCAGTTTTCTCCTTATATCAGGCCAAGATTTGGTAACAAATTGGACTTTTAGCAGCATTTGACCTTCTGGGGTGTCTGTGTCTATTTTAGAGTACAACTGGAAGTTCCACCTTAGGCGATTTAGCCATGCAGCAGGAGCTTCATCCTTCTCTTGTGCACCCTCAAATGCCAATTGGGTATTAGTTCCTTTGGGAACTGACTCTTTGATCCCCCGTATTATCAAAGACTTATATTCCCTCATGGCCTTCCTCCCCTCCTCCTGGTTAGGGTTCCAGCTGGGCTCTGTTAGTGGCAATTTCTGTTCACCTGTTGGCACCTGGGGTCCTGGACTGTTATCTTTCTCCCATATTCTTATGCCAGCCGCCCTTATCATCCGGACCTCTTCTGGGGAAAATAATATACTCAGGATGGAATTCATCTCCCCCCAAGTGTAGATATTTGGACCTAGAAATTGTTCCACTTGGTTGGCTATGCCCACTGGGTCCTCCACTAAATGCCCCAACTCTTTCTTGAATCCTCTCACCTCAGAAGCAGTTAGGGGAGCATTCACAAAGCCAACACCTCCCGCTATTCCTCCCATAGGAACCTCTCTGAGGGGAAAGAGTCTCTCCGCCTTGGAGGTCTTGGATCTGGTGCTACAGTATGGCCCATCTTCAGATGCCAAACTACTTTGAGGAATATCTGGGTTACCCTGAACTTTCTGCCCATCAGCCGGTGTATTTGCTGATAGCTGTTTATCAGGCAAGGAGGCATTTGTGTCCCAACTAGGAGGAGGTAAAGGGACAGCAATAGGAGGGGGAGAAGAGCCTGAGTGGATATTAAGTGGAGCTGGAGAAGGGGTGGAGAATGCAGCAGGTGGAATAGGCGCTTGTGGTGATGCAGAAGGATCTGGAGGAGCTACTGGGTTTATCATAGTGGAAGCTGAAGAGGTAGAAGGAGGAGTTTGAGCAGGTGGTAGTGAGATGGCAGCCGGGGGAGGAACCGGACCTGCCATTTGAGATGCTTGTAGAAGAGGATTATAAAGTGGAGGGGCAGAAGGAGGCAAATAATCCAGGGGGTCCCATCTTTTACTAGTTCTATCATCCCCTCCTTCATTCCCCTCTTTCTTCCTCTGTACCTTACAAATTCGCACCCCTTCATCCCCAACAGCGCTCTGTAACCAGCACGATACATACAGTAATTGCTCAGGATCAGTATCGCCTCGAGCTGTCAGATAATTATTTAATTGTTGGCACATCCACTTATCCTTTGTCCCACACCAAGGCCATCCTCCTTGCACCTCTAATTCTGGCCAGGCTTCCATACAATAATGGATCATTTTCACTTTAGCTAATTTCTCCGTGGCCTCTATAGAATCCCATTTTTCTAACAGTTCTCCTAAGGGACTACCAGGAGGTATGTCTCTCAGTCTCTTGCCGGTCTTTTTACTACTACAACATCCCATTTTTCAGGTCTCAATAACAAAGTCTCAAAGGGGCCTCAACTGACCGGTAATTTCAAAAAAACCTTGTTTGAGGAGCTTCAGCCTCCTCCACTGAACTTCAAATTTCTGCCTGATGCTCAGGACTTTATACTGAAACAACTGCCCAATCTCTTGATTGCCCAACTTTCGTCAGGTCTTATATCTATCGGGACTTGAACACCCGATGCCTCGGCCAAGAATCCGGGTTGTGCCTGACTCCCTCAGTCAGGAAAAACAACTGCCTGATTTTTAGTTTGCCTAACCCGCCAATTTTTAGGCTTCACCGTATCAGGACTTAAAAGCAAACCACAGCCTCCTTTGCTGGGGTTTGTGCCTGACTCCCTTTGTCAGGACTTACTTTGCCTGCAGGGCTTGCGAAAACACCCGAATCCTTCTCGGGACTGACAAATCTTACGCGAATCCTTCTCGAGACTTACAAAAGTGCCTGACCTCCCTTTGTCAGGACGTTGGGGTGCGTTCCACTCATACACAGTAATTCACTCCGCACGCCCGGAGTGGGGGGGCCCTTTATTCCCCCTTGGGAGACGACTTCACTCACACTAAGTCCACTCGCTTCCCCCTGTTCCTGGCCGGGTTTCTCGCGAAAAACCGGAAACGCAGTACTGAGGGGTCCCACTCGCTTCGAAGGTCCGGCTGCCGGCCCTCGTCTCACTCACACACACATGCGCACGTCTCCCACTCCCGCCACCGGGTTTCTCACCAGTCCGGTGCTCCGGTGCTCCTCTGCGTCGCTGTCCTGAGCCGATCCCTGGTCCTAGTAGCCAGCTGTCCTCTGAAGATCCAAGATGGCCAGTCCTGAGTCCTCTTGCGGCGTGGCTATTCCGGACGAGAGCCCCCAGCTAAAATAAACAAAAGGGCCAGGAGACTTCTTCTCCTTTTTAATGCCTTTATTAAAAGTGATCAGCTCAGGATTGGGTGGCTCGACGGGTCTGCAGTCTCCGTCGTCTTCCCGGGCGACTCAGAGCAGGAGGATATGCACAGCTCTGTCCACTAGGGGCAGAGCTGGGGATCACGTCCTCGTGGGAGCCTTTAGGGCCTGCTGATCCCGTCAGATGGTACTTTTGCCAGCTCAGTCGGCCTGGTCTCACCGCCGGGGTCGTCTCTCTTGGTCAGGGCGAGAGGCTCCGAAGGTGTTCTGCATCTCTGCAGGCTCAGCATTCGGCTCCTCACGTCCAGACATCACTCCAGTCTCTCAATTCTTAGGTGGCTCGTTGTTTTGGGGTTTTCTCCGTACAGCGGGGGGACCCATGCTGCATTGTGGTCTTGGAGTCACTTTGCATAGCCCCCCTCACCTTCTCAGGTCTCTTCTACTGTTCGGGAAGGTTCCCACCCTTCTGGGAAAGGTACAACTTAGCCTCGGGCGAGGCTCTGCTGATACAAAAGGAGCGATTAGCCACAACGACTCGTGATTACAATAACAAAACACGAAGAACTTCAGCAGCTACCCGTGGTCTGGCTGCTTTTTTGTAACTTTTTCTCACAAAAAAAATATTACCCGAATTTTGTTCATAACAATGAATACATTCATATTTGCTCCTTCCATTCTGAGCCAAGAAATACAGAAACATCTCCACATGGGAAGGCAGCACTTCTGCAGAAAGCAAACACAACTTCTTCCTGGTTCAGCTCTAGAGACTTGGAAATACACTGATCACAGAACCAAAAGGCAGAGAGCAGTTTGCACCTCCCTTTTGGCCTGCACAAATGACAACAGATATTTTTTTGTGGGTGTTTTTTGTCTTTCACTTTTTAGTTTCCAGGAGAGGAAGGAGTCCTCTTGCTCAGCAATGTGCTGGAGTCATTTGGGGAGTGTGAAGAAGAGCAGGGTTCTCAGATCATGACGGTATTTTACTCTTGATCCAAAACACCTTAAGGAACGACATGAAACCCCTGTCTTGGGTCCATCCCTGTTATGGCTGGAGGGATCTTCCTATGGCTTTCCTTGACTTTTGGCAATTTATTCTGAGTTCAGGGTAAGTAAAACCTCATGGTTAACATGGAGGAGAAATCCTAATAGAACTGAAGGTGTGAATGCTGATGGTGTTTCCTGCTTCCCTCCTCCCTCTGGGAAACTGAGGGCAAACAAACTCCTGACCTTAGGATGTCCAGAAGAGGGATTTGACCCTTCTCCAGCACCATCCCAGTGAGCTTGTTGAACACATAAAAGCAATGATGTTGCTCCTCAGAAGTCAGTGATTTTATCAGTCCTCTCACTTAAGAAATGATCAAGTTTCTCATATTACCAGGATAAAATCTACTCTGTAATATGCAGGTCATGAACTCATCTTTCTCCACCTTCCTTGTCTCCAGGCACAGTACAACCAGAATTAATGGCAATAATAATAAACTCCTTTGGAGTTTAACGATTATTCATTAGCAGGAGTACATCAGTTCTGCAGTCTCCTCTCTCCTCAGATGCCTGACACTGGGCTGCTCTGCTTATATTTGAGAGAAACAATCAATGAGCACCGTGCAGGCCAGGCTTTCTGGGCTGTTAATCTCTCCATTACTCAGTTAGGCACAGTCCCCTTGGCTTCAGCTCAATCTGTGTGCCAAAAGAAAAGCCAACACCATCAGATATATCCTTAAAGGTGAGCACGTCACCAGACTGCATCTCCTGGGAGCAGCAGTGTCCTGGGACAGCAGGAATTGCTGGTGACAAGAGGACACCTGGGGCATGTCCCTCACCACCTTCCTCTTCCAGCACACAGATGAAGCTTAGAAGCCAAGTCCATATCCTAAAACCTTCCTGGGACCCTGGGAGATCAGAGTGGGGATGAACAGGGCTGAAAAGTCACCACAGCTCTGCAGGGTCCTTCCTCCACCAGCCAGAAACTTGGGCAAGAACCTTAGGGAGGGCTGAGACCTCAGGAGGCAGCAGGAAGAGCTCCAGCAATTTCAGCAGCACTAATATTTCACTGGGAGGGACTTGAACAGCCTGTGGCCCTCAAGTGCTTCTGTCGAAGGAAGGAGACCCAGACACCAATTGGTTCATCCAAGTCCCATTTATTGATCGAATACGGTGGTTAAATACAGTTCTTAATAAATTTCATACATATTGCAAAAGTTGAGCACAGGATTGGTTAGTTACATATCAGCAATTACGCCTACTTCTGCATTCTTATGGTTATACTTTTGATACTTTCTACAGATATTCAGGACTAATCTCACCTCCCTTTCCTCATGTTGCTGCAAGGTCATCCGGCATTCTTGCCTGTCAGCAGTCACTGAATCAGAGACTGCTGACCTCCCTTTCAAGCTTAACCAGCAGCATTATGTCAGGATGACCTTTCTCACTTAACCAGCTATTAACCAACCTCTCCACATGCTTCATCCAGGCCTGAAGCTCATCCTCTGAGCAGAACATCTCACCTGATCCCAAAGCTCTCCTGGCATTTCCATTGGGCTGCACACCAAGGAAGGGAGAGCGTCCTGCTGGTGAAGGGCTCCAAGCTCTCTCTCTTCTCTCTTTTTGGCCTCTGAATATAATTCATCCAAGCTTTTATGAGGCAATTCACATCCAGATTTTATTAGAAGTGGAAGGCCCTTTTATTTCCTCAGTGTATTCAGCACAAAGAGAACTGGTGCTCTGGTTAATTTTATTTCTTTGCTTTCTGTGTTTTAATAATGATCTCCCCAGTTCCATTCATCTCTGAAAAGGTGAGGGAGATTGGACAGATATGGATAGTTGGAATAATGCAATCACGTACTGCAAAGAGACAAATACTGGTTAAAGTGAAGTGTAATGAATATATGACTGAGGCAGAGACATAAAAGACTGCTTTAAATACAAAATCTGATGTATTTGCTCACCTCTCAGGCATGGGAATGCACTCTCAAAAAAAAAAAAAAACCCAAAAAAACCCAAAAAACAAAAACCAAAAACTAGATATGATTTGATATGAAACCAGATATGATATGATATGAAAACAAAACAAGACAAAGACTTACCAGAACAAAAAAAAAATCTTCCTGTGACACAGAGTATTTGTGTGTGGGTGACAGTAGGAAATTACACACAGCTCCAAGCTCACAAAGGCCAAGGCTTGTCCTTGTGATATTTCTTTCATCCCCCAGCTGAGATCTCCCTGTTCCTGCAGCTGCCTGATGGGAGGATATCAAACCAAAGGCACTTCCACCACCCACTGCACCAGTCCTCCTCTGCAGAGAATTTTTTCACGTGCATCCAACCAGATTGGAACACCAGGCAGGCTCAGGGATGGCTGTCTGGGGCTCATGGAAAGGCAGCCAGGCTTTGTAAGCCTAGATTAAAACCCAGGGAGGGATTCAGCTCCATTTTAACATCATTCCTTTATCTGATACTCACAGTCTGCATGTCATTAAGTGAATGTGTTTTGGTTTCTGGGGGATGCACACAGTGCAGGCATTGAGAGACTCAGCAGTGAGTGCTTCCTACAGACCACATAATGGGAAAATTAAAATCTGCCTGTGCTGAACATGGAACCCCTCTGGCAGGGTCAAGGAAATTAATTTTAAATAAAATGAGTTAAAGACCAAAGAATCTCCCTCTTGTTTGGGCTGGGGATTTTTTCCCCACAATAAATCATGCTGCCAGCAGCACCTCTACAACTGGATTTTTTGTTTTTTAAACACTGGCACGGGTTGTCCAGAGAACTTGTTGATGAACCATCCCTGGAAACAGCCACAGTCAGGTTGGATGGGGCTTTGAACAACCTGATGTCCCTGCTCCTTGCAGGGGGGTGAAACTAGAAGACCTTTAGTGGTCTCTTCCAACTCAAACAATTCTATGATTTCTCTGAAATTTCAGAAGCCTCATGTTGGCCCAGCTGAAAATGTAAAGGTTGATACAGATCAGGCTGGAAAGGTTCCCACCTTTCCCTGAAAACCTGTGTATTGCTGCCAGTGAGCAACATGCAGCTTTCAGCTGGTTCCTAAGGAAACAGCAGAGGTGTACCCAGGTGTGGGAGGTGTGGCAGGGCCCCACTGCAGTTTTGGGGTGCTGGGGACCAAGGGCCCTCAGAGAGCCCCACAGCTCATTGAGGTGCCTGCACATCCCAATTGAATCCAACTTGAGGTCAGCCCTGCTGCTCCAGCTCCTCCTGGAGGGAGAGAGCTCTGGATGCTCCATTCAAGTTCTGTTTTTGCAAGTGTCAACAGGCACCATTTCTCCTGCTTTTCAACCAAATGCAAGAGACCTCCTCTGAGTTTTGACCCTCATTTTCGCTGTCCACACCCTCCTGCACCCACCTCACCCAGAAGCTGAGCAGGAGCACCATTTTTAACAAGATGCTGCAGGTTCAGCAGAGTAATTAATCCCAACAGCAAGTGCTGTCCACTTTTTCCAGGTAATTCATTTAAAATGGGAAGTTAATTCCATTCAATGGAGCTGCCCTTCATTGCTTAGAAAGAGACACAGCTTTGAACATCCTTGAGTGAAGCAGTTCTGGCACAAACCTTCCTCCTCCTCTATCTGCCCTGGCCCCTGCATCCCTGGGGAATGCCACATGCCAGTGCTGTGTGATCCTCTCCCTCTGGAGGCTGATGAGCCAGAGCTGGAGAGTCCAGGGAGGTGAGAGCACCGGCGTCCTGGCGCTGACGTTTGATCCAGCGGCTGCCCGTGCTCCCAATTAGCCTGCAAACGCTGCCTCTGGCTCACAAACACTTTCAAAAATGAAATTTGACAAAAAGCCACCTGCATTGCCATTCTTCAAGCCTCTCTGCCATATCAAAGCCTTTGAGAGTATCTGAGGACAACTTTTACAGCCGAGAAGGGCCCATTTGAGCGCTGGCTCATTAGTGCTGTGGCTGTGCTGCCCACGGAGATGCTGAGCATCCATCAGCCCACTAACCAGGAGCACTCCTGAACACCAGCAAGTGTCTTAGGCTGGGAAGTCACCTCTGAGGGAGCCACTGAAGGGTTTTTCAAGCAGGGTTTTTCAAGCAGAAAGGTCACCCAGCTCATCTGCTTCTAGGGGAGCTGATCAGAGCCGCGTGTTTCAGGAGCCGTGGCACCCCGCAGCAGGTCCATGCCTGGCTCTTTTTTCTCCCTTTGCTCACAGTAATGATCTGAAGCTCCTCGGAGGGGGCTCAGCAGGGGAGGACAGCAGCAGCATTTATTTTAATAAATAACATTCATGAATTGGCTTTCCAGGCTGCAGCTTGGTGAGGGATGTGATGAACATCAGGGAGGAAAGATTGAGAGAGGCCCTGGCACAGGGTGCCAAGAGAAGCTGTGGCTGCCCCATCCCTGGAAGTGTCCAAGGCCTGGTTGGGCAGGGCTTGGAGCAGCCTGGAATAGTGGAAGGTGTCCCTGCCCATGACAGGGGCTGGAAGGTGAGTTTGAGGTTCTGCAGGATAAGGCTGATTGTGCCTCCTTGATCTTCTCTTTGATAAGTTAACATTAAAAACATCACCTGGGGCATTTCCCTGAGCAGTGACTGCAGCCTAAGGTGCCAGGTTTCTGGCAGGGCTGGTGTATTTCAAGGTGTGCTTCTGCACTGAGGAGGTTTTGGGGCAGTTCTGCTCAGTTCCAGTGGGTTTTCCAGGACTGGCTGCACTCTGGGCTCTAAGTGACCACAGCAGATCTGCTCCAGGTGCTGCTCAGACCAAGGTCCCTACAAAGGAGGAATCATCATCAATGTGTTTGCACCATAGTTAGGAAAAGTATTTGCACTGGGAAACCAGAAGGAATGTCTTTAGTTGTTACTTCTGCAATTTAACATGACTGTTAGAAACATCTGATGAAAATAGTACCAGAAACATTGGCAAGCCTATCTCCCTTCAAAACCAAAATACATCACAGCATCAACCCCACTTTAATGGATGAGCTCAAAAAAAAGGCTGAAGGGGGAGGAAAATTCTGAGAATAACACCTTTTTTTTTTTCTTTCGAAACAGCTCCTCGTTTCTCCAATACATTCATTTTGCACTATTATTTCTCATGTAACTGTGAAGAAATTAAATACTTGAAAACACAACAAAACATATAAATTAAACCAAATGTTTTGATTAATGCAAACCCACTGGCATTTCTTTTCCTGAATAATTTAAAAATTAAGCTGAGAAAACCAATTCCCTGTCTGAGAAGCCTCTGTAAAAGGGAATGTTTGGTATTTTGCAGCACTTCTGTTAAGTGCTGGACTGGTGTCAGCATCTCATTCTTTTAACACTTAGAACAATTTTAACCCACCCACACTCCAGCTCTGAATTATTTAGGAAAAGATTTCTCTTTCTAGACCTTCTCTGTAGTCCCTCAGCAAAGGGACTGATTGTACTTGGCATTTTTTATCTAGGATAAAAATACTGTATTTAAATAATAGTGACAGTGTCCACAAGATAAATACCTTCAAAGCAAAGTTGGGCCATATTTTGTCCTCCATCCCTCACTCTTGTGTCATAAAAATGTTAGGGATTTCTCCTGTATGGAAATAATCTGATCTTGAAAGGAAAATTAATGGAATTTCCATGGGTGACCCCTCCTCTTGTTCAGCAGGCTTTTGTTAGGGAAGACAACTCCTCTATATAGCTACATTAAAATAAACAGAAAAAAACCCAAGTTATCTTTTTCTGAATGTTTTAAGACATTATTTTAATGAGTCTGCCTTTTTGTTAGTGCTGGAAATAAAACATTCACTGTGAGGAAAGAGTAAATATTGTCCCAGAGGCAGAATGAGGCAACCAGAGGCAGACAGAGAGAAGCTGCATTGGGTGACACAGCCTGTCGGCAGCTGGATTCCCTATCCTAAAGACAACATATCTGCAGTGTGGAACAGGGCGATCTTCCTGAGCCATTCTTGGACCCACATGGAGCCCTGAAGCCTTTGAGGACATCATCAGAGTCACAGAGGTGATTCCATGCACCCACAGTGAGGTTTGCACACAGGCTGGATGGGAAGGAACTTGTAGAGTGCAAAACCTGAGCCAAGTTGGGCCCAGTTCCTGCTTGGTTAATGGAGGCAGAGGTTTGGCAGTGTTTGAGCTGTGTTTAGCACATGGTTTACTTGGGCTGGCTCCCTGGGGGAAATCTACTGAGCAGCAGCTGCTCAGCTCACCTCTCCTGGGAAAGCTGCTCAGGGACACACACGGGAATGGCAGGAGGGGACACCAAATCTCCCACACCTCAGAGACACTCTGTCTTAAACTTCTGCCTCAGGGCTTTCTGCACGTTCTGGATCTTCTCTGTGATCACAGTGTCACTGAGGTGATCCCCAAACTTCTGCTTCAGCAGCACCCTGATGATTTTGATGCAGCGTTCGTCCATCATGGGCTTCGCCTCGCGGAAGGTGTTGCCCCTGCGCCCCGTGATGGAGTGGCTCTGGATGTAGTCAGAGGTGAAGAGCTTGTAGAGCAGAGTCTTGCAGGCTGTGCTGATTTTCTGGTCAAACCTGATGGTCTCTTTCAGCTGCTCCTTGGTGTAGCCGTTGAAGAGCTCCACCACCTCACACGGCTGTCGGTGGGGCTCCTCCTGGAAGGACCGGGATTCCAGCCTCTGCACCTTCTTCTTCAGAGAGAGGACGTCCTGCTGGAGGTCCAGCACCATCCTTTCCAGCTGCTCCATCTTCTCCACCCTGAAAAATTAAAGTTGCTTGTGTAAAGGCAAGAAGACATCATGTCCTCACTGTGGATGTCACTCCTCCACCCAAGCAGTGATTAGATGCCTGCAGGGCAGGACAACTCCTCTGGCAGAGTATCAACCCTTCCAACGACTCCTGGGTGAGGAATAAGGCAGGAGAGAAAAATAACATGGTCTGGACTTTTCAGTGCTCAGGAACGTTCAGTTTAACCCTCAACTCCCCCTGGGCCTGCATACATGGAGACTTTGATGGTCAATTTTCTTCTCAGTTGTAAGGAAGGACATAAAGCCTGTCTTGCAAGTCCCAGGACACACATATTTGTGGTATTAAACAACAGACTTGTGGGAAATGACAATACAAGAACCATAACTTGAATTTTTTGGTACCCATTTCTTTGCAAGAAAACTGTCCCTAGCATCACTTTATCACTGGATACTGGCCATCAAAGTATGAGCAATAAAACAAGAAACACACAACCATGTTTTGATTGTTATAGGCAAGAGCTTTGTAGTTTCTGCATTGTTTTAGAGCTTTCTTGCATCTCTAAATCCAAGCCCTACAACCAGAAACACCTGGCTCAATTGTAAAGAGACTCAGCAACTTTGGAGCTTAAAATTGTCCCACTTTGTCACCCATCTGTGATCTCACTGCTCACTTTTGTAGTGAGGAGGAGAACACAGTGCCTTCTTTTGCTAATTACCTTTCCACCTCAGCAGGACTGAAATTTTTGTGAGCCCTCTCAAAGCCATCCATCTCTTGCAAAGCATCAATCTTTTGCTCCTCATGGCTGGAAGAAACAAGGAAGTTAAACAGCACTGCCACAAACAGCTCATCTTCAAATTCATTCCCGAAGAGAATTATCTGGAATGCAAAGCAAAGTCAATTCTGGTTTCATTTGCAACAAGAATAAAATAGACTGAGAGGGAATACGAGGGGTTCTTCATGTGAACAAACTCCTGTGCATCCTCCTGGCACACAGATATGGGGGACCTCCCACTGACCCACCATGGAATCAGGACTTCAGGGCAGGCTCATTTTTTTGCTGTATGTGCCCACACAAACTCCTGTTATCTTCTGTGCTTTGGGTTTAACCTCCACGAGCATCCACTCAAAGCAAACACTGGCAGAGAATAGAGACAGAGTGGACAGAAATCAATATGTGTGGTGTGAAACATTCAGGCTCCTCACTATGCTTTCAGGTGTTACCTGTTCACACAGATCTGCTGCTGGCACGGGGACAAGATGCCATCTGACTTCCTCTTCATTGGTAGGGCAACATAATCTGCTGCAGGGGTGGGAGACAAGCTGAAGAATCAGTTGTTGAAATCCCCTGCTAGATTGCATGGCAACACATTATTCCATTTGCACAACAGTGATCCAGACAGGCTCTCCAGGACTGATCAATGGAGATTTGCCATTAGCAAAAGGTGGCATCTCAAGGGCTTCTGTTCCCAGTGCAAATGATATGGTGGGGGCAAGGCAAGCAGAGCCAACTTGTCTCTGGATGCTGCTGTTAGTCAGCAGATAAATAAGACACTAGCACATTTTCATAAGTGCATTTAATGGGTATAGAAGTGGGTGGAAAAAATGGGGAAATAGGCAAATCTAGAAGGTTTGACTAATGGAGACACAGGGCTTTTGGGAATTTCAGTTATTCAGGCAGGCATTCATTCAGATTGTCTTTTGGTTTGGGGGGAGAGGAGAACTGTCACCCCAGGAGACAGAGCAGAGGCCATACACTGCATCTCCCTTTAGACACCCCTCCTGGAACAGATCTCCCAGGTGGAAAGGAGCAGGAAATGCCATCTCTAACCTCTGTAGCCCTGAGACAAAGCCCATACATCCCTAGAGCAAAGCAGATGTTTTCTGGCTGCCCTGCAAGTCCCCATCCCACCCTGTCACCCTCAGGACCAGGCAGCAGGGCCAGAACCCAAGGTTACCTCTGGCAGCTGGACCAGCCCTGTCCTCTTCACTCTGGGAAGTGCGTGGCCCTGGCATGGCCATGGTGATGAAGGAGGATGGAGGTGTGAAGGCACTGGCTGGCTGGGGGGGAGCTGCCAGCGAGCAGGGGCTCCCTGCCATGCTTCCCAGGACACGCCTGTCCTTGAGGATGGAGGAGCTGCTGGCATCGTGGGGCAGGCTGGCCTCTGCCACCCTCAGCAGAGGCTTTGCAGGACAGGTCCTGTCACTGGGGTGTTTCCTGGATGCATTCCCTGGGGTCCATTTTGGAAAGGTTTTCCTGGATTTCTTTGGTGGGGATGGCATCATGCTGTGGACAGCTGGCTCTTCTTCTGAAAGGAAGGGAGAGGCTCAGGATGTGCAGTGGGGCAGCAATGTGTGTACCTTCCACTCCCACTCAGTGCTCTGTACACTGATTGCAGTGATGTGAAATTTATAATGCCACTACAACATGCTCACCATCCTCCTATCCAAACAGCCCCATGGAAGTAGGAAGGTGCAGTGTCAAATGCCCTGACTCACTTAACTTCTCCAGGAGCTGTCGATCTTCCAGCAGCTTCTTCTCCAAAATACCTTTATGCTCTGTAGCAAGAGAAGATCTTTCAGCACTGAACTCCTTCTTGCTTCTGAGCAGCCCCAAATTGCAAACCCAGGCCAGGGGGGTGTCACTTACCACTGATGCCTTCCACCACACCCCAGTAGAGCCCACTGAAGCCAGGGCAGCGGGCCAGGACCTGCTGCCCCACGCTGTAGAGGTGGAAGGGCTTGCGGGGCTCCTTGATGTTCTCCATGCTGATGACCCGGTTGCCGTCGGGCCAGCTGATGAGCACGTACAGCTTGCCTGACATCAGGGCTGCCCACCTGGAGCAGAGGGACAGCATGGCAATGTCACCACAGGGGTTTGGGCTCTCCTGTGGGTGGGAGTGTTCACAAGCTGTGCTTTACCCAGGGCAGCACAACCTGCAGATATAAAATGCTTGGCACTGCATTTTCTCTGCCAGTTATTTCTCTGTTCCCATTCTCACCCCTCTGAGCTTGCCTCATCCTAAAGCCCTTTGCTGGGAGGCTCCCTTGGGTCTGGCTGAGCTCAGCACCACATGCCTGCAGTGCATCCAAGTGTTCTCTGCAGTGACAGCCATGCCAGGTCTCACCTGGGCTCAGGCAGCCCTCACAGCTGACACTTGGAGCAGATGCTGAACAAGACACTGAGCAGACACAGGCTGGTTCCTCTCCTCAAAGGACTTCAGTGCATCTACTGCAGTTTGCTCCAGTGCAGGGCTGTGTCTGTGTGCTATCAAGGCAGTGCAGAGAAGAAACTCTAAAAGACCCAGGGGTATTCTAGGAAATGATCATTCCTTTGCCTGCACAATTATTTCCCCCAGTGAACATCAAAATGCTTTGATAAGGAGAACAGAAAATTCCCTTCATTTCACCCATGGGGAAACTGAGGCACAGACCAGTGTTGGATATGTCTAAGGCAGTCAGCAACAAAGCTGAAAGGAGCTGGATCCTGAGTCCTGGCCCACTGCTCTGCCCACTGAGCTTTCTCTTTCTGCCCCTGGAGCTGCAGACTTCAATCACTGGAGAAACTGGAGAGCCAGGCTGGTGGGGATTTCCAAAACCTCCCGTGCCAGAGGAGCAGCTGAGGGCTGCTGAGCTCAGGAGCAGTTTCCTTCCAGCTCCTAAGGGCCCTGGCAGCATCACCCCAGTCCTGCCTGCTCTGCTTGGCAGCAGGATTTGGCAGAAGGGTTCTGGAGACAGGGCTGAGCCCATGTGCTGGCACCAGCTGGGGAATGGCTACAGAGTCCAAAGAAGATGGGAGGGAGCTGGGGCAGGCAGAGAGTTGGAGCTGAAAAGGCAGCTAGGACCCAATTTATTCCAGTTTTTTGTTTTATCTCCACACCCCCATTCAAGTCTTGCCTGGATTTGACTCCTCTCACTTGGAAGGTCCAAGTTCACTCTGGAGAACTTTCTCCATCCCTATCTCAGCCACCATCAGCTGCAGCAAAGCTCCCTGCAGGAATCATAACTCTCCCCAAACCTGCCAGTCTGCCCTGCTGGCACAGTCTCACACCTGCTTCTCTCCAACCCGTTTCTCCTGACTGATACACACCCTGGCATTGATTTTGCATCAGGAAGCACCATACAAAAAATCTCTGAGTGCCTGTCTCCCCACATCCCCTTCCCTGCAGCAGGCAGCTGCCCCCAGCCCTCTCCCAAACACAGGGAATGCTACAGAGCAGAAACTGGGATAAATGCATAGCTAAGCCCTCTGCCTCCCAGAAACAGAGCTCCACATTCCAGACAGCAAACAACCCCAGCCCAAACAGCTCTCTGGAGGGGCTTTCCTTTAACATTTAAAGAAAACACACTCATCTTCCTTCCCCAAACCAGTTGTTCATTTACCCTTATGAATGCAGCAAAATTACACAAAATCACAAACAGAGAGAGAGAAAAAAAAGAGAGAGATCACAATCCTGACAGCAACAGAGCTGCTCCTTGCCTGGTTAGCACTGCTCCAGGTGTTGAGTCGTGCAAGATGTCTCCTGTCTCTCCAGGTCTCTGCTGCCTGCTCCAGGAGAGGAGGTGACCGGACACTTCCTTGCCTTGGGCTTGTCCCTTCACCACAGGTCCTTGTCAGGTCTCCTTTGTCTGGCTTGGAAAGCTCCCACCTGCTGTCCCCACCGCAAAGAAGAAAAAAAAAAAAGAGCTTTTGCTTTCTTTTTTCCTGGTTGTTTTGTTTCAGCATTATTATTCCTGTTCTTTTCCCATATACATATATTATGTTTTTCCTTAGCTTGTTTCAGGTCTGTTTCTTACAGGGAGAGAGAGCAGAAGAGAAGAGAAAAAGCCTTGGGTTTTTTGGAGCATGAATAAACCTTGCATTTCCATGCGTTATTCATGAATAATTCATGAAAATGCATGATTAATTCAGGTTCATGAATTATTCAGGAATAATTCTCAAACATTCCTGCTTAATCCATGCTCACACAGCGAGTGAGTCAGGCTCCAGGGCTTGGAGAATTCCTTTCTCCCTGAGACAGGAGAAGAGAGGCTTAGAGAAGCTGTATTGTGCACTTGCTGTTTACTGCCTCTGAGAAGAGAACATATTTTGGGCCCTTTTTGAAACAAGGACTTGAAGAAAATTGAAATGCCTGCAGCCTCCTGCCCACGGAGGAATAACACAGCACCAAAAGAATAAAAAAAGAGAGAGAAAGAAATTGGACTTGCTCACAGAGGAAAGCCAGGCAGCAAGTTTTATCCCCTTTCAAAGCATCTTTCTACCCCCACCTCCATAGTTAGGATACATGTCACTGCTTCAGTTTTCACCTGCTGTGCAAAAAGAAGGATCCTCCACATGATTTTCTGCTTGAGGAGTCCAAGGGAATTTCCATTCCCCTGCTCATCTGTCCCTGTGTGTGTGTGTGTGTGCACAGTGTCTTCTCCCAGGTACAGGACAAGAGGAAACGGCCCCAAATTGCACCAGTGGAGGCTTAGAGTGGATATTAAGAAAATTTCCTCACCAAAAGGATTGTCCAGCACTTGCACAGGCTGCCCAGGGCACTGGAGTCACCATCTCTAGGGATATTTAAAAGAAGCAAGGATGTGGCAGCTGAGGACATAGTTTAGTGGTGAGCTTGGCAGTGCTGGGGGAATGGTTGGACTCCATGAACTTTGAGAGCTTTTTCAAGCTGAACAATTCTTGCAAAGCTCCTTGACTCAGTGTCCCAGCCAGGGTGAGCACTGGGCTCAGCACATCAGGCCTGGTGCTCACACCAGCGCAGACATCAAGCTGGCCATGCACAGCTCTGTGTTTCTCCCAAAAATATCACTGCTGCAGCACCTGGGGTTCCCCAGTGCTGGGCTTTTTATCCCTACTGCATGGAGGATCACATAGCATGGCAAAGGATGGATCCCATGGATCCAACGTGCCATGATCCAGGCTGGGCACCAGCAGGGGAAGGTGCAGTGCACTGTCTGCACAACCCAACCAACCATCCTACCCCAGCCACTGGGTGAGATGGAAAAACAGATGGGGAGTGACTCCAAACAGCACTGTGTGGTTTATCTTAGCCAAAAACAGCACTGGAGGTTGTTGGGAGAAAGGGAGAATTCATTGTTCAGTGACACATTGGAAAAGGACCTTGATCAGATTCACAGAGTAAGAAAAATTCTGCACCCCTGATTTGCAATATTTGCAGCTAAAAAATACACCTGTCAGCCCAGGTAAAAGCAGATGTTCAACAGAGAGCTGGTTGGGATTAGGTAACAAGCAGATATGAATAGAAATGCACCAGTATGTGAATTCTGTGTAATTCTGAATGATGTTGCTCAAGACTGAGAGCTGCATAGTAATAAGAAATGGAAAAGCAACGATGAGAAAAATAATAGAGGTACACAACAATGGAGAAGAGACTGGATTCTGGTTTGAGGCAGGACTTGGTTCCAATAAAATGTGCCTAGGAAGAGGGATGGCTTAAACTGGCATTGTTTGCTTTCCTTTGAAGAACAACAATATCCAAAACACAACAGATGAATATTCCTGGGGTAGAGGTTGGTAATTCAACTGAAAACCACAGGAGAGGAAGGATTGCAGGAACCACAAGAGGAAGACAAATTGTACTCTCATCAAACAACAGAAAAGTCAAGTGCCTGTGTACAAATATACAACGTTTGTATTGAATTATTCCAGGAAAATGCGAGTCTGAAGTGAATCCCAGGTGTTTGACTTCATGAAAATTAGCAAGCCCTGATTAGATTTCCCTCTCAGTCGGTGAATATGAAATCCCTGGGCAGATACCTCACTTCTGGGTGTAGGCAGAGTTACTGTATTCAGGAACCTCTCCTCTGCATCTCCCATTTTTCTGAAAACAAGTCCCACCCAGTGGCCCCAGTGCCAGCACATGTCACCCTCTGAGCTGCACTGCTGAGATTTAAATTTCAGCCAGGACTGAAGAACAACAAAGGCTCCTTTGTGATCCTACCCAGAGATACAGCTGGGAACAACTTCAGCAGCTGTTTGAGCACTGCCCGGGTCTTTATCAGAACAATCTTAATTGATGTTGGAAGGGACTGAAAGTGCAAACACAGGTGGTTTTAATCCCCTTCTTCACTTAACCTCAGCAATGTAGCTCTTCTTTTGGCTGGGTTCAGCAGCCCAGTCATAGAATTCTAGAACAGTTTGTGTTAGTAAGGAACTGAATGACCATCTCATTCCATCCCCCCTGCCTTCCATTATCCCAGGTTCATCCAAGCACTGTGCAACTGGCCTGGAACACCTCCAGGGATGGGGCAGCCACAGCTTTTCTTGGCAGCCTGTACCAGGGCCTTACTGCCCTCACAGAAAATAATTTCCTCCCGATATCCATCTAAACCTGTCCTCTGTCAGGCTGAACCCACTCCGCCTTGTTCTGTCACTTTAGACCCTTGTCCAAAGTCCCTCTCCAGGTCTCCTCAAGCACCTTCAGGCATTGGAAGGAGCTCAAAGATCTCCCTGGAGCTTTCTCTTCTCCAAACCGAACAGTCCCAGCCGCTCCAGCCCTTTGAGCATTTTCACAGCCTCCTTTGGACTGACTCCAGCAGCTCCACATCCTCTACCAATTCCAGCAAGCAGCCAGAGTACAACAATTGAGAGACAAGAGCTACATGGTTCATTAATTTTTATCAACACAATGCCAGGACACAGGAACCCTCAAGCCCTGTGGTTCCCTGAGTCCAGCTCTGCATCCCCCCCACGCTGCCAGGAGAAGGGGAGGGCATCACCAGGAGGGATCAGCACTGCCAGGGCAAAGGGTGGGCAGAGACCTGCCCTGTCTGGGGTGGCTGATGGAGTCATTGGGATGGATCTGGGGGAGGGTTTTGCATTCCACGAGAACAAACGCTGGAGTGTAAGGCACTGTCTGTTCCCGAGAGCGACCACCCGGTGGCATTTTGCATTTGTAATGAAGCAAGCACAAGTCCCACCTCTGCCTGTGTAATGAAGCAAGCACAAGTCCCACCTCTGCCTGCGTTCCAGGGAACAGTGAAATACGATCCGGGCTAATGAGGCTGGAGTAACTGAGTTTTCATTAAAGATTGGCTCTTCTCTAACAGGCCAGAAAGAAGCTCAGTTCCACAGACATGGGGAGGAAAGCCACCATGAGGGTCAGCAGCCAGCTGGACCCTGCAAGTCCTACCTACCACAGCTTGTTAAATGCTTTCTGGGTCAGAGATCTTCCCTGTTATTCCTCACGTGAAAGAGACCAAAAAACAATGGGAAAATCAGAGCCTAAATGCACCAGGCACAGCTTTGCAATGGGCTCTGAACAGAGTCCACTGGCTGTAAGGGTTTCCCATTTACCTAATGCAAATTCTTATTCCTTCTCTATAATTGCCCTGAATTAATTAAAATATTTTTAGAGCACAAGGTATTTTATTTCTCTTCAGAAAAGGGTTTCCCCTTTGTAATCCCATCCCAAATCCCTTTTCTTTTAACCTTAGCAGCTTCCCACCATTTTGCAAATCCTTTTTTTTTCCCAAGCTCTCTGTATTTACTAAACCTTTGTGCTCTACAATATCTGATTTCTTATCTGCTTGGCTGGCTGATTTCTTGGGGTTCCTTTGTGAGCTTGGCAGTGAGATAGCAGCAGCACAGTTAGAGGAAAAAAAAAAAAGAGGTGAAAAGATCACCCCAAAAAATATAAAATAAAAAGGAAGAAACTTTAATTAAGGGAGGGCAGCAATATATGATGGTTTCATGATGGTTTTCAAATATCCCCAAACCTTTTTCTGATTCTGTCAAGTATTTAGTATTAGCCTCTTTTTAGTATTCAAGGGAACATGAAGGGGACTAGCAGGAATTACCCAAACTAAGAGGTACCAGAAATCAAATAATGGATAATTTCCCTGAAACTGAAAAGGAAGAAAGTATTTTACATTGCAATGTGGAAAATTCATCTCATCACATCCCATGGGCTCAGCACCCTTTTCCACACCATTCCTGGTTGGAAAGCTGCTGCAGGGACCTTGGGAGCAGCAAAATCCAAGTGCTGGGCTGGCAGGGTGCCAGCAGCTGCTCCTCCTCTGAGTCACTGCCCTGTTACCTTGGTGAGCACAGCCATGAGTACCTGAGAGCAGCTCCAGCACCCAGAGAACGTCTTGTTTCCTGTTACTCCAGCAGCACAGCCCTGATTACACATTCTCCCCCCGCTGCTAATTAATTAAATAAAATCAGGAGCACGTTAGCAGTTGCAGGAGGGACTCGCCAGTTGGCACACGCTGACTCCAGCCCCCTCCACAGCATCCCTGTAGAACAGAGCTCTTTTTTCTCAGCATTTCAGGGCTGGTGGTCCCCCTCTCTCAATTTTTTCCCTGTTTCTGGAAGAAGGCACCAAAAAGAAGTTATTTGCATTAGGAGGGAAGGTGGTTTAGGCTGATTTTGGACAAAAAGCCGCGTGGGACCTCATCCCCTCTGCCTGATGCCTTGGGCTGCCACACTCTGGGTGGGAGTTTGTACAGCAGCACCTGATCCTCTGCCAAAAAGCATTAAACCCTCTAATTTCACCTCACAGCACTAATTACTTCTCACAGGGCCTTTGATGCTGCTGAGAACTCATTAAATTCCCTCTAACCTGTCACAGTTCTGGCTGAGGGCACAGGGGCCTTGCAGGCCCAGGGGCCTGGTGCAAAGCCACCCCGGTGCCACCGGGCAGGCAGCGTGTGGCAGGATGGTCCCACCCAGGACACCACACACAGGGCTGCAAAGAGAAGGGAAAGCTCTGTTAAACATGCTGTAAAATCAGGCAGAGACATTGCCCTTGACCAGCTGTCTCTCCAGGCCCTGCTTCCAGGGCTCTTGTGTGAACAGATCTGTCAAAGCCTATGGGAGCAATTCCCAGCCCTGCCTACTCCAAGTGGCATCATTTTGGTACCTGACTGCTTCAAAGGTGAAAGCATATTCTCTCTAAATTGACAAATTGACTCCTCTCAGGAGACAGTCTCATTTAAATCTTCTACCTCTTTAGCTTTGTACACTCAGCCCATTACATTGAAAGATTTTACCTTAATTTCTTCTCCAGGAAAGAAGTAATTGATCTTTTATTTGTGGCCCTTTAAATTGGCATGTTGACTACAAAAATCCACTGCTCATCACATCAAAGGTTGATCCAATAGTGCCAATTACTCCAGTAATGGAGATCTTTAGAGGGATGGGTGGAAAGGAACAGGATCAAAATGGATGGGTCTTCTCAGAGGAAGAAGCAGAATCTGGGAAGACAGCACAGCTTTAAATTAGGATATCTGCTGTGCATGGCAAGACAAAACACTGCCCATTCCTCATTCTGGCTCTGGATGTGATTCAACCCACTCGTCCCCAGCTCTGGAGGTGTGGTGCAGAGTCTGATCCTCATTCCCCTGGCAAATGACAGAACTGAGCTGATCTCAGCCTGGAATCCCTGAGGGTTGACAGCAAGGACTCCTACCAGATGTAACTCACGTGTTTGCAACAAGCACAGCATCCACTGGCAGGGAATGATTTGCTCTTCATCCTTCCCACTCTCCAGGTATTTCTCTGGGAAAATCCACTCTCTAGTGGGGACAAAGCAGTAGAGATGGAAGGTTCTGAGTGCCCCAAAAAGCCACCAGCCTGTTCACCCCACAGCTCTGCCACTCACAGCCACCAGCTCTGCACAGAGCAGGCAGCAAACTGGTCACTGCCAGCACTGCCTGTGGTCTGAACTGGGAACTGTGGATCAAGCTTCAAGTGTTTTCTAGTGGGAAGTATTTTACCCAGTTCCCTACAGATTCTGGTACTGGGTCAGTCCCACAGCAGGCGTGGGGAGTGTTTAGATCAACAGGGTCTCCCCTGGCTGAGCTGGATCTTGGGGTCTCCTTCCAAACTACAGCACAGTAAAAAATATGTACTAAGGTCACAATGAAAAATCCTCTGCTAAGCCTTCTTTAGTGTCTCTCAACTCCTAATTCTGATTGTAAAATGCTATTTAGGGAGATCAGACTGATCATAATCGGGACATTTTTGTGGATTTTTGTAAAAATGCTTTTTGAAGCTTTAAGATGGAGGGATTGTCACCGAAGTCATTATTCCTCTTACAAGTTTTTCAGCATCCTGTTGTTTTGACTTTCCACTCTTATCTCCTGCCAACTTTTACCTACCCAGAGCCAGTTGTTTTGCTGACAGCTGCCATGGCCCATGTGCCATTTTTTGAGCATCACCTGCATGAGGCCTCAGGTGCTCACTAAGGAAAACTCACTCCTTCATATTCTTTGCAGAACCAGGAAAGATCTTGCTTGAAAGATCTCTTGCCCAATAGAAAAAAGAGGTTTCTATTCAAACCTACTCTGTGTGGCATCACTGATGTATTTTTGACTCAGAGAAATCTGTTTATTTTCTGTTCTTAAATCAGGAGTGAGCAGCTCCATGAGCAGCACCACAGCAGAGGAAACACAGGCTGTTACTCAAACACCATCTCTGAAAGGATTGTGCTCTGCTTTTCAGATGAGATTAAGAGCTCAATTACAGAAGAGAAAAAGGCTTTCATTAAATCACACATAGAACATAATAAGGACAAATTACAAAGCTCTTCAGAAGTAAATCTGTGTCAGACTGCTGGGTAAGGAGGCCCTTTAGGGGAGGCCTTCAGAGGTTTCTCCTGCTCTTCTGAAGAAATGAGTCCTGCACACCTCATCTCACCACGTTTTTGAGGAAAGCTCACAACCAGAATCCTATGGGGCATCCAGTGTGCAAATCCCACAGACAGAAATACCCACTGGCCTCTGGATTTGCAGATGTGAACCTGGAGCTGAGTGACTGGATGCTTTTCCCTCCCCAGAAACCCAAGGCACTGCATGGCAGAGCTCAAAGTGGCCAGCAAAGGGTTACAGGGCTGCCCAGAATCCTGCACCAGGTTCAGTCACAGAGTTGTCACCACTTGATTTTGTTCCCTTGTTATTTTGCTCTCCTGGAATATATTATGGTTAATTAAAGGCAGTTAGCTAATTGGATGGTAAGCAGGTGCTGGTTAAAAAAAAACCCAAACCACTGTTCCCCTTTGAAATGCCAGACAGGAGATTAATTGAAATTCCCTTTGAAAAGATATCCCCAAACCTCCTAATCTGTTGATGAAAACAGTCAAGGAAAAGTCAAGGAGAAAAGAACAAACAATGTTTTTCAGGAGGTTTCACAACTCAGGCAACTGCAAGCATCAAGAATTAGGATTGAGGATTGTCATTGCTGCACCAGGAAACCTTTCAAAGTCTCAAAAACTTTCACTGAACAGCAGTGCCAGAATGCCCCAAAGCTGAACAACAATCCCATGAAGGCATATTTCCATCAAGGCTGGGATGAGATGAGTGGGAGAGGATGACTGAGGCTCTTCAAAAGCCAGACCTCAGAGATGGGATTTAATCCTGATATCCCTCTGGGTATCCAGAAAAGGATCAAGACATGTGAGGGAGCTCAGAAAGCCAGAGTGCTCAAAACAGCAGCATGTACACAGAGGGAAGAAGGGGAAATACAGCTGGATACTTCCTAATGCTCTTTGAACTGACCTGGTGTCTGGTGCAGTGAGTCACAGAAAACTTGCTCTAAACATGGGTGGCAGAACTGAAAATGCTCACTGGTAAGCAACAGAAAAAATTAAGAGCATATAGGAGTGAGTGTAGTCACAAGGACCTGGAGAAGAAAGAGCCCCAAAAGGCCAGACATGGTGTAATATCATCCATAATAAGGGTAAAATACATGTTGCTATTCATCATGTATCCAAAGAATTATGGAATGGTTTGAGTTGGAAGGGACCTTTAAAGGTCATCTGGAATGACAGAGTACTGAAAGCAAGAAAAAACCAGTATCTTAAGTGCCAGGGAAAACTGTGTGGAAAGCAACCTAAGGTTAGAGCCAAAACAGCAACACCTTACCTTTGAAATCAAGATTTATCAATTACTGATGCTGTCTGCCACTGAGGGGCACACTAAACCAGAATCCTCCACTCCAGCTTTGCCATGCTGTGCTATCAAAGCTCTCCATGCTGCCCAGCTCCTGTAGAAACTGGACTTTGTGATGTGACCCCAGCATGGCAGCAGCCCAGGTGAAGCATCACCACTCCTACAAAATAAAGCAGTTTTTACCTGAACATCAAACAACACTAAATTTCTCTGGGGAACACCGGGTGCAGGAAAATCAGGGACAGAAAAGGGATGTGTCTGTGGAGCAGAGGGCTGGTAAAAATTCTCATTAGGTTGTTAACAGCTGGTTTCATTAGTCTGCCTACAGACAACCAGTATTACTTAGCAGCTACTGCAGGGTGAAAAGCCATTTCAGTTTATTAATGTTCTCAGAGCTGCAAACCTGGCAGTGAAATTATTTTTAAAGTGGCTTGTAAAGTTTGTCTCTTCTCAAAGAACGTGTCAGGCTGATAGACCAGGCTGTGAAATTTTTGCCCCAATAAAAGGGCGTTTGAATGCAGTTTAATGGCACCTTGAAATGTTCTGCTCTGAGAAACTGTCCCCAAAGTCCAGGTGGACCTTTCTCCATGGGAACTCTTAGAAATTTGTAGAAGCTATAACTTTAGCATTAATTTTACAGGAGCATTTATAGCCCCAGGGTCAAGAGCAAAGCCATAAAATGCTGCTCAAGCCCTGAGCTTTCTCAAACCAGAGGTAAACTTGTATCCAAAGGTCTGTCTAGAGCCCAGGACTACTACATTTGCTCTAGTAGAATTCTGTTTTAAAGCTTAGCCTGCAACCAAGGTAGATTTTTATCTCAGCTTAGTTAAATATCCCCCCTAAACCACCATAAATTATAATTTCCCCACTATAATTCATGTTTTGTCCACTCCTAATTACTCTTTCTTCTTGCCCTAAGCACAATCCTTACTCATACAATACGTTTGATGACTCTCATTAAATTTATTATTCTACAGACATATGTTAAAGTTTACCTGAATGAGAGCTTTATCCAGCTCCTGCCAGAGCTAATGGAGAAGATATTTCAGTTTATTCAAAGCAGCTGTTATCTCAGAAAGAGGATGATGCTTAAATTATAATAAAAGTTCTGCCAGAAACAGTATTCCTTTGTTTCCCCCAACCATTCACTAAAAGCCCTCAGTCACTTAGGAACTTTTAAAATCATTTCTAGTATTCACTACATGGCCAATTACTAAAGGAGCTCTGACCCTGCAGGGCAGTTAATGACCATCTCTGACATATTTCTTACATGTATTTTTTTTCCCCAACATTTTCTTCAACAGCAGCTAACCAGGTGCCTTGCCCTTTTTATCTCCTGTTTAATCCATTTACTCTCATCCTCCATGGCGCAGCACACGATGTTTCCACAGAACCAGCCTGCACCAGCCACTATTTCACAACTCACCCATAAAATCCCAATCTTTGACACTTCCACCTCTTCATCTTCCCATCCAGGGAGGGCAGTCCAGGTCAGCCAGATGCAAATGAGGTGTTTGAAGCTGAGGTGTGATGAGGCACTGATTGCTTGATGAGCACAGGAGGAGGAAAGGTCTTGGCTGTGCCTTGGTTCTTAAATCATCCTCAGTTGTGCAGGAAAATTAAGGACAGAGCAGTGATGCTCCTCTGACCAGCTTCCTCATGGCATTGTTCCTGTCACAAAGTCAAAGACAGGCAGGTCACACAAATTCTCTTTCTCTGACTCCTGCTGGGATGACACCATTGAAAAATAGAAAAAAATTATAATTATCAGGGGTTTTCATAGTGTGAACTCAGGATTTCCCACACTCTGGCAAAGGGGGAATGTTCATTAGGCAAAGGATATGAGAAGGAGCTTCAAATTGTCAAAATCCCAGTAAAAATATTTTTTCCTATGGAACCCTTCACCAAAGCTGGTCACACTTCAGGCCCTTTGTGCACCCATTTCCTGAGGTGCATCTCCCAGTGGGGTGTTCCCACTGCTCCAGGGACCCCACACAAACCTTACAGCCCCCCACAAACACACCCCCAGGAGCTGCACCCTTCCCTCCAAACCTGGGTACCTGCATCAGCCACCTCTGTGCTGAGCTGAGCCTGGTTCTCCCCAAAAGAAGGTGCTCAGTTTATCCTTGAAAAGATTGACAACAGCATTCTTGTGTTCTTCAAAAGAGCCATTATTTCACAGCTGTAATCTCCACACTGAGACTTTATTCCCTTAAAGTGTCCAAGTACACAGGCAGCATCAAGGAAGGCACTGAAGTGAGTCAAGTTTAAGCCCAAAGAGCTCTCAGCTCCCTGTGAAAGCTGAGAGAAGCAGTAAAGAAAGAATGAATGCTCCTGTAATGGCATATAACAGCCACACGGCAAGGGAGAAGTTGGTTTTAGAGAATGAAGAAAAAGCACTAAGTAATAAAAGGTGAGAAAAATCCATCACTCGAACAGGTAAATGAAGGTAAACCACTTGAAGAGACAGACTTAAGATGGAAGAAAAACCCCACAATTAATAGTGTTCATGACACCCAGAGGCAAAACAAGCCCAGGGGATCAGGAAAGAGGTAAGCCTGTGCTCCGAGGAACAGCAGAAATGAAGTGAGAGCTCTGGAGGGAACAAAAGAAAGAGGCACTCTGAAGAAAGGAAGAAATGCCTCCCCACAAGGTGTTTGTTTTGGTTTTTTTAAATCAAGAGTCTCTTATATGATGTGGTAGAAAATACAGAAAAATAAAGGTCAGGAGAAGCATGGTTGATTGGGAACATTCCTGCATAGCAGACAAGATATGTCCTTGTGCAAATTATTCCATGCAGCACTCACATATTTAATTGCTGCTTTTCCTCTTCCTGGGGAAGCAAAGTTGCTTTATTTACTCCGAGCAATATTTTCTCCCTCCTCCCTGGCTAAGAACAAGCTCCCACCTTGGCAAGGGCTCGCTGGTTTACTTAATGCTCATCACAGCCATGCTAAGGAGAGTGGAGCAGGTTAATTTATCACTTGTTCCAATGATTAACTTGCCCAGCTGCCGGGTCCAAGAGCCCCAGAGTGCCTCAGGTTATACAGGATCACAGAAGGAAAAGCTCCATTGCACTAAGCTGCTGCCACACTGGCCCTCTCTGCCTGTCAAACACACTCAGCTGCTCTTGCACTGCCCTCTGAAAATCCCCCATAAAATACAAGTGAAAATCCCTCATCACCTGTGAGAAAGCACAGCTGGGTTCTGCTCAGGGCATTTCAAACTATGTAGGGTATTTGTGAGCTCCCCTTGCAAGGGCAGCATCTCAGGAAAACCAAAAATTTCTTTTCATGAACTCACCATGTTCAGGACACTGCCCCTAGACCAGGTTGTTCCAAGCCCCATCCAACCTGGCCTTGAGCACTGCCAAGGGTGACACAAGCACAGCTTCTCTGGAACCTGTTCTGCTCCTCCCAGATGTAAAATCATACCCAACTCAGCAGCCTCAGACACAGATTTCTATTAAATACCTACATTTTCTAGGAAAGAAATATGGCAAACCTTGTTTGCATCCAACTTTGCAAAATCAACACAAGCTCTTCAGAAAGGGCTGCCGCCCACTTTTCTTATTTTTCCCATTTGGTGGAACATTTTCATTCTGTTGTTGTTTGGAGCAATATTTTAATATATATGGCTGAGCTGCTTAAAATAGTACAGCAAGATACTTGTGTGAGGGGTGGAAAACTGAGCTCTCTCACATCCAGTGTTTCTGTTGTTGGAAGTTTTAAATCCCACCTCTCTGGTGGGATGAAATAGGTGCTACTAATCCAATTTCTAAAGTATCATGCATCAAGCTGACACTATTTTAAGACTTTAAAAACCCCAGCCAATTTAAACAAACCTCTGCTCCTTTCCATTTTCTCTGTTCCACAGTTTATGAAAGAAGACAGGAGAGAAAGATTGTTTTGGGAACTATGTTTTCAGCACTCTAAAAATAATATAAAAACTGCTCTGCCACACTCTCAGCTGTTACAGCCCCAAAAAGCACAGGCTGTCTTTGCTCTCAGAGTCACAATTGTGGTGGGATTTCTACCACACCAGAGGACAATCAATTTTTTGTTTTCTCCTGGAAATAACTACAGCACTTCTGGGTAGCAAGGCAAACATGAGCCTCTTTTAATGGCCCTTGAAACTGGACATGTGAAATAAGGGACACAAAGCCAAAGATCAGCTGAATCTGTGATGTATTAATGGGTCTCCACATTCTTCCCAGGAAGATGAACGGCAATCACTGTTCTGCCAGGGAGACTGCATCTGCTGGGAATGGGGTGGGAAAATGTGCTTTCTGCTCCTCTCAGAGCCAAAATTCCTACACATTTCTTGTAAGTCCCTCTTAGAAAGGGACCATGTTCAGCTGAGTGACAGTGAAGCAAAATGGCAATCCAGGAATAAATGTTCCTGTGCATAACATCCTCCATTCACATGGATGCTTCCTCACTGGCACACAGGAGCAAGGAAGGAACCCAGATGCATCATTGTACATAAAGTCAGATGTGTTGAGGGATGAACAGATCTCACAGGGATATGGAAACCTCCCCTAAAAACCCAGTCCAGGGAGAGCCTGAGCTGTTTTGTGGTTCCAGGCATGAAGATGCTCAGGACCTTCCACAGATGCTCAGGATGGAGCCTGGATGTCACTCTGGAAATGCCAGTGGCTCAGCTGAGAGCTGTGGCGATGATTTACACTGCACTGAGAGGGGCCACAGTCCTGCAAGGGTCTTTCATCAGGAGCAAACAGCAGCCTGGAGGGTGGGGAATGCTGATCTGAGCCACTGCTCATCCTTCACCTTAATGTGGAGCTGCCCCCAAAGTTGCCATCTATCACTTTTTTTTTTTCTCCTGTTGGGTATATTTTGGAGCAGCTGTTTTATGTGGCTTTTTATGGTGATTCTGTGGGAAGCAGCCATTTGCCTGCTGTGATATCCTCACAACTAACACTAACTCCTTATTCCCTTTGGTTTTATTTGGGGTTTTTTATCTGTTTGATTGGTTTGCGTGGGTTTGTTTATTTGGGTTTTTTTCTGTTTTGGTTTGAACTTTTTATTTGCTTTTTTATAAATGACCGGTAAAGTTGGCATAGCCAAACTCAAGAAAATGTAAACCAGGCTTGACTTTCCAGAAATTACTTTTGGCTAGGTTTAGCTGCACACCCAGGCTCAGGATCACCAGTATATTTGCAGGTTTTGCTCTGCATCATCAGCCTGCCCAGACTCTGCTTGGTGTTTCACAAATGGAGAAGACAGTGGACATTGTGCCAAGCTTCATTTCAAAGAGAAAAACCATCAGCATGACAAAAAAGAAGAAAAAAATAAAATTGACCAGTTAGAACAGAACAAATGTCCCACCATCTTCCCCTCCACTGTTATTAATTTTGTATATTTAGAGGCAAATCTGGGTCTAAAGCTTCCATCTCTCAGTTCCTGATGCTATTTGCTACCCTTCAGCTTTGACATCCCCTTGATCTGACTGACTGCTGTCCAAGTGGGACTGGGGATGCTCAGCCTGAAAAGAGGAGACACTGGGAGGCTCCACTGTGGCTGTGCAGGACTGGGAGGGTCCCACAGGAAAGAAGGGGACAGAGTGTTCACCAGGGCCTGTGGTGACAGGGCAAGGGGGATGGCTTTCAACTGCAGGAGGCTGATTGAAGGTAGATCTAAGGAAGCTGCTGTTTTACACTGAGGGTGCTGAGGCACTGCCCAGGTTGGGCACAGAGGCTGTGCATGC
The DNA here is from genome assembly GCF_028551555.1 of Melozone crissalis. Classification (NCBI taxonomy): domain Eukaryota; kingdom Metazoa; phylum Chordata; class Aves; order Passeriformes; family Passerellidae; genus Melozone; species Melozone crissalis. Next base: position 2,190,954 of record NW_026535886.1, read on the forward strand.
CCCATCCTTGGGAACAGGGCTCCCCCAAGGTCTGGGGGGAGATTGCTCAGCTTGGAACAAGATGATCTTCAGGGTCCGTTTCAAGCCCAACCACTCAGGGATCCCCAGTGACCACTTCTGTTGACCCTGGAATCTTGGAATCTGTGTGATGTCACATCCCACGTTCCAACTGGAACTGCCACCCCCCAGCAAAGAGCACAACTCAACCACTGGCCCTTGTGTCAGCCCACCATTCAGTCTGCGCCTGCTCACCCTCGTGATTGTTCTTGCCGCCCTTCTTGCCACCTGCCCTCTGCTACTCCCATCAGTGCTGAGAGCTCCCTGGTGCCTGCATTTTGTCACCCCTCACTTCAAGATGCTCACATTTATCCTTTGTCTAATTTGTCAGCTGAGGGAGGTATGGTGCCATTCCATGGAGGTGGACACCTCCAGCTGCCCGAGTGGGCTGCAGCTCTGTGGGGATGGTGTGGGACAGGGACCCCACTCTGAGGTTTTTCCACCTCTGCAGGCTGCCATGGACAGAGTGGAGGAGATGGAGGTGGATGTCCCGAGTCCTACAGTAGAGGATGTGGAAATGGAGGAAGAGACTGGAGAAGAGATGGAGGTGGATACGGATATGGATGAAGAGATGGAGGTGGATGTGGATGAAGAGATGGAGGTGGATGTTTATGAGGAAGAGGAGGACATGGAAGTGGAGGTGGAAGAACACATTGAGGACATGGATGTTGATGTAAAAGATGAGGAAGAGGACATGATTTTGGGGTGAAGAACAATGCCAGCAGCAGGACAGGCACGTGATCCCCACAGGCAGAGTGGGTCCCCTGCTGCCAGACTGGAGCTAGGCTGGTCCCTGCTCAGGGACGTGGTACCTCGCAAACTGGAGTCTGGTGGCCACACACTGCCTGCCCTGTCCTCTCTTTGGGCCACTCAAGCTCCATTCCAGACCCAGCCAAGCTCAGCTCTGGTAGCAGAGTCCTGCTTTGCCCACATGTGCCAACCTGGGGACACATGGAAGAGCCGTCTGTGCCTGACTGCAGTAACCATGACACCTGCTTTTCTTCTACCCCGATGAACATTCCAGACAGTGATGGCACCCTTTTGTACATAGTTCTACAGTTCTACATTGTTCTACAGTTTTTTGTATTTAGAATAGGATTTAGGACTTAAGACTTTAAGAATTTTTTGTCTTCTACAAATAGATTTAATATAGTTTAGTTAGATAGGTTCTTATGTATATATGTTCTATGGATTGTTGTTGTTGTTGCAAATGTTCTTACATTCTAAAATTGTTCTGTATTGTTGTTGATAAACAATTCTGTAATAAACAATTTTTTTTTCACACCCCCGTTCTCTTACCATTTGCATTGGGCACAGGCAGCATTTGCCAAGTTGTGGTTTCCACTTGCTCCAGGTTCTCAGGGCTGGAGGTCCCCGGGGGAGCTGGCACAGCCACCCCAGGAGTGGGGGCACCTGTGCACAGAGGGGTCCCACTGACAGAGGTCACCCGCTCCCTGCAGTTTCTCTGGACACACCTGGTAGCTGCAGGGGCAAATCCCAGTGTGCCCTGTCCCATGGGATCCCATGTTGGAGCAGGGCTGAGCCTGCCTGCTCCTGCAGAGCCTCAGCCATGGCTCTGCCCTTGGGAGCCCCAGGGCTAAGGAGGGTGCACTGGGCTGTGGGGAACCCCTGTTCCTGAGCACCCTGAGGGGCTGGACCAGCCTGGAGGGAGCCCCAGCCCTACATGGACCAAGATTTCCCTTGGAAACCCTGTCTGTGCTCAGACTCTGGTACAAGCACAACAGGAATTGATCCTCCTAGTTAAAGGTGTTAATTGGCACAAATTTTTCCCTTGGACTTTCTAGTACAGTAAATGTCAGCACTTGTAATCCCTGTTCTGCACTCCCTGGTCAGGCACCAAAACATCTGAACCTGACAGAACATTATTAATTAGCACCAACTTGCAGAGAGCTATGGGGGAGAACCTACCCTCAACACCCAGAGAAACACTTGACATTGATAGTCTGGGGCAGAGCTGAAACTAAAGCATTTTAATGTCAAGAGAGACGATTTTTTTATTGAACAATAATGAAAGCTTTTGCTCTCCTCACCTGCCACAGATGTGTATTGCTTCTGGGTTGTGACTGATTTTTATTAATCTGTTCAGAACTGTGATGCTGTTCCTGGCTAAGGTGCAGAGATGATATTTCAGAGCCAGATGAGCTCAGCACAGCTGGTGCAACACACAGTTTCCACACCCAGACACTCAGGCCATGCAAACTGATACTTTTTCATCTCTGTGCAAAGATGAGTGTTAGGACATCACTGACGTACCACACACTTCTCAGAGCTGTCCCTTTCATCCAGCTCTCCCCAGTCACTTCACAGACTTCACTCCAAGCAGTTTATCTCTGATAGAGTTCAGTGGCACATGGGATTTAATCCTGGTTTTTCTTCATCTTCTCCTAAGCTGTCTCCAGACAGAGTGTGTGGGCACTGTCTGACAGCAGCAGCATTAACGTGTCACCTCCCTGACACTGAGGTTCATGTCACAACTTTTCATCAAAAGCAGCAAATAAATGATTCCCACTGTGTCCCACACAGCTCCATGGGGAGTTTGTGTGGCTGCAGTTCCAGCACCAGCCCTCGTGCACAGGAATTTCCGGAGGAGATACAGAAGGAATCAGCCATTCACAGAGAAAAACATCAGTTTGCACGGCCCAGACCCCCTCAATACTGCAGACTCTGGTGACCCATACTCTGCATTTACACTTCGGCCTCTGTGCCTTCCTTTTCTTCTCACTAAACTCCTCCCAGTTTCCCTCTTGCTCAGGTTGCCAAGATAATTAAAAGCAGCATTTGGAGCAGAGATAGATGATGGGAACTGTCCCAAGGCTTGATAAAATTTATCTTTTCAGAGAATTCCAGCCAAGGAGAGAGGAAAAGCCTGCGTGAAAGAGGTGTGAAATCAAAGCAGTAATCAAATTTAGGTATAATGAGAGAAGCTGAAGAGTTTTTCAATGTTCAGAACAAGATTAGCAGCTCCAGGCACAGGAGGGATGGGACAATTTCCCTGCTGTAACAACTCTGTGATGCAAATTGCATCTCAAACCCTTCTCCCCAGCTCTGGGACCCATTCAGCCACAAATGTGGTGCTGAATTTTTAAAGCAAAGTGGAAGCTGGTCAGAGAGGTGGTTTGCAAATAAAAACCACAGAGGGAAGCACCAGCTGGAGCAGAGAGGGGCAGAGCCTGGCCCTGAGGTGCAGCACAGCCTGAAACTCTAACAAATTAAAGAACTTTCCACTTGTTTTTTTTTTCCCTCAGGAGCTACAGAAGCTGCTTTATGGAATCCCTGCCTCCTTCACACCGCATCAGCCTGCAGGAGAGCCCAAGGATGAAGATTACAGCATCTTCAGCTGCTGCTTCCATCTCCTGACTCAAGTCTCACCAAAATCTATCACCACTGAGCCTTCCCAAAGCCTCAGATTCACTCAGTCTGTGCAGGATTTCAGTTCTGAGGAGTACAAAGGGAGATAAAGGCACTTGCAGACACCAGAGAAGCAATTTCTGCCTGAGGTGCATTTCACTGCCCAGGTTAGTGCCTCTAAAACCATCAAAATCAGCCCCTTTGACAGGACCAAGCCAACAGCAGGACATGAGGGCCTGCACATGGTTGGAAATGCCTTTTTTTAATATTCCTCTCCCCGTCTCTCATTTCATGGTGCCATTGCAGGAGTTAATCCCATCATTCAGCAGCAAGTCTTGGCAATCAGCTTCAGATAGATTTTTAGTGCTGAGCAAATAAGAGGCAATTTTACTTTGTCTCCAATGAATGAAGTTTCACCTAAATCAAACTCTGTGTTCTGAGGCTGGCCAGGCACTAACCACTGCCAGGTCCCCAACCTGGATGTCAAACTGCTCTAATATTGAAAAGTTAAATTTATTTGGCTTTGTATACAAGATTATTCTCTCTCAAAAGAATTGGAATCCATATAATTGCATTTCCAAGCACTAAACTCAGACCAGCCACAAAGAGCACAAGAGACAAGAAAAGAAATAGAGATTTCTAAGGAGATGGAAATTGAATGCTGAGTTTTTTCCATTATAGAAAGTTTCATAAATTATCACCTGCCAGCTCCTTACCTTCACTTGTGTGGCCACCACTGAATACACTCACAGATAAGAAAATGTTTGTCCTACTGAAAAGTGGGTCTAGAAGTAGAAAAAGGCTCAGATATCTGAATTAAAAGACAACATAATGAAAAGAGCTGCCTTATAATAGCAAGATATGATGGACAGCAGGAATGGCTGAAGCCAGCAGAGATAAGTCCATGAACTATTCATGCTACAAAGATTTCTGACAAAACCCCCAATAACCCAAATACAACGTTTTGTCTGGCAGAGCTGATAGGAACCCTGTGCATTTAATTCAGTCATTGGCAGCAAATAGAGATCAGCTTGAAGCTCCTTTGGTCCACTACTACTTATTTTTTTTCACCCACAAAATATAATTACATCTACTCTTTGGGAAGAAATTACTGCTTTGAGTGGTTCAATGCAAAGAGTTTCTTCCCATACCCACTCATAATCAGTCACCAAGAGAAATATTTTCTAAAAAGATCTCTTCAAAATTTTGGAGTGACTTTCAACATAAATAACTGGGTTATTTTGCTCAGAATGATAAGGGAATTGAATTGGGCTCCCTCATCTTAAAAAGAAGTGTTTCTTCCTGGTTCTTCACAAAGAGGAACAAAACACTTTGTGGCAGCAGACTGAAGGGAGGAAGAGGTTTCTTTCCCCCTGAGCTGCACAATAGGAGACAATTTTGTTGCCAAGAGGTAACAAAACCCAGCCGATTTCCACTTCTTTTAGTGTAAGGGAAAAGCTCTGAGGATCTCAGCTGTGGGAGACACAGAGTGGCAGGAGCAGGGGATCTGCTGGGGGTTTTGGGGTGGGGGACAGATTAAAGAAATGTTCAAGTGAAACCTGTGAGAGGTCAAGACTCCATTCCTCAGAGGAGAAATTTGATTTGACCCAAATGCCATTCAAATCCAACAAACATTGAGGCATTTCCCCAAGCTCTGCTGGGCCATCAGGTACAACCCAGATCACTCTGTGGGACCAGGGCAGCCAATCCCTGGTACCGGACAGAGAATTCCCCTGGGAATCCACCTGCATTGCCCATGGGACTCACATGATCTGTTTGTAAAGACCTCAGTATCCAAAAAACTCCACATTAAAAGCCTTTAATTTGGGGTTTCACTTCTCCACCTATCTGTTGTCACTAGGCAGCTGCTCCACTTCAACATCCCTCTGATGGGTACAAATTTTCTCCTAGTTTCCAGCCTAAACAGGAAGTTATTTCCATTCATTCTTCTGCAAGTACTGGGAGCTTGTACCTGCTTTGCTCTTCCTCTTCTGGTGTGCATTTATGTACATAAAATGCCAAAGCCAGGAGCATTTCTTTGTTTAAATCATGTCATTTGTCCTTATTATTTCCTTCCCATATAATTGCATGGATTTGGTGCTGGCTCAACACTCAGAATGTTGACAGCACAAAGTCCAGTTCTCGCACTGATCTCTCCAAGTTTTGGGCCAAGCCTACAAAGAAGGAAATACAGCAAAGAAATTCCAAACAGGGGCCCTAATAAAGGTAATAAAATGCCACCTGTCTGTGTTTGCTGCAGGGAAGAATAGTGCTGCTTATTAAATCACTACAAACAATTAAAGAAGCAGAGGGGAGGAAGACAGCGCTATCGTTTCCAGCTCCCCAGTCCTCTGCCCCTGGCAGGAATTTCATAAAGCACAAATCTCCCAGCAGAAATCCCTCAGCAATTGATTTCCTACTCGTGGAACACAGCAGGCACACACTCTGGTTTTCCTGACCAGAAAAGGAGAATTTGCCTCGATGTTTTTCCCCTCGATGTTTTGTGATGTCAAATCCCCCTCCCTGCACCGAAGTGACATGTTTCTGCATGGTGGCAACCCTCTTGAGAGGCACAGAGAGCTTTGTGTCAGTGCAAGGGACCCCCACAAGGGCAGATCCCTAATTCAGGCTCCATCTTTGTTCACAAGCAGTTCCTAGCAGAAAATTCATTGCATTTCCCCAGAACAGGTAATTTCAAGTGCATTTTTCTCATGAGCTCTTCTGCCTTCCACAAAAGCAGCGTGCCAGGGATTGCTTTGGAGACCAGCATCAGGAAACGTAGCAACACCTAACAGCCAAGATCATCCAAGCCCACTTACCAGCTCACCCCCACATCTCCTGGACTCACTTGAATGCCCAGGAGAGTCTGAAGAGCCAGCTGTTTTCTAAGAAATGGTTGTGCAATCAAAAGGTAAATGACAGGGACAACCAGCCCCACACAGGTGCCCCAGACAGGAGAAAGAGCAGGAGGGATCCATCCCTTACTGACAGAGGTGCAGTTCCAGTGATGCTCACTCCCTGTTTGGGTTGCTTTTGTGGCTTTTACATTAACAATGCATCTCCACACCACAATTGTTCTCCCTCCCTGCAGCCACATGGAAAAAAATTCACTGGTCTCTCACCTTTTTCTTGCCTCTCTCTGCCTGAAATAATTTTTCCCTCATACAACCAGCAGAACAGGGTTCGTTTTCATGCTGGAAAGAAGTCCACAAACTCTTTGACTGATTTCATTATGGAAAACATCACTACATCACCCATTCTCAGGTGCCCCAGGGCAGCAAGGGAGGGAAATTTGATAACAGAGGGGGGAACACCAGCCATGGGTAACAGCATCATATTCTGCCTCTCTCAAGGATGCTTTTCTTCCCAGTCCAGAAAATTCCCTGCCCTTTTTAGGGCTGTAGAATGCTGCTGTCTGCCCCATGAAATGAGGAGCAAATCAAGCAGGAATGCTGCACAACACCTCTGTTCCTATGATATTATTCTGCTGAACCCATAAATTTGCAGAAGAATGGGCACTGCCAACTCCTGATTGCAGAGGAGGGAGTTCGTCACATCCTCCCTGTAAATTAGGATTTATCAGAGATGGAGAATTGATTGCCAAGTAACCTGCAGAGACACAAAACTGCTCTGCAGTTTTCTAGGACTCACTGAACAGTACAAAAAGGTTATTGATGCAGCTGGGGAGTGTTTCTGTACAGGATGTGCACCTCCTGACATCCCAGGAAGGGAAAAATTTACCTAACATTTGCAAGAAAGCAATTCTTCTTATTAGAAAAAAAAAATAGGAAAAAATAAATAGAAAATCAACTTCATGGCAAGGAGCCTCAGCAAGGGTTTGCAGAATTTGTTGAAAACACGTCATTTACAAGGAAATAATTTTCATCTGCCTTCAAGTGGAGTTGTGAAGCAGGTGGAGATGGAGATGTCTCAGACACTGAGTGTGCTCCTTACTGACAAAATGACACTGATATTACCAAGTATTAGAAGTGAAAAACTTCAGTGATAACTCAGCCCTCCAACACAAAACACCCTCTCCCACACAGTCAGCACTTGTCTGAAATCATTCCCCTTGGCAGGAGGCCCTGCATGGCCTGGGGAGCGCTGCACTTCAGAAATTATTCCCTGTGGAAAACACAGAAGTATCTTTATTTCTTTGCTTTTTCTGCTTCTCCTCCATAAGCATCCAAAACTTCTTTTTGGTGTGGTCACCTATAATTTGCATTAATATGATTTCTGATGGGGGCTTTATTTACCCAGCACACAGACTCAAAGGTCTCACAGCTTAAATCCCCAGGGAATTAAATTGGGGCCTGAAATCAGATTTTAAAGAAAGGAGAGCCAGGTGTTCCTGACTGTCACTGCTGTTTTGGCTGTTTCTGGGACCCACACTGAATCCAGTCCCTAACATCCCCACTATGGCCATGACCATGGGGTCCCGATAAGCAGAGAGCACCAGCCATAAACCCCATCTTGCAGTAATCCCTTCCCTTTTCCTTTTATCTTTTGCATTTTAATTATTTTTATGCATTTTATAGCACACCATTTCCTACTCAATTCACCTGAGTTATCCAAATTACATTTTTCTCCATCACACTGACATAACCAACATGGCTCACGCTCTTAGCACTGAATTTTCATGACCACATACATGGCCACAAGAATTATGATGTTCTATTTAAGTAGGTCAGGCTGGCATTAATTGTAAAACAGAGCTGTAATAAATTATTGCAGCCCAAAGCCAGAATCAGGTTTCACTAAGCTCAAACCTGCTTTTGCTTCTTTTCCTTCTGCTTTTCCCTCTTTTCCTTACAATAGTTGATGGTATTGTAAACTTTGTACTCCGCAATGTCTGTTGCCCAAAAGAGTGTGGAGAAAGGAGTTGGCTCTGTGTAATTGCACTGGAAAACGTTGTTCCAGGAAACAGATTTCATCTGTTTTGTTGGTTTGGGGTTTTTTACATTGAGCATTGTACAAAATATTAGACCATTTCTCCAAAACATGATCTTAAGGTGAAGATGAGTCATTTCACTGTCATAGCACACACAAAAGGGAAGGGAAACCAGAGTGAACAAAGCAGCAAATTCATTCAGCAGCAATTTGCACTCCATAACCCTCTGGTGATGAGGCTTTTAGGCCAGAGGAGCTCTGCTACTTAAGCAGACAAGGCAACACATTAAGCTGTTGCTTAGAGATATTGGAATATATTGCACAGAGCCTGCTCCCCGGTGAGATCCCTGAAGGGCTCCTGGCTGTTTTTCCAAGGATGCATTATAGCCCTGTTGCAGTGCTGATGTTTGTAAAGAGTCACAGCTTTTCCAAGCAGGTCAAGCAATGACAGAAGGGTGACTTTTCACAAGTGAAAGTTCAGATGGCATTAAAAAAGTCAAAATAACAACTCCTCTCACTTGGACGTGGCAGATACCAAGGGCTCTTAGCAGCTGTGTTACAACCAGCTTAATGGCAACTAAATAATGTATATTCCTGCCAGGAATGCTGATGGATCACAGCACTGCAGGACACCCTCATCTGCCAGCAGCACTGGAAGGACAGGGGTCCAGGGAAGAGCTGATTCCTACCTGCTGACTCATGCTAACTTTGGGTAAAAAATATCTTTTTATTTTGGTTTTGTTTTCTCATCCTTTCAAACTAGGATTCCTCCTTATGTTTTAATCTTCAGCTGTGCTGAGGAATGCCCTTGCACACCCTCTGTGCACATCTGATAAAGGCAACCAGCAGGAAACAGAGCCCTGTTAATAAATCCATGGCCAAGAGAACTCCAAAAGGAAGCAATCAGCTGTACCCCAGAGTACTGCAGCACCAGATCCCATCACATCCAAGGCTTTTTCCTCACAGGTCCCACAGACAAATTACACAAAAGTTGTCACTCACATGGGCTAATGGAAGAACTCTGAGATAGGGAAGCACAAAAGCTCCAAGTCCAGAGGACTAACTGACCCATAGATTGATGCAGCAGATTAGCTTCTCCTGCTTCCAGAGTTCAGGAGGATGAGGCAGCAGCACCTCTGGCACAGTCAGAGCCATGGGACAGTTTTTGCCCTCTCCTCATGGCAGCACTGACACAAGGGAAGCCCCAGCCACTGCCCTGAGCCCCTCACACCCCACAAAGGTGATGAGCAGCACTGGAAAAGGGACAGTCCACTTCCAGAAATCTCCCTCTTCCAAAGGGCTCTGCTTTCAGCACACTGAGCTGGCTCAGGGCAGCAAACCAACCAAAGTACGCCCTCACTTCCAGCCCTGGAGAAAAGTAGGAATAAATGCTGGAGAGTAAAAGCATCCTGGAATGGAAGCAGATTTTAATTTCTCTCTGGAGCAAGGCTGCTCGAACCCGGACCAGGGGGGAGTGGGAGAGGAAACGAGGGTGTTGAAAGCAGCATTCCCTCTGCACTCAGATTCTCACAGTTAGGTATTAACTGCAGCAAGACTGGCACCGTGTCCTTGCTCCCACTGTCACCAGTACTCTACCAGAGCTCCCTTAATTAACACACCTGCCAGCACAGCTCCTGCTGGCAGCCAGGCAGCCTCTTGCAATGCCACTTCCCCTCCACGACTGGTGGGGCTGGGGAAGGTGTGGTAAAAGAGCCAGGGTCTCCAAGAAGTGCTGGGAATGAGGGTAACCCATTGCAGGAGCCTCCCAACCTCTTTCCTGGCTGGCAGGGAGCAAATAGCTCCAGCCAGCCACCCACCAGCTCCCAGGGCTGCAGCTTTTATTCCCCATCACAGCTGGTCTGAGGAAATTGCTGCACGGTTTGTGTGGATTGCTCCCCTGCAGAGCCAGACGGGGCAGTTATTGATATGTGCTTTCCCTGACAAAAACAGGCTGTTTATGGACTCCCATTTTCCTTAAATCGCTTCCTGAACCCCTTTGCCTTCACTGCAGCTTTCAGGCGGGCAGGATGTGTCACCAGCCCCTGGATCTGTGACAATTATCACCATTCAAAAGCACTTTCTTTGCCACAATTCACCAGTTTACCGATGGCGACATTTGCCCTGCAGCTCTTGCCTGGTTCCCTGAGCTGTCCTACAAGGTGAGCACCATCACCTGCCTAAGCCAGCCTGGCTCAATAAGGCTGGGAAGGTTTTGGGGGGAATCAGAAGGACATCCCAGCTTTGTGGGTGAGTGTTATCCTACAAATAGCCTGACCAGGCACACTTACCTTACCAGAAGCAATTTCAGCCCATTTGATGTAATCAGTTCTGGACATTTTTCAGGACAGCAGGTCCTGTTGTGGTAGGACAAGGGGGAATGGCTTTAAACAGATGGAGGGTGGATTTAAATTAGATATAAGAAAGAAATTTCTTTACAATGAGGATGGTGAGGCACTACCACAGGTTACCCAGAGAGGTGGTAAATGCCCCATCCCTGGGAGCATTCAAGGTCAGGTGGGATGGTTGAGTTCTGAGCAATCTGATCTGGTTGATGATGTCCTTGCTCATTGCAGGGGGGTTGCACTAGATGACCTTTAAAGGTCCCTTCCAACCCAAACTACTCCCTGATTCTATTATTAACCTGCAATGCTTTTAAAAGCCTGAACACTTCATACAAATAAATCACCTTAATAACCAGTGACTGCAAGACAGCCAGCCGAGAACATTTTGTTTTGGTAAACAGATTATTGATTGTATATCTGTGTCCTTGAGATGAACTTGACTCCTTGACAGCAGCAGGAGCCCAACAAAACAGGTTGTCCATAATTCCAAAATGATGGATGGCCTTTGTCTGGAGCCAGCAGCGCATCAGCTTTAGGAAGGCAATAAAGCAGCACTGATTTAGCATTGGCAGGGATTTCCCCTCCCTAAAATGCTGCCTTTTCTTTGTTTGCACAGCTGACCCAAGCAGCACAGTGTGAACATGGGCTTCAAGAGGCAAAGTCCATCTCCATGGCACAGATTTGCCAGGAATAAACTCTTTGTCCCTGCTGCACTGTGCTGATGATGGAGCTGTTGGCACAAAAATAGGTCCAGGCAGCTCGTACCCTTTGTAGCAGCATTTCCAAACCAGTGATTTCCAGGGCTTTATGCCACTGTAATATTTATAATCAAGGAATGCCCAGCCAGAGAAGACAAGAAGAGTAAAACATTCTCTCCAAGCACTCCTCATCACACCAATATGAATAGATCTGTTTCCCCTGTGCACAGCCCCTGGCCCTGGTCGAGCCCAGAGATGCACAGAAGAAATATTTTCTCTGTTGATAGAACAGTTCCTACTGCAAAGCAATCCCCTACATGAATTTAGATCTGTTGGCAATTGTCCTCCCCAAAGCAAACAAGTTTTATTGGAGAACCAGGCAAGTAGTTCTGAAAGGAAGTGCCAGTAATTTGTTTGGGGCATATAAGCAAAAGCCCCTGTACCCACACCAGGCAATGAGCTTTAATTAGTCTCCATCTCATCTCTGACAGGTTATTTTAATCAAGCACATCCTAACCAAGGCACGGAGAGCATGTTCACTATGGATAATGAGGAGTAAGGCACAAGGAAAGGGTAAAAGCACAAGGAACCATCATCAGCACCACAGCTCCTGAAACACACAGCACCCAGGCACACAACCCCTGGCCATGGCAGCTAATTCCAAGATAATATAGACTGGGAAAAAAAGAACAGCTTTTAAACTATCCCAGAGACCAGAGATATACTTTATGCTGAAAAACAGAAAGCCTCAAAGGATTGTGGATGAAAAATACTTTAAAACCCTTTTGTCCCAGGGAATAGTTACAGATCAGCAAATGTAACATCACATTCTCCTGAATTTTTCTGCCGTCTGTATGCTATTCTCTGAAAAAAGACAACAGCAATTCCTGGAAACTGCATTCCCCCTGCAGACCTACCAAAGCCTTGCTTCATTTACAACTCCTTATAAACCACACCAGCTTTCCCAAAGCAGGCAAGAAGAAAGCTCCAGGGGTGTTTCATCTGAAGAACTATCATCCATATCATTCCTATGCAATATAATTGGACAATATAATTCCTGTTTCATTTTCCTTAAGCCCAATGTCTGCTTAGATTTTGGTCAAGGAAATATCTTGAAGAGTTGTACATTAAAAAAAAAAAAAAAATCCCATCTGCTGAAGTCGGTTATAGCCATGTCTTTAAGAAGTGCAATGAAATGTTTTACTCCCACCCAGCTACTGGTGCACAATAATCTTGCCAGAAGAATATAAAACATCCAAAAAGAGGAGCAAAGTCAGACACACTTCTTGGCTACTGGCTCAGATCTATGAGCTGGCCCTCCTGGTTTAATGCACTCAGCCAGGCATGGCAGTGATGGATTCCTGTTTTCCCTTGCTTTGTCTCGAAACAAAGGTCAGGCAATACTTAAAAGACTAAAAGAGAATCAAAAGACTCTGGATTTCCTTTTTCTTTTTTTTTTTCTTTAGGAACATGCTGGTAAAGTGATCTTACATTGTTGCTCTATAACCTGGGGTGCATTTCCAAGAAGCTTCACGGGACTCCTGCACCTCCTGATGCACATCTGAAGGATTTCACTGGATTTCCAAAGCCGGATCAGAGACCCAGCTGGAGGAACTCAGCCAAACTCCCCCAGAGCAGCCAAAAACAGCACAGATCTGGCAAGGTACATCTGTTTATTTGTTTATTTTGCGTGTTGTAATGTAGCTCACCCTCCTCCTGCTCCCTTTGTTAAAACCAGCCACTGTTCCCTATTGAAGCAGTTTAACCCCCTGCTTCCCATCCTTTCATCCCTCACTCAGCCAGTCCTGAGTGCTGCCTGTGTCCCTCCACATCTCCCTCATTCCTGAAGGAAACATCCACCGTATTTACTCTTTCAATAACCCTGCAGAGAGAAAACCCTTTTTTCCCCCCTTCCCCGATCCGAGCAAGTGCTAATTGGTCAGGCACACAACACGCACACACAGAAGCATCGTGTTGATCTGATTGCAAATCCCCATACGTCAGCAGCCCAGAGACCCTCCTCCAGCTCGGATCAGAGGGAAGAGGCTCACCAGTGAGAGCAGCAGGTGCTGGAGGAGGCAGAGGAGCCGCTTCCCAGGTAAGGGACACTTCACTCCCCATCCCCAGCGCCGGCAGTCCAGCTCACTTTACTGCTGTGCGACAACAAAAGGCAGAAGTGAGGCACTTCTCTCTGCAGAGCCTGGGACCGGTTGCCAAACCTTTGATCTTCATGGTGGAGGGGGATAGGGGTCGGTTTTTTGTTCATTCCCTGTGGAGGAATTCTTGGAAGTATGGGTCAGGCAATAGTGATGGATGTGGTGACTGCTACAGGTGAGATGATTCCTGCTGTGTCTCTTTCAGGGTACTTTTCTCTCTCTTCCCCGATTAATCCTGAACTTCTGAGATGTACAGGTTTGTCTATCTGTGCCAAATTTGGGGGGCTGCCAGTTGTTCGTACTGGGGATGGTTTTCAGAGTGAGTAAGTTCATAACTCACCCTTGCTTAAAGGTGTACTTTGATTGCAGGGAAATCCCCTTTAAATGTTAATTTCAGAAATACTCCCTGAACTATTTTTCCCCCTCCTTCTTTTGCTAGGGGACCCTGGGAGTGGGGAGTAGCAGTGTCAGAAACTTCTTCATTGTTTGTGAAATCGCTGTCCATGAAGAGCCTGAACTCCACACAAAGGCAGGCGCTAATTACCACTGGAACACTTCTGCTCCAGCACGGAAAGCAAGAGCTGTGCCAGAGAAACTGCAGCCATCCCTCCAGTCCTCCAAGGGCTGTGAACAGCCAGCCAGGCACGAAATTCCCCCTTCTGCCTCCTTGTTCCTGCCAGCCCCAAAAGAACTGTCACTTTAGACAGCTGAATGAGAGCCGCTCAACTCCCCCAGCAAAGAAAAGCCAAAGCTCACCGGAATGCTCTCAGAAAGAAGAGTTCCTTGACTTCTTTAGAAAGACATTATTCTCTTGTTCTCTTGGTTCATGGAGCCTTATGTCTTCCAAACATTTTCTTCTCCCATCGCCACTTCAAAATCTAACTTCTCCAACGGGGGGGAGAGGTAAGTTAGGTGGTCCAAGAAGCCTCACAACTCACCTTTGAAAATAAGCTGCATCTAAATGAGGTAACAGCTGCTTCTCACAGGAGGGGGAAAATATCCCAACCAAGCAAAAAACCTCTCACTTCTGGGCTAGTGAGGCTTTCAGCGGTATCTGGAGGTGGTCTGTGGTCAATAGGCATGGGAAACATCTTTTGGGATGATCTGAACAGCTCCTGCAGCAACGCAGGCAACAGCTGCTAGCTGGAAAACAGCATGAGGTTCAACTTCACCCTCCAAGAGCAGGCAGCTGATTTCTACATTGTCCTGCCCGTGATCTACTCTGTGATCTGTGCGGTGGGGCTCACAGGCAACACTGCTGTCATCTATGTGATCCTCAAGGCCCCCAAGATGAAGACTGTGACCAACATGTTCATCCTGAACCTCGCTATCGCTGATGACTTGTTCACCCTTGTCTTGCCCATCAATATTGCAGAGCACCTCCTCCGCTACTGGCCCTTTGGAAAAATCCTCTGCAAGGTCATCTTGTCCATAGATCACTACAATATCTTCTCCAGCATTTATTTCCTGACAGTGATGAGCATAGACAGGTACCTGGTGGTGCTGGCTACGGTCAGGTCCAAGAGGATGCCCCACCGCACGTACCGAGCAGCCAGGATTGTCAGCCTGTGCATCTGGATCCTGGTCAGCATCATAGTCCTCCCTTTCATCATCTTTGCCAATGTCTACACTGACGACCTGGAGATCAAGAGTTGTGGTCTCAATTTCCCCAAGCCTGAGAGGTTTTGGTTCAAAGCCAGCAGGATCTACACCCTCATCCTTGGCTTTGCCATTCCAGTATCCACCATCTGCATCCTCTGCACCATGATGCTCTACAAGCTGAGGAACATGCACCTGAACTCCAATGCCAGAGCCCTGGACAAAGCCAAGAAGAAAGTCACCATCATGGTCTTCATAGTCCTGGCTGTGTTCCTCTTCTGTTGGACCCCTTTCCACCTGGCTACCATCGTGGCTTTGACCACTGACTTACCCCAGACCTCCATGGTCATTGGGATACCCTACTTCATCACCAGCCTAAGCTATGCCAATTCATGCTTGAATCCTTTCTTGTACGCTTTCCTGGATGACAGTTTTCGGAAAAGTTTCCGGAAGCTGCTGGAATGCAGAACTTCTTGAACAGGGGGCTGGGGCTGGCAGGTCCCTGCCCTTCCAGGGTTTTTCAGGAGAAACTTTGCAGACTGGAGGAGTGGCCAATGAATGCACAACGTCCTTTCTTTGGTTTATATGTAATGTGTGGTCTGTTTGTAACCCTCATCAGCAACAGGGTTTGTCCTGCCCACTTGCAACTCTTGTATTTCCCCTCTTTGCTCCCACCAACTTGCATTTCTAGACCCTGATTTTAATTTCACCCCCTGAATTACTAAGGACAGAACATTTCCTTTTCAGGGGTGTGCTTCTGCCACAGAGTGGTCCTTTATTGCCATCTGCTGTACAGCACGGACAGGCTGGAGACCAATTTCCAGAGGAGTGCAAAGCTCAGTTCTTTATCACTGAGTTATTAGGGAGGATTGTTTAATGGAGCAGAGCTAATGAGCACTTTCAATGAAACATCTGTAAAAGAGAGGATGAGTATTTAGAAGAGAAAAGAAACTATTTTCAATGTTCGTGTATGTTCCTGTGTGTTTTGGCTTTCTTTTGATTTTGAAGGATTGTCCATCTTCCACCCCACCACAAATTTCCTCTTTTCTGACTTGTTAAATTTAGACCAAAAGGAAGATTTGAGTCTCAAAAATGGTGCCAAACAGCACACCATACAAATACTATAACAACTGCGAGAACTTGTGTTAGAAATAATTTTGAACTAGTTGTTCCTGTAAAGTGTCAAATACATATTTATTTAAGAGTGAGTAATGAAATAAACCTCATGGGGGAATAAAGAGACTGGTCCTTCTTTCACAAGAGAAAATTTATGCTACTTGTGCCATATCTTTGCTATATATATTGCATTTTGCCTATTATAAAATAAACACAGCAGGTTTGTAACAAAATTAAGGTGGTTTGTAAGCCATAAGTATGACTGTAGTGAGCACTGCAGATATAAAGTTTCTTCTTTCACAGATAAATAGTCAAAATACTTGAACAAAAGTATTGGAACAAAAGAACTTGACTGGAAGAGTCTGGAGATCAGAAACTCCATATAGAAAGCTTGGAAAACTCATTCTCACACCCTTTAGCCCTGCTAGTAGTGAAGTTTGTATCTTACTGCTGTTAGGAAGGCTGTCATAGCTAAAATATTTCTTTTAAGCTTTCCTCCGACCCCAGGCACCAAGCTTGGCTCTTACCTGTCCAAATTCCCCCAGGAAAAGGCAGTACAGGGAACATAAAAGGAAAGGAGGCTGCAGTTCTCAGCTTAAATGGGCTCCCAGAGCCATGGGTGGGTGTGGGTGGAGACCCCAGGTGAGACTGCTTGGGGAAATTCAGTGCCCTGAGCACCCCAACACCCAAACTGACAACCCTCGATACCTCGGGATTCCAATTTAATTGATGGAAAACTAAAAACAGATGTGTGTACACAAGATCACTCTGTTGCCTTCTCCATATTAAAGGTGCTAGCTGTGGTAGAACAATGAAGGAGAACACATTCTTCCAGGCAAACCTTCTCCAGGAATTTTGCTTTGGCGTGGTTGCCACCTGCTGGCAATGGGTTTCCCGGGTGGAAAAACCTCTCTGAGTGAGAAAACTGACTCAAATTATGTCACCTCTCACACAAGCTGCCCAATCAGCTGAAACATCGCTGTTCACTGGCACTGGGGCTCTAGGAAAGGCAATATATTTTATTAAGTAGAAAAACTACTGTATTTTTTTGCATGGAAAGGAGCTTTTCAGTGTGAGTTAACCACTTCAGACATGACAATGATATAGCTGGAGTTTTTTCCATTAAATGGAAAAAATGATATGATAGTCACAGTCACAGCATGGCTCAAGCAGGGTTAAATTTCTCAGCACTGTGTCCACTCGGGTTTGAATGTCTCTGAGGATGGAGATGCTACAGTGGACAACCTGTTCCTGTACTTCACCACCTGAACAGTGAATTTCCTTCCTGTGATTTAATGGAACTTTCCATGTTTCAGTTCGTGTCTCCTGTCACTGGATATCACTGAGGAGAGTCTGGTTCCCTCCTCTCTGAACCCTCCACGGGCATTTCCAGACGTTTCTTGCATCCCCTGCCCCTTCCCTTTCTGAGCACGGGCAGCCTCATCTCAGCATCTCCCTATGGCAGCATCCTGCTGCATCCGCGATTTTCTCCATGCCAAACACCCGACAGGAGCCTTGGCCGCTCGTGCGGGTGCCAGGCTCCCGGGGGAGAAGGATTTGGGCTGTCCAGGTGCCCTCCCGAGCCCAGGGGAGGCTGCAGCTCCCGCGGAGCCCCGGTGCGGTTCAGCCCGGCGGCACTAAGCGGCACTCGCTGCTTTCAGCTCAGCATCGCTGCATCCCCCCCATCGCAGCATCTTCAGCCTCACATACAGCCTGGCACTCTGCTCCTGCGGGGAAACAGCACATTCGGGCTTCCTGCGCCTGGGCAGACCCTCGGAGCACAGCATCAGAAGCCAGGCTGCTTCGGCTCCTTCTGGGAGAGCAGAAAACACCTCCAGGGAGATGCTTGCCCACTCCCAGCACAAGATTTGCCCAGGGAAACCCCACACGCCAGCTCGTTCCTTTGAATTTCCTCCCACTGCTGGGGCTGGCTTGTCACACCAGCCCACATCGGCTGCATCCTGAACACTGGAAGCAGGAAAACAAACCCCATTAGCGATTCACTGCATAAATCCCTTCCTAAAGCAAGCACCCTGTCTGGGGTCTGCAGGGAGGCTGAATTAGGAACCCAGGCTTTCCTCCTCCTCCTAACCCCTTCCCAGCCATGCACAGAGTCAGCTCAGCCTCAAAGCTGGGTGGATTTCCTTCTGGAACAGTGTGTGCTGCATCAATGGGTGCAAAGGTGCGGGGCAGCCACCGGGAATTAGGGCTTATATTCCCATTTTTAGGAATTAGGGCTCATATTCCCACTTGTAGGAATTAGGGCTCATATTCCCACCACAGGCTTTCCATGCAGGCATCTCAGCTAGGGTGGGGGATCAGAAGCTGTTGTTGCTTTTTAAATCTTCATGCCGCAGCAATATTGTCTGTTTGGATCAATTGTCCTCATCCGAGCCGTGCTGCAGCTTGTTCTCCCGGGAAGCTCCAGTCCCCTGGGTCTTACACAGTCTCACACTGCCTCCCCAAGGCTGGTCACGATTTTTGGGTGAGAAAAGAAACAATACCCCACTGAGAGTTGAAGGCGTGGCTCTCAGAAGCATCTTGATGTGAGGAAAATATGGAAATAAAAATTAAACATGGATAAGCAAAACCTTGGACTGTGAAAGATGAGAAGCAGAAGGACATCCAGAAGACAGTGTTCAAATCAAGCCAAGGAAGAGAATTTGTCCCTTCCCTGTACAACCTGACACCTGTAGCACTCACCTTGTTTCCTTGGGACTGCTGGGAGCCCCTGGATGCTGATGAGCCGCTGTTGGTCCCACCATAAACCCAATGAAATGACAACCCACTGGCTGTACTGCCAATTCTGGGAGAAACCAGCCCAGTTTGGTGCCTTCAGAGGGTCTCAGCACATCAAGGTTTGACATCCCCACCTGCTGCTGGGACTTTCCAGGCTGGATTCCTCTCCCAGTGAGTCAGGAGCTCACCTGAGGATCCCCTGTGGGCTGTGGGACATGGCCCTGGCAGCTCCCTGTCCATGCCTAGGGCAGAGCGTGTGGATCTTGTCCCATCCACACCACCACTGCAGCTGAGGCTGTGCCTGGAGGCAGTTTTGGGATGATAAATTTGATCTATGGCAGCTCTGAGGTCTCCAGAGGAGCTCCAGGTTTGTCATTGTGGAGTGACAGGATGAGAGGAAATGGCCTCAAGTTGTGCCAGGGGAGGTTTGATTAGATATTAGAAATATGTTTAGATTTTTTTTTTTTAGATTTTTTTAGATATTTAGAGGTTTGATTAGATTATCAGAAATATTTTTTTCACCAAAATGGTGGTCAAGCCCTAGAAAAGGCTTCCCAGGGCAGTGGTGGGGTCACCATCCCTGGAAGTGTTCAAAAAACCTCTGTGTGTGACATTTCATTTAGTGTAGTGGTGAATGTGGTGGTGTGGCTAGTGTGTGATAGTTGGACTCGTTGAGCTTCTCTAAACTTAATTATTCTATGATATCAGGAATCCTCCAAAAAATTCTTTCTAAAGAAACACCTGTTGAAAAGCCCCATTTCCCTCCCTCCCCCTTCTTTTGACTGGAAGCGAGGAAGAGGAGTTAATTTAAAGGCAAAGGCCAAAAATAGTGACTGTAAATATTGCCATGAGTCCTTGTTGGCATTTGTGTTTGGTAAGTGAAGATGCAGAGAGAAGGATCAAAGCTGCCTGAATGGCTTTTAATTACAAGCCTTGTTTGTTCTATTTTCTCTCAGAAAAATACTGCGATTTTCTAACAAAGCTCTTCAACTGGAATTAGACACTAGCCCCAAGCTTCAAGGGCTGTTCAGTGGCTATTTTCTCTTTAAAAAAGAAAGTAAATTTGATGTGTGGATAAAAACCAGGCGCTCTATTGACTGCCTACAGCCGTCAAATTTGGTGCTTCCTGAGTAAACAGAGGATGGGAAGCTTTCCCCAAGAGGAAGTCAACAGCCTGGGGTGCACCAAAGGCTGGTGTCACTGCTAAAGGCCCCCACCACAATGTTCCCTGGCTGCCTGGGGTGGGTGCTTCCCATGTGGGAAGGGGGAGTTCCCTTTGAGGGTAAAAGAAGCTATAATTTGGCAGCAAGACCTTTGTCCTCATTTTCAGTTTTCCTGAGATGATTTCTTGCTGTGTCTTTCACCAGGACTTCTGCATATCTCCATCACCTCCCCTTGCTCCAATGCTTCTGCACAGCTCATGCCAGAAGTGTGAGAAAACTTGGGAATTTCTAAGGTCCAAACCACCCCCTGGACAAGACTCAATAAACCAGCTGGAAAAGGAAATCAGAGAAATAAGGATTCTGTTTCATAACCTTAACCCTCAAATGAGATCAGAGACTGGTAATTAACAAAGTCAGATTTCAACACAATGAAAAATCTCCCCTGAGACCCAGCCTGCTGCTGCTCAGCATTGATGGAAATCCTACAGATGTAATTAAATTTCCTTTATCCATGTGATGGGTTCAGCAGGATCCTTCATGCCATGGCCACACCCAGCTGAGCTCCTTCATCCACGCTGACCAGGAGCTGGGGTGTGAGGCTGATGGACACCATTTCATGATGGATGGGGCAGGTCAGAACCAATAGCTCACAGAATCATGGAATCAGAGACTCACAAAATCATGGAATCACAGCACCACAGACTCACAGAATCATGGAATCATAGACTCACAGACTCACAGAATCATAGATTCACAGACTCACAGAGTCACAGACTCATGGAATCACAGAATCATAGAATCACTGAATCACAGAAGTACAGAATCACAATTCACAGACTCAGAGAATCACAGAATGGTTTGGGTTGGAAAGGACCTTAAAGATCATCCAGTTTCAACCCCCTGCCATGGGCAGGGACACCTTCCACTAACCAGGGTACTCAGAGCCCCATCCAGCCTGGTCTCCAGCTCATCCTCCACAATTCCTGGGGGATATCCCCAGGCAGAAGGGCTCAGTGGCATCGCTGACACTCACCAGATGATGAAGCAGTTTTCCAGCCTAGCACATGCAAATTAAACCTCGGTGCAGATGCCAAAGCAAAGTACAGGGAGAGCCCTGGGTGGCTTTCCATTGCCACCTCCCAGTCACCTCTGGGATGCAGGGACAAGGACAAACACCAGCAGCAGGGGCTGGGCTCATTCTCTGCCCCTTTGTGCTGGGTCCCTGGTGGCAGGTGATTATCTCCAGAAATTTTAATGCCATGAAGGTTGGATAGATGACATTTAAGGTCCCTTCCAGCACAATCCATCCTGTGATCCTACGATTTCCCCTGTGGCTAAACAAAGCAAGAGCAGTGCAAGGCTGAGATCAGAGAAACTCCAAAATATGTGAGCAAATGACCTGTGCATGTGGAGAAGTTGCTATTAATGACTAACATTGAGCAAACATTAAATAGCCGAATCGCAATATGGGGTTTGTTTCACACAGAGGAAATCAACCTGAAAAGCCATTAATCTTAATTTCATGTTGACTACAGAGCTTCTGTTTTTATTCCTCATCACTGAATGAAATCAGCATGACATGAGCTATTCTTGGAGCATTCACTGCACATGCCCAGCTGGAAACACACAGAGAAACTGATGTTTATTGAATGGACAGAGACAGCTCAGGCTCTGCCTGGGCCCCTCTCTGTGGCCAGGAAAATGGTGATCTAATGCAGCCAAAAGCAGCCTACAGGATGATGCTGATTCTTTCAATGGTTTCCTTGGAAAAATCAAGTTTCCTGCTTGGTTTCTTGAAGGATCATTCTTCATTTCACTACACTGAAAATGTGCTGTTTGGCAGTGCTGGTGCTGCTGCAGGCTCCAGCCCTTCCTGCCTGGCTTCAGGCCCAGAGGGGAGGGAAGCAGCCATGCTCTCCCTGACCACTGCTGGCAGCAGGAGCCTCCATCAGCACTGGAGCTACATCCTCCCTCAGAAATAACACAGACTGCAGGACAAACCCCTTTTGCTGCAAGAGTGGGCTGGTTGAACAGGATATGATTTCCTCTCAAAGGCCCTTGCAGCAGTTCAGCCACAGGAAGAGCAAATTTCCAAGAATCCTGCTTATGCCAAGGGCTTGGAATTGGATGACCTTGATGTTTCTTCCAACCTAAACCATTCAAGGACTGTGAGATTCTGTGAATCCAAGCATGGGAGGTGTTGTACTGTGAGGTGAGGGTGATTCCAGCTGGGGAAGGATATTATTGTGCACTTTCTAACCCAAGGGCAGTTCAGGGGTTGCTGAAGCACACAACTTGAGATGGGAGAAGGGGCTGTCTGTGTCCCCCAGCACTGTGGAGAGCTGGCATCACTCCTTCCCTGCAGCCAGACAGGATCTCTGCACTGAGGGAGAGAGAGCAAAGTCAGTTTGCATGGTTCAGCAGCATCATCCTTGCCAAGATACAAAACCATGTTGCTCTATTTATGGATTATTTCACTCTGTCATGCAATCTATCCAGGCTTCAGAGTGCTGAAAGCAGGAACAAAGGGAGTTTGTGAGCCATGGGCCTCTTTGATTTAACAGCACCCAATCTAATAGCAATCCCTTTTCTTGGAGAAAATCCTAAAACTCCCCCTTTCAAAAGGAGCTGTGACCTTGGTACTTCTGCTGCCACATTTTGAGCAAGGGTGTCACAAATCCCCAGTCTAAACAGGCAACAGGGCAAGTACATGCAGCCACTGTGGGCCACTCAAAATAGGCAGGCAGGAGCTCAGACATGACAACAAGGGATCTAAAAAAACCCTGTGCCAAACATCCATCAGCATCACACCGCACATGCTCTACTTTCTTTAGTCCATCTCTGTTCCTCAGCAGTGCCAGGTCTTTTGGCTTCAGGGGTGCTCTTCCCACCTTCCATTTCCTAGAACCACAGAATCATAGATTGGTTTGGCTGGGACAGAATCCTAAAGGATGTTTCATTCCAACCCCCTGCCATGGGCAGGAACACCTTCCACTAGACCAGGTTTTTTCAGTCTGGCCTTGAGCATTTCCAGGGATGGAGCAGCCACAGCTTCTCTGAGCAGCATGTGCCAGGGCCTCACCACCCTCACAGGGAAGAATTTCTTCCCAATATCCAATCTAACCTGACCTCTGGCGGGTTGAAGCCATTGCCCTTTGTGCCTGTCACTCCAGATCCTTGTCCAAAGCCCCTCTCCAGCCCTTTGGAGCCCCTTTAGGCACTGGAAGGGGCTCTGAGGTCTCCCAGAGCCTTCTCCAGGCTGAACAACCCCTGCTCTGTCAGCCTGTCTCTGTAGCTGAGATGCTCCTTTTGTGATTTTTTAGCCCTTTTTGTGATTTTTGTGGCCTCCTCTGGACTTGCTCCAACAGGTTCCCTTTGTCCCCTTCTCTCTCTCCTTCAGCCTCCTCACAAGAAGTCCTCACCACGGAGATGGGACAACTTTCCCTCCTACATCTGCTGCTGGAGGATTCTGCCCTCCATCCCTCCTGTCTCAGCTCTGTGGTTCTCCTCAGCAAAGGAGAAGGCTGGTGGGCAAGATCTGGTCCTTCAGGGGTTGGGGGGTGAAAATCAGGGGTGGGAATAACCAACAGATTCTGCAAAGTCACAGCAGTGAGCTCTGCTGCCCCAGAGATGCACAGGCCATGACTCAGGGCTGCAACCTGGGATGTGTCCGAAGGAGATTCTCCAGCTCAGGGACGGAGAAATTTGCTTTTGCATAAATAGCCACAAAACTAGCTGAGGGGAAGCACAGCAAAATGAGTGGGAAAGCAAGCTGGAGCGCACACAGGAGCAGGAGTCCAGCCGTGGCCGCTTCCGCAGAACAGCGCAGGTACCTGCAGCCACCCCCACCTGGGCTGGGCCTGCTGTCCCTGCTCAGCCCAGCACCGTGTGTGCAGCACTTCATGCAACATCCTCGGCTTCTTGCCCTTCTCCTACAGTTTGTTTGCAACTTCCTCAAGAGAATTGAGGAGGAAGAGACCATCGCCACGGGCATAGGCCTCAGACCATACTCGCCCATCTT
Source organism: Melozone crissalis (assembly GCF_028551555.1). Lineage (NCBI taxonomy): Eukaryota > Metazoa > Chordata > Aves > Passeriformes > Passerellidae > Melozone > Melozone crissalis. Next base: position 2,215,104 of record NW_026535886.1, read on the forward strand.
CCTCAGCAAGACCAGTGCTGGCCTTCTGCGTATGCTTGTAGAGGAAGATTTTTACACTCCAAAGCAAGTAAGCAGCCTGGGCCAGGCTTAGATCCTCCCAGTAATTGCTTGGCCTCCCAATCCACGCATGCTGCTTGCTGTGAGCCTTTCAGGCCACATGGCAGTGGGGTGGGAAGGGAAGCACTCCTCTGGGGAAGCTGGGAACATTGCTCCCTCTGGCAGCTTTCCAAGTCTCCCCGTGCCTTCTCCAGGTGCCTGCCATGGTGAGCTACATCCACCAGTGGCTCATGGCCAATGATTCTGCTGAGCACAGGCTGCACAAGACCCTGCTGGATCTCACCGAAGCACAGCCAAATGATGCAGTCATGACGCTCCTGCGTGTGGCCCCGTCCTGTGACAGGTATGGGGCCCACCTGCCCACAGGGCTCAGGCCTCCCCAGCCCATCACCCTGCAGAGCCTGCCCCAGGTGTTGGAGCAACAGAGAGTTCCAGGGCCCTCTGGATGCTCCCTTTCCCAGCCCTGCCAGGCCAGCCCCTGAGCCTGCTGCCGTGCTCCCTTGCCGCCTCTCAGGGCTCTGTCCCCACAGGGCTGGGCTGTCTGGCTGCTGCTGGCAGGGGGGCACTGGGCAGAGGCAGAAATGGAAGCCGGCTAAGCTGCCCCCGGTGCTTTCTCTGAGACCCTCCTGAGACACAGCTCTAACCCCACAGAGCTGCCATGGCCATGTGGAAGACCATCATGGGCTCAGCCAGGACTGCAGAGCTGGCGCAGCTGATCCTCCTGGATGTGCTGGGCAGCTGGCCAGAGTACAGCACCTGCACCTCCAATGGGGACGAAACGGCTGTCTTTGCCCTGGCTGTGAGTTTCTGCAACCGGCCTTTGCAGGCCCCAAGGCTGCCTCTCCAGCAGCTCTCCATCCTCCTTCCCCCACTGCATCTCCCTGCCTCAGGCACTGGCCTGAAACCTGGCCCAGGGGCAGCTTCAGGCCCACCAGGCCCCGTGCTCCCCCTGCCATGGTCTCTCCTGGCCTCTCCCTGCCACGCTCGGGCCCTGCCACACACACACCTCGGCACTGAGCGCTGTCTCGGGGGGCTTTGTCCTTTGCAGGCAACTGTGGTGACGTGGAAGATCCTCCAGGTGCCCTGTCTCCCACGGATCTTGAAGGTGTATTTCCCCCGCCTATTTGTGCATCTGCTATTCCAAGTGTTCTTCAGCACTCTGGATATGCCAGAGGAGGTCGACACCTTCTGGAAGGGATGCCAGGAAGAGCACGGCCTTGCCACCAGCCCCAACAGGTGCTCCATCCTACTCCTCCTGTCCCTGCCACGTGGCCTGCCAAGGAGCCAGTGCTGCCAGTGTGACCTGGGCTTTGCTGTGCACACAGGTTTGCTGTGCGCACCCTCAAGTCCCTGCTCTGCCTTCTCCGCTGCGAGGATGTGGTGATGGCAATGGAGCGCAGGTGTGCCTGGGACATGCTGCTCTCTCTTGACACTCACCACTTTGCCGTGGCTCTGCTTGCCAGGTGAGACTCCCTTCTCCCCACTGCCTCTGACATTGCTGCTCTGTGCCCAGGTGCCCCATAAAGTGTCCGTGGTGGCCATGGGTCAGAGGGCCTTGGCACTGAGGGATGGCCAAGCAGGCTGGAAAAGGCTGGCAGAGCAGGGTGCCCATCAGCAACCAACTCCCAAACGGCCCATGTCCCCTTGCTGGAAGGGTGCTGGGGAAAGATGAGAACTGGGTGAGTCACGCCTGGGAGACGTTTGCCCCACTGCATCAGGCTCTTGTTTCCTTTTTCCCCTCTTCAGAGAAATTCGCCGCTTAGCCATCCACTTTTGTTCCGCGGTGGCATTCTACCTGCTCGCCCTGCTCGGCAAAGAGATGCCATACTGGGATTTCCCTGCCCTGGCATTCCTTGTGGAGGTGAGCCTCAAGGCCAGCGCTTCCTGGCTGAGCGGCCTCCCAGCCCTCTGGCCTCTGGCAGCCACAGCTGCCAGGACAGTGCCCGTGCCCTGTGCTGCTGCCTGGGCCCGGCCCTGTGCGCTTCTGGGCTCCTACCGGCCGGCTCCCCTGTCACTGCCCTGTGCCTTTCAGGTCCTCGAGTGCCTGGACTTGAGGGAATGCAGTGACTGTGTTCTGGATATCCTGACCCAGAACCTGCAGAGCGAGCACATGGCCAGGCGTTACTTGGCACTCCGAGGCCTCGTAGTGCTGGGCAAGAATCCCTTGATGGTGAGAAGGGGGCAGTGGCTGAAGCCGTGCAGGCAGCGTGGGGCTGGGCAACGCAGTCGCTCGGCCTTGCCTGGGCTTCGGCCGCTGGGGCAGCTGTTCCCATCTCTCCTGCTTCCCGCTTCCGCTGCCCCAGCTTCGGGACAAGCCTTTGGCCTCTGGGCCCTGCGGCAGCAGGGCGGCCTTTCACAAAGTCGTCTTCTGCACAGGCTGAAAAAATGCAGAGCCTGACTGAAAGTCTTGTGGCGCTCCTGGAGGAAAATGACAGCGACATGATCAGGATGAGCATTCTTCTACTCAGATATTTGCTCCTGGATAATGGTGCTCCAATAGCCACCCCCATCGCCCTGCAGCTGGCTGAGGAGCTCCTGCCACTCTTTGACAGCATAAGTCTCTGTGCCCACAGCCACAGCCACTGGCTGCTGCCCGGACCCTTGTTGCCCTGTGCAGATGCACGCCTGTGCCCTGGGGGGCCTGAAGCAGCTGATGCTCAGGTCTTTTGCCCTTTCCTTTCATCCAGGATGACATCCAGGTGCAGCTGAGCTCCATGGCTCTCTTTCAAGAGATGCTGGACTTATTAACAGAAGAGGGAAGAAAGGCCCTCAAGTCCCACGTGCGCCAGAGCCTGCTCCCTCTCTACTTCCACTGCCATGATGAGAATCAGATGGTTGCTGAGGTGAGCACTTGTGGCCAGCTGCTGTCCCCCTGGCAGGGGCTTGGGCTGCCTCCTGCCCGGGCACCTTGTGGGCTGCAGACTCCTCCAGCCTGTGCCACTGGATGCTCCTGTGCCCTGGACTGTGGGGCCATCTGTGCATCTCTGTCCCTCTCCAGGCCTCCCGGGAAACGCTGCATTCCTCAGCCAGATTCCTGAAGAGGAGGGATATAGAACAAATGCTACATGTGGATCAGAGCCTTGGGGAGTGCCTGGTAAGAACAGCAGAGACCCCCCAGCCTCAGCATGGCCAAGGTCCCTGAGGGCGGTGCTCAGTGTGCAGGGCTAACAGCTGTGCCCGCTGCTGCAGCCAGAGGCCACGCGGGCTCTTCTCCAGGCTCCCGTGGGCCTGAGTCGGGTGCCCATGGAGCCCCGGCCCGGCGGGGCTGCGTGGCGGCACCACGGCTCCCCGGGCAGCAGCCGGCCCTCTGCCCCTCCCCTCGGGAGCCCTTGGCCAGCGGCTGCTGGCTGCGCCTCAGGGCTGGGCGGGCAGGCGAGGCCGGCGATGGGCGCCGGCAGCGCCCAGCCCAGGAGCTGAGCCCGCGCCAACCCTTCCCTCCTGCCGCTCTCTGCAGCTGGCAGAGGACAGGAGCCGAGCGGCTGAGCACGTGCGCAGGGCACTGCACTACCTGCAGTGCCCACAGGAGTCCCTGCGAGAGGCGGCCGTCAGGTTCATGGGTGAGTCCTGAGCCCGGGCTCCTCCCCGGCCCGCCGCAGCTCGGCCCCAGCCCCGCCTGCTGCCCCGGCAGCGCCAGCCCGGCCCGGCGCCGTGGAGCCCCGCCTGGCCTGGGCGTTGCTGCTGCCGCCCTCTGGCAGCCGTGCCCTGGGGCGGCAGCATGCGGCAAGGGCCCGGGCCGAGCCCTGCCGGGCCAGCAGCCCGTGTGGCCACAGCGCCGGCAGCACCGCTGGCAGGGAGCTGTGCCGCTGGGGCTGTGACAGGCTCTGTGTTCACAGGCGTGGCCGGGCGGCACCTGAGGGGGCAGCAGCAAGAGCTGCAGCTGATCTGTACTGGTGAGTGAATGAGGGCAGCGGGCTGACAGCGGGGGCTGCCGGAGTAGCTGAAAGCCCTGCCCCGGTAGCAGAGGGCTCTGCTCCTTGTGCAGACATGGGGCGGCGTGGGCAGAGCATACAGAGATTTCAGGGCCACCTTGGGGATTTGTGGCCAGCAGCTTCGGGCCGGTGCCCTTGGTCCCTGCTCCCTCCTGGCCATGGCTAGAGCCGGCTGGGATGGCCCTGGCAGGGGGCACTCCTTGGCCCCCTGCAGATCCGAGATGTGACCATGGCTCTGTCCCTCTCTCTTGCAGCCCTTGAACCACTGACTGCGGACATCAGCAGTGCCGTGTCGGACATGGCAGTAGAAACACTGTATGTCCTCCAGGCACTGCAGAGTGAGCGATATTCCCTCTTCCAGAGGCTGCAAGATTAGCTCTGCAGGGCATGGAGGATACGGCCTCGTCTGTTGGGGCTTGGCTGGCTGCTCTGCTGCCGCTCTGCAGAGACCTGATGCCAGAGGCTCTGTCTGCTGGGGCCACCTGAGCCAGCTGGAATTTTCCATTTCTTCAAGATTGTTCTTTTCTTCTTTTTGTTTTTTTTTTCTTTAGTATATGATTATAGAGTGTGTTATAATACACAGACTCCCAGGAGCTTTCTTTTGCTACCCAGGGTCTGCAGGGCATAGGGGAAGAGGGGGAGAAGGGTATTCTGGCTCAGTAAGCTGCCCAGGCATGCAGTGGGCAAGGGAAAATGGCCAGAAGCCCCTTGTCCTGTGGTGGCTCTGCTGAAGCCTTTGTGCTGGTGACAGAGTGGGTGGGCAGGGGCCGGGGCTGCAGGGATCCCTGCCAAAGCGGTGCCTGGAGATGGCCACAAGCCCTGTGCCAGGAAGGAGCCACCCTCTGTATCCTCCTGCCCGTGTGCTGCTGGCTGGATTGCTGAGGGCTCCCAGGTGCCTCTGGATGGGGCTGCTCTGCAGCTGCTGGTGGGCTGCGGCGCTGCTGCCGGACAGCTTGGCCGGGCTGGGGCAGCCCCTGAGGGGCTGGGGCGCTGGCAAGCCCTGAGCAATGGGCTGGCAGAGGCCACAAGCAGCCCCCTGGCAGCTGCCCGCCTTGTTCCTACCAGAGTTGACTTGCAAGAGGGATCCTGGGCACTCTGGAACTAACAGCATCAGTGTTGATGGAAACCCAAATGCAGGGAAATCTCAGACCTTTGGTCTTGTCAGCAAAGCTTAGAATTAAACACAGGATTTGATCGGAGACCTTGGAAAGGGCTTCCAAACTTAGGTGCTAGAAGCGAGAATGTGGATTTCTAGTTTATTATAGCAGAGAGACGGGGAGGAAGGTTGAAGTGGAGGAAAGTTTAGAGTTTTAGGGCTGAAGATCTAGAAAAAATAAAAGTAGTTACAATGGTAAACAAGAAGCTTAGGATGCAGTGCTGTAGGTTTGTGTGTCATAACATGATTGGCTAAGGAAGCTTACACTGTAGCATGAGCCCCTAAGACGAAGTATTGAAGGATTGGCTGCAAAACATAAATATCCTTGTTGGCAGTGTCTTCTTGGCCAAGAAATCCTTCAAAGCTCTTGTAACTACAAGTCTTGCGGCCTTGTGAGCCATGCGGTGGAGATGTGAGCCAAACTCACCCTTCCTGTCTTTGTAGCAGAGAAGAAAAAGCAATGGCATCATCTAAAACACTCAGAGGTCTGCTCTCTAGCTTGTTCCAAACTCCCTCAAATCCCCCAAAGTGGGATTTCGCTACAAAGAGATGACAAGGGCTCTTAGTGCTGGCTCTTTGACTCCAGAGCAGCTGTTTTAGAATCTTTCCCATAACCCTGTGTAGTCATGTGCCAGAAATGGATCATTTGAAGAAGCTTTCCCAACTGACTTGCATGGAGGTTTGTCTGAAGGGTATTTGAGGAGAAAGGCTCCCAGCAGAGGTCTGGGCTTTGGCCGAGCTGTGTCCCCTGCTGATTGTGAAGTGTGCCATCAGCTGCAGGGCATCCTGGGCTGAAAAATATCATTGAGTCACTTGGACTTGCTCTTTTAGGCCTCTAAGAGCCGGACCAAATTTCGGGGCACATTTGGAGACCTCATCAATGAGCGCGTGGACGACCTCGGATTTTCCCAATTGCTGGGAATGGTTCCCCAGGTCCTTGGTGTAAAATCAGGCTCCTCAGCAAGTGCAGATCTGCAAGATGAGAAACAATTTAGGCAATTGGTGATGCATCTTTCTAAATCGCTCTCCTTTCTCTCCTTTTTTCAAATACAAAGCTGTATTTTGTGTCAGGTACATACAGGCAACATGTGTATTTGTGATTTTGATATGTGTGGAAACCAACCATGGGACACTTATAAAGACGAATTCTAATATAACTGAGGAAAGCAAAGCATGGAAGAAGGCCTTTGAACCTATCCTTTGTTCCTAATTAGCTTTTATAAGTCTTAAATTGATTTAGAAGCATTTGAATTAAAGCTTTGAGGATGTTGCTTTTTGACAGGAACTTTCTGCTTGTAGCTAAGCCTTCAAGAGTTTTGCAATAATAACCTTTTGAAGTATAATTTCAGAATATTGCTTGTAGTAAGGATCTCTGAAACTATAGCTTTAGAATATATAAAAAGGAAATATGCCTATCTCAGGCCTTGACAAAACAGTGAAAAGCAGCTTGAGGAATGAATATGAATATCAACGCAAGGACTAACGGTTTTGACCAAGGGAAGCTGGATATCGCTGTTGTGAGATTTATAGTCCATGCAATCAAAAGGTAAAGCCATGTCTGGAATCTGGACCCCACCAGCTGGGAGACTTCTTTCTTCGTTCAGAAGTTGGACCCCCCACCACCTGGGATATTCCTTTTCTGGGATACATCCTGAGAAAAAATAATCACAATACTGTATAGAATTGTGATGTAAAAATTGGGAAAAGAAACTACTGATGAGTAAAAAATTTGGACTAGAAACTGCTGAGAAAGCTTAGGAATGCCCCTATAAATACTGGTAAGCCTCAACTATCCGTGTGCAGTTGAGGGAAAACTTCCCGCACTGTACTCAGCGCTGTATTGCTCATACTTTACCAGAATAATTAATAAATTGATTACTGCTTGAATAATGACCTACTCAAGCTTCTCATTTCTAACATTATAGTACTGTTTACTGTATAGTACTCTGCCCAGGGGCAGAGCCCGCACCGAGCCTTCCCTGCCGGCGCTCCCCGCAGCTGCTGCAAGACGAGAGCCGAGCGGCCGAGCACCTGCGCTGGGCCCTGCCACACCTGCAGAGCCCACAGAGGCCCCTACGAGAGGCGGCCGTCAGGCTCATGGGTGAGCCGGCAGCCCCGCGCCCCTCCCTGCCCCCGGCCCGGCTGCTGCCCCGGCTAAAGCGGGAGCCGCGCCCCGGCCGCTGCGGCCCCGCCCACCCTGGGCATTGCTGCCGCCGCCCTCCCGCAGCCGTTCCCTGGGGCGGCAGCGGGCGGCAGGGCCCGGCAGCAGCCCTGCCCGCCAGGAGAGCGTGCGGCCACAGGGCTGGCAGAGCCCGTGTCGGGCAGCTGTGCCGCCTGGTGCCGCCACATGCTCTGTCTTGCCAGGGGTGGCCGGAGTGCTCGTGATGGGGCAGCAGGAGGAGCTCCAGGTCCTCACTGAGGGTGAGTCAGGGCAGCCACGTGGCAGCGAGCACTGCCAGGGGTGTGGGGGCAGCTGCAAATCCCGGCTCCGCAGCTACAATCCGTTCCCGGGCTGCGGAGGGCTCTGCTGCCTGTGCGGACCAGGGGTGGTGGGGCCACAGCCCAGAGAACTTTCGGGGACACGGGGGGTCTGTGGCCAGAACCCTCTGGCTGAAGCCCTTGTCTCCCGCTCCCTCCTGGCCATGGCAAGAGCTGGCTGGGATGGCCCTGGCAGGAGGCTTTCCTTGGATTCCCTCAATCCGGCCTCTGACCGTGGCTCTGTTCCTCTCTCTTCCAGCTCCTCAGGGAAGATGAGAGCCCATCCTGCATGAACACATGGGTTCAGCTGAAATTCAAAGCAAGATCTGCATAACCTCATTTGTCTCCTGCATCAGATGTACCTATACCGGCCTCCTTCGATGATTTCCAGTGCCCATCAAAGATGGGAGAATCGACAGAGCAGAAGGGACCAGCTGCAGTTCCAGCACGGCTCTGGCTACTCAGAGCTGAGCCTGTGTGAAGCCCCAGCAGCTCCTGCCATGTCTCTCCCTGTTGGCACCTCCCTCCCTGCAGACCTCAGGCCCTGCCCATCCCCTTTTCTGCCTCCCAGCTCACCCCTTACCTTCGCTTTCCCTTAATAAACAGTTTGGGTTTTTCACTTGAACCGCATATCCGTGGAGCTGAAGTGACACAAAACCTGAGCCCGGAGACACGCAGGGCCCTGCTGCCCTTCTCCTGCCTGCTGTGTTCCGGGCACGGACAGAGAGGAACAAGGGCAGCTCAGGCTGCAAAGTTCCCTGTCCCGCTGCTCCAGTTGCACAGCGGCGTGGACTTAAAGGGCATGCTGAGCACGCTGAAGGGGACAAGGACTCTGAGTTGTAGAAGAGCCAGCTTGAGTGTGCTCTGAACCCAGCCATGAGGAATTCCAGTGCAGGCATCCACGGAGGGCAAAGGAGCTTGCAATGGCAGAAGTTTCCACAAAGAGCTTCCTGAAAGCACAGCAATGCTCCATCCCTACACAGGGACAGGAAGAGGGCAGTGAGACCAGAGGCAGGGGCCCAATCCCATCCCTCTGGGGCATGGCTGCAAAACAGCCGCAGCTGTGTCTTCCCGTGCCTGTGTTTGGGCTGTGCGGAGGCCAGAGCCAGCCAGCTTGTGCTCTGCTGTGCCAAGAGCGTTCTGGGCAGGCAGGCAGGCAGAAGTGCCGCTTGCACTGTGGGGAAGGGGGTCACGAGAGCTTCCTGCGGGAACAGGGCTCTGCTCCTTGCCTGGGAACAGCCTGGTTTTGCTGTCGTGAGCGCAGGCAGGAGCTCGGGCACTTGAAGGGGCAGCGGGCAGCTCTTGTTTATAGGGGGTCTGGGGCTGCGTGCCACAATGGACACGAGGAAACAGGCTCGGGAGAAGGAAGATGAGCTCGAGCTGGAGTGCCTGTGCTACAAGGTGCAGAAGTAATTGAGCCTTGCCAGGGTTTCTTAAGTGTGTGTTGGTGTTCCCTGGGAAATGGACACATTTGGGGAAATGCCTTTGGAAGAGAGGGGCTTGCTTCTCAAGCAAAGTGCTTCCCCAGGAGCCTCTAGTGAGCTAGGTGCAGCTGTCTCCCTTTGGCTCCTTGCGCTCCTTTCCATCCTTGAGGCCCCTTGCACTTGGCAGAGGGGCATGGCAAGGGAGAAGGCTGTGAAGAGCAGCTTTGGCAATCTGCCTGGGCCTGCAGAGACCAAGGCAAGCACCAGCGGCAGGGTGTGTCCGCCGCCTTTGAGCACAGGACAGAGGGGGATAATCTCTGTCCAGCCAAGAGCCCCAAATGCCTCTCAGAGACCTGTGAATTCAAAGGCCTTTATGCACATTCATGCCATCTTCCCTATCTGCTGTGTTTTAACTCTTGGCAAGATGCATTTGCCTCTTGCTTGCTGGAAGCTGCTCTGCTTCAGGGCCAGCAGCGAGCTGGGCTGTGCGGGCCCCGTGGAGAGTCCTTCCCCGAGCACTTGGCAGCTCTTGGTGTGTCCAGGGCTGTGTTAGACATTTGGGGCAATGGATTCCTTCCAAGCGGGGGCACCTTGGCTGGGGAGTGGTTGGCCCCGGGGCACGTGGCAGCATGTCCCTTTGTGACACGGTGCAGCAGGTTCCCTGTGGAACCGAAAGGGACACCGTGTCTTGGCAGCCCTTTGTGACACGCGCTGACATAGGGGCTGGCAGCCACACAGCCACGCCACAGTGCTCAGTGCACGCAACGGGACAGGAGGTGACAGAGCGGTGCTGTGAGGCGACCCTGCACAGTCAGCTCGTTGGCTGCTGACCTGGAGCTTTTCCAAGGCATTCCTCCTGTGGCTGGCCTCACGGCCAGACCTCGGCATTTGGTGACTCGGAGCTTTTCCGAGGCATCTCCCATCCCTGCAGCTGGTGCCCTCGTGGCCAGGCCGTGGGACTTGGTGACCTCCATTGTTTGCCAGGAGTGTCCTATCATTGTGGCAGGAGCCCTCGAGTGCAGGACTTGCTGTGCTCTCGCCTTTCTGAGGCTCCTCTGTTGCAGGTGCCTTCAAGGCAAGACTGCAGCCCTTGCTGACGCAGGCCTTTGCCAAGGCATTTGAAAGGTTAGACAGCAGGATGGCGGGCGGACTGCTCAGTCTGTTCAAGGGGCTTTGGGGCAAGAAAAGCAAAGGCCCTGCAGCTGCCCCAGTGCAGAAGCCTGCAGAGCCAGAGAAGTTGCAGATGCTGCAGGACGGTGAGTGGTGGAGCTGGGCTGCTGGGCCGGTGCCTGCAGCTGGCCTGGCCCTGCCCCACCCCATCCCATCCCATCCCATCCTATCCCATCCCATCCCATCCCATCCCATCCCATCCCATCCCATCCCTGTGGACATGCCCATGGACGGGATGGGAGAGAGACCGGGGCTGCGCCCCTGAATTGCCGTGCTCCATCCCCTGGGCTCCCGTGGGGCTGTCCCTGCCTGGGGAGCGCAGGGCTGGGCTGTGTTCTCCAGCCTCTCCCGCAGCCCCTCACCTCTGGCTGCGCTTGCTCTTTAACAGATGCAGCCAGGGACCCAACTCAAGAGCAGGAGCCCACCCGTGGCCGCTTCCACAGAACAGCGCAGGTACCTGCGGCCATCCCCACCTGGGCCGGGCCTACTGGCGCTGCTTGGCTGATCCCTGCGCTTGGAGCAGGCCATGGAACGTCCCTCCCCTCCCTCCCTCCTTCTGCTGCAGACACTGCGGAGGTTTCTGCACCTGGGCCGCACAAAGACCCGTGGCACCGGCACCAAGGGCACGGCCCAGCCCGACTCCAGGCCTGGCCAGCTGCGGGCAGAGGCTGCTGCCATCTCAGCGTCCTCGGAGCTCGCAGCAGCCTCTGAGCAGGACACGGCCCAGGGCAGGGCGGAGGCTGGCATGGCCCTGACTGAGGGCATGGCCATCACCCACACCCAGGCTCAGGGCATGCCAGACACTCAGGCCAAGCCCACACTGACCGTGGCTCCTGCACCCACTCTGGAGGTTTTCCAGAAGCGTGCAGCTTCTCCACAGCAGGTAAGTGACGAAAGTGAAGGGAGAACGAGCACACATCCGATTGATGAGCATCGATCTCAGATTTATTGATCCAGCTTACACACTTTTATAGTAGTGTTAATTAAGTTCATACATATTGCAAAACCCGAGCTCATCACTGCTTACAGATTACACACCAACCCCTCCTTTGTTGTCAATACCTGTGGTTTCTTGTTGAGGCTAATACTTGTTTTTCTGATCCTGCTGTTGACTTGTTATTGAGCACCCTTCAAGGACTCCATGTTTTCCACCATGTTTTTCTCATAACTTAGCCAAGGACAAGGTATTTATTGTTTTTAAGGAAAAGCCTGAGAACTTGCTGGTTACAGCTGCCTTTTACTTTTTAACCAGCTGTATGTGATCATGGCCTTTTTCTATAAGCCATGTCTGAAAAAAGCTCTCCACAGCTAAGCAAACTGGGGCCAGGGCTGAAGGCCTCCCAGGATCATGTGGCTCCTCAAGCTACATCCGCTGGACCCCCTCAGCCTTTGAGGCCATTACAGTGGGGTGGGAAGGCAAGCACTTCTTCGGGGAAGCTGGGCAAGTTGCTCCCTTGGACAGCACTCCAAGTCTTCCCCACGCCGCGTCCTCCAGGTGCAAGCCATGGTCAGGGATATTCTCCGGAGACTGGCGTCCTGTGTCACCGTGGATGCCAGGCTGCAAATGGAGATTCTGAACCTGACAGAGGAACACCCTGTTCAAGTGGTGATGAGCCTCCTATGCTGTGCCCCAACGTGTGACAGGTACGGAGCACAAGTGCCTCGAGAGCTCAGTGCTCACCGGCCCGTAGGGCCCCTCACCCTGTACAGCCTGTCCAGTGGGCTCTGCCAGACAGGCAGAGAGCTGCGGGAGCCTCGGGCCCCTCTGTTTCCTGAGCCTCTGCCATGCTCCCTCTCTGCCCTTCAGGGCACCGGGGCTCTGTCACCCAGCCCCACGCAGCCGCACGGGGCACGGTGCTGACGCACAGCTCTGCTCACACAGAGCCGCCGCGCTGATGTGGAGAGCCATCGGCACGTCCGGAGTGGCCGCCCAGGAGGTGCTTCCAGCGCTGCTCTCTGCCATGGAGGAGCAGCCGCCCTATGGCAGCTTCTCCTGCGGAGACAAGGCTGTCTTTGCCCTGGCTGTGAGTTTCTGCAGCTGGTCTTTGCTCGCCCTCCTGGTTGCCTCTCCAGCACCTCTCCCTGCTCTCCCTAGCCTGCAGCTCCCTGCCTGGGCTCAAAGCTGGCCTAGGGGCAGGCTCAGGGGCAGCAGGCCGCGTGCTCCCCCTGCGTCTCCCCTCGGGCCCTGCCTCATAGACACCCTGGCACTGAGCGCTGCCTCAGGCTGCTTTGTCTCTTGCAGGCAACTCTGGTGCTGTGGAGGATTGCTCCCATGTGTGAGTGGCACTGTGCCATTCTGCTTCATTCTCCCCAACTGTTTGTGGCTCTGCTCTTGCAAATTTTCACCACCACAGAGCAGATGCCAGGGGACATTGAAACTGGGAGATTCTGGAGAGCGTGCCGGGAAGAACACGGCCTTCCCTGCCATCCCCACAGGTGCCAGTCGCCCTGTCCTTCCCACGCCCTCGTGGCCAGGGCCAGCGCTCCCAGAGTGACCTGGCCTTTGCTCGGCATGCAGGTTTGCAGTGCAGACCATGAAGGCTCTGCTCTCCCGCCTGGGCTTTGACAAGAAGCTGGTGGCTCTGGAGAACAAGCGGGTCTGGGAGAAGCTGCTCTGTGCCGACACCCAGCACTATGCAGCAGATCTGCTGGCCAGGTGAGATCTCCTACGCCCCGCCGCCACCGTCAGCATTTGTGCTCCCTGCCCAGAGTGCCCCACACAGTCCCTGGGGCTGTAAGCGAGAGCCCTTGTCAGCGAGGGAGGGCCGAGCAGACTGGGAAAGGCTGGGAGAGGAGGATGCCCAGCAGCAGCCGCCTCCCAAGGGCCCCATGTCCCCTTGCAGAGTGCTGGAGAAAGATCAGACCTCTGTGAGACCACGCCTGGGAGAGGTCTGCCCGCCCGGCTCAGGGCCTTGTTTCCTTTTTCCCATGCCAGGGAGATGCGCCGTGGCTTGAGCCCCTTGTGTCCCCACATGGCCTCACACCTGCTCAGCCTGCTCCTCGGGAAGCAGCCCCGCTGGCATCTGCCTGCCCTGGCGTTCTTTGTGGAGGTGAGCCTGATGGCCAGCGCTGCCTGGCTGAGCTGCCTCCCAGCTCTTGGGCCTCCCGTAGCTGCAGCCACCTGGGAGGCTGCCCACACCCACTGCTGCTGCCTGGGCCTGGCCCTATGAGGCTCTGGGCTCCTGCCGGCCGGCTCCCCCATCACTGCCCTGTGCCTTTCAGGTCCTGGAGTGTCTGGACTTGAGCAAACACGGTCCCAGTGCCCTGCTGGTGGTATCCAGGCACCTGCTGAGCCAGTGCAGGGACAGGCTGCGCCGGGCGCTCAGAGGCCTTGTGGTGCTCAGCAAGGAGCCCTCGCTGGTGAGAAGGGGCAGTGGCTGAAGCCATGCTGGCAGTGTGGGGCTGGGCAACGCAGACCTCTGGGCTTGGCTGGCCTTTGGCAGCAGAGGCAGCTGCTCCCAGCTCTCCTGCCTCCTGCTTCAGCTGCCCCAGTGCCCCAAGCAGCTGTTGGTTCTGCGGCCATTCACGGCTTCACAGCACAGCCTGGTCTTGCACACAGGCCGGAGGAATATGCTGCCTCTATCCACACCTGGTGGAGCAGCTGGCTGACCCAGATGCAGAGGTGGTCTGGATGAGCCTCTGTGTGCTCACACATACGCTCCAGGACAAAGACCTCCTGCTACCCAGCGTCACCGCCCTGAAGCTGGCTGAGTCCCTCCTGCCACACTTTGAGAACGTAAGGCTATGTGGCCCCAGCCAAGGGCACTGGATGCTACCTGGAAACTTTGTGCTCTGTGCAGTTCTGGGCCTTTGCCTCAATGGGCCTGGAGTAGTTGGTGCTGAGGTCTTTTGCTTTCCTTCCAGGACAACAGCCACGTGCAGCTGCTCTCCATTCAGCTCTTTTGCAAGGTGATGGAGCTGGTAGTGGAAGAGGGGGAAGAGCTTCTCACGACATTTGTGAACCAGAGCCTGCTCCCTCTATTCTTGCGCTGGCACAATGAGAACCTGTATGTGGCCAAGGTGAGGTTTTGTGTGATGGTGCCGCATCCCTGGCAGGGGGCTTGGCCACCTCCTGCCCTGGCACCTGGCGGGCTCCAGCCTCCCCATGGTCATGGCACAGGGACACAGGTCCTGTGCCCTGGGCTCTGGTGCCACCTGCAGCTCTCTGCCACTCTCCAGGCCTCTTTCCAAGCCCTGCTTTGTGCGGCACGCTTCCTGAAGAGGAGGGACCTTGAGGAGCTGCTGACGAAGGCGTGGCGGATTAAGTTTGCTGAGAGCCTGGTAAGGACAGCCGGGGAGATCGAGCCCTGCCCCTGGTGCACGATGTGGAGGACCGGCAGCTGTGCCACTGCCCAGCGCCGCAGCCAGGCCCGCCAGCCTGTGCCCCCCATGCTGCTCCCTGTCCCGGGCTGTGTGGGCCGGCTCGGCCGGTGCTGGGGCCAGGGAGAGCCCGGCCAAGGGGCAGAGGCCATGCCAAGCCTTCCCTGCTGGTGCTCCCCGCAGCTGCTGCAGGACGAGAGCCGAGCGGCTGAGAGCCCACAGAGGACCCTGCGAGAGGCAGCTGTCAGGTTCATGGGTGAGCCCTGAGCCCGGCGCCCCTCCCTGCCCCCAGCCCGGCTGCTGCCCTGGCTACAGTGAGAGCCGGGCCTCTGCAGCTGGCTGGGATGGCCCTGGCAGGAGGCTTTCCTTGGATTTCCTCAATCTGGCCTCTGACCTTGGCTCTGTTCCTCTCTCTTCCAGCTCTTCAAGCCCTGAAGGAAGATGAGAGTTCATCGTGCCTGAGCAAACTGCTTCAGATGATCTTTGAAGGAAGATCTGCAGGACTTTGTCTGATGGATCAGATGTACCAGTGTCCATCAGCGATTTCAAGTGCCCATTGAAGATGGGAGCACCTGCAGAACAGGATGGAGCAGCTGGAGCTCCAGGCACAGCATGGCTGCTCAGAGCTGAGCCTGTGTGAAGCCCCAGCAGCTCCTGCCATCTCTCTCCCTGTTGGCACCTCCCTCCCTGCAGACCTCAGGCCCTGCCCATCCCCTTTTCTGCCTCCCAGCTCACCCCTTACCTTCGCTTTCCCTTAATAAACAGTTTGGGTTTTTCACTTGAACCGCATATCCGTGGAGCTGAAGTGACACAAAACCTGAGCCCGGAGACACGCAGGGCCCTGCTGCCCTTCTCCTGCCTGCTGTGTTCCGGGCACGGACAGAGAGGAACAAGGGCAGCTCAGGCTGCAAAGTTCCCTGTCCCGCTGCTCCAGTTGCACAGCGGCGTGGACTTAAAGGGCATGCTGAGCACGCTGAAGGGGACAAGGACTCTGAGTTGTAGAAGAGCCAGCTTGAGTGTGCTCTGAACCCAGCCATGAGGAATTCCAGTGCAGGCATCCACGGAGGGCAAAGGAGCTTGCAATGGCAGAAGTTTCCACAAAGAGCTTCCTGAAAGCACAGCAATGCTCCATCCCTACACAGGGACAGGAAGAGGGCAGTGAGACCAGAGGCAGGGGCCCAATCCCATCCCTCTGGGGCATGGCTGCAAAACAGCCGCAGCTGTGTCTTCCCGTGCCTGTGTTTGGGCTGTGCGGAGGCCAGAGCCAGCCAGCTTGTGCTCTGCTGTGCCAAGAGCGTTCTGGGTAGGCAGGCAGGCAGAAGTGCCGCTTGCACTGTGGGGAAGGGGGTCACGAGAGCTTCCTGCGGGAACAGGGCTCTGCTCCTTGCCTGGGAACAGCCTGGTTTTGCTGTCGTGAGCGCAGACAGGAGCTCGGGCACTTGAAGGGGCAGCGGGCAGCTCTTGTTTATAGGGGGTCTGGGGCTGCGTGCCACAATGGACACGAGGAAACAGGCTCGGGAGAAGGAAGATGAGCTCGAGCTGGAGTGCCTGTGCTACAAGGTGCAGAAGTAATTGAGCCTTGCCAGGGTTTCTTAAGTGTGTGTTGGTGTTCCCTGGGAAATGGACACATTTGGGGAAATGCCTTTGGAAGAGAGGGGCTTGCTTCTCAAGCAAAGTGCTTCCCCAGGAGCCTCTAGTGAGCTAGGTGCAGCTGTCTCCCTTTGGCTCCTTGCGCTCCTTTCCATCCTTGAGGCCCCTTGCACTTGGCAGAGGGGCATGGCAAGGGAGAAGGCTGTGAAGAGCAGCTTTGGCAATCTGCCTGGGCCTGCAGAGACCAAGGCAAGCACCAGCGGCAGGGTGTGTCCGCCGCCTTTGAGCACAGGACAGAGGGGGATAATCTCTGTCCAGCCAAGAGCCCCAAATGCCTCTCAGAGACCTGTGAATTCAAAGGCCTTTATGCACATTCATGCCATCTTCCCTATCTGCTGTGTTTTAACTCTTGGCAAGATGCATTTGCCTCTTGCTTGCTGGAAGCTGCTCTGCTTCAGGGCCAGCAGCGAGCTGGGCTGTGCGGGCCCCGTGGAGAGTCCTTCCCCGAGCACTTGGCAGCTCTTGGTGTGTCCAGGGCTGTGTTAGACATTTGGGGCAATGGATTCCTTCCAAGCGGGGGCACCTTGGCTGGGGAGTGGTTGGCCCCGGGGCACGTGGCAGCATGTCCCTTTGTGACACGGTGCAGCAGGTTCCCTGTGGAACCGAAAGGGACACCGTGTCTTGGCAGCCCTTTGTGACACGCGCTGACATAGGGGCTGGCAGCCACACAGCCACGCCACAGTGCTCAGTGCACGCAACGGGACAGGAGGTGACAGAGCGGTGCTGTGAGGCGACCCTGCACAGTCAGCTCGTTGGCTGCTGACCTGGAGCTTTTCCAAGGCATTCCTCCTGTGGCTGGCCTCACGGCCAGACCTCGGCATTTGGTGACTCGGAGCTTTTCCGAGGCATCTCCCATCCCTGCAGCTGGTGCCCTCGTGGCCAGGCCGTGGGACTTGGTGACCTCCATTGTTTGCCAGGAGTGTCCTATCATTGTGGCAGGAGCCCTCGAGTGCAGGACTTGCTGTGCTCTCGCCTTTCTGAGGCTCCTCTGTTGCAGGTGCCTTCAAGGCAAGACTGCAGCCCTTGCTGACGCAGGCCTTTGCCAAGGCATTTGAAAGGTTAGACAGCAGGATGGCGGGCGGACTGCTCAGTCTGTTCAAGGGGCTTTGGGGCAAGAAAAGCAAAGGCCCTGCAGCTGCCCCAGTGCAGAAGCCTGCAGAGCCAGAGAAGTTGCAGATGCTGCAGGACGGTGAGTGGTGGAGCTGGGCTGCTGGGCCGGTGCCTGCAGCTGGCCTGGCCCTGCCCCACCCCATCCCATCCCATCCCATCCTATCCCATCCCATCCCATCCCATCCCATCCCATCCCATCCCATCCCATCCCATCCCATCCCATCCCATCCCTGTGGACATGCCCATGGACGGGATGGGAGAGAGACCGGGGCTGCGCCCCTGAATTGCCGTGCTCCATCCCCTGGGCTCCCGTGGGGCTGTCCCTGCCTGGGGAGCGCAGGGCTGGGCTGTGTTCTCCAGCCTCTCCCGCAGCCCCTCACCTCTGGCTGCGCTTGCTCTTTAACAGATGCAGCCAGGGACCCAACTCAAGAGCAGGAGCCCACCCGTGGCCGCTTCCACAGAACAGCGCAGGTACCTGCGGCCATCCCCACCTGGGCCGGGCCTACTGGCGCTGCTTGGCTGATCCCTGCGCTTGGAGCAGGCCATGGAACGTCCCTCCCCTCCCTCCCTCCTTCTGCTGCAGACACTGCGGAGGTTTCTGCACCTGGGCCGCACAAAGACCCGTGGCACCGGCACCAAGGGCACGGCCCAGCCCGACTCCAGGCCTGGCCAGCTGCGGGCAGAGGCTGCTGCCATCTCAGCGTCCTCGGAGCTCGCAGCAGCCTCTGAGCAGGACACGGCCCAGGGCAGGGCGGAGGCTGGCATGGCCCTGACTGAGGGCATGGCCATCACCCACACCCAGGCTCAGGGCATGCCAGACACTCAGGCCAAGCCCACACTGACCGTGGCTCCTGCACCCACTCTGGAGGTTTTCCAGAAGCGTGCAGCTTCTCCACAGCAGGTAAGTGACGAAAGTGAAGGGAGAACGAGCACACATCCGATTGATGAGCATCGATCTCAGATTTATTGATCCAGCTTACACACTTTTATAGTAGTGTTAATTAAGTTCATACATATTGCAAAACCCGAGCTCATCACTGCTTACAGATTACACACCAACCCCTCCTTTGTTGTCAATACCTGTGGTTTCTTGTTGAGGCTAATACTTGTTTTTCTGATCCTGCTGTTGACTTGTTATTGAGCACCCTTCAAGGACTCCATGTTTTCCACCATGTTTTTCTCATAACTTAGCCAAGGACAAGGTATTTATTGTTTTTAAGGAAAAGCCTGAGAACTTGCTGGTTACAGCTGCCTTTTACTTTTTAACCAGCTGTATGTGATCATGGCCTTTTTCTATAAGCCATGTCTGAAAAAAGCTCTCCACAGCTAAGCAAACTGGGGCCAGGGCTGAAGGCCTCCCAGGATCATGTGGCTCCTCAAGCTACATCCGCTGGACCCCCTCAGCCTTTGAGGCCATTACAGTGGGGTGGGAAGGCAAGCACTTCTTCGGGGAAGCTGGGCAAGTTGCTCCCTTGGACAGCACTCCAAGTCTTCCCCACGCCGCGTCCTCCAGGTGCAAGCCATGGTCAGGGATATTCTCCGGAGACTGGCGTCCTGTGTCACCGTGGATGCCAGGCTGCAAATGGAGATTCTGAACCTGACAGAGGAACACCCTGTTCAAGTGGTGATGAGCCTCCTATGCTGTGCCCCAACGTGTGACAGGTACGGAGCACAAGTGCCTCGAGAGCTCAGTGCTCACCGGCCCGTAGGGCCCCTCACCCTGTACAGCCTGTCCAGTGGGCTCTGCCAGACAGGCAGAGAGCTGCGGGAGCCTCGGGCCCCTCTGTTTCCTGAGCCTCTGCCATGCTCCCTCTCTGCCCTTCAGGGCACCGGGGCTCTGTCACCCAGCCCCACGCAGCCGCACGGGGCACGGTGCTGACGCACAGCTCTGCTCACACAGAGCCGCCGCGCTGATGTGGAGAGCCATCGGCACGTCCGGAGTGGCCGCCCAGGAGGTGCTTCCAGCGCTGCTCTCTGCCATGGAGGAGCAGCCGCCCTATGGCAGCTTCTCCTGCGGAGACAAGGCTGTCTTTGCCCTGGCTGTGAGTTTCTGCAGCTGGTCTTTGCTCGCCCTCCTGGTTGCCTCTCCAGCACCTCTCCCTGCTCTCCCTAGCCTGCAGCTCCCTGCCTGGGCTCAAAGCTGGCCTAGGGGCAGGCTCAGGGGCAGCAGGCCGCGTGCTCCCCCTGCGTCTCCCCTCGGGCCCTGCCTCATAGACACCCTGGCACTGAGCGCTGCCTCAGGCTGCTTTGTCTCTTGCAGGCAACTCTGGTGCTGTGGAGGATTGCTCCCATGTGTGAGTGGCACTGTGCCATTCTGCTTCATTCTCCCCAACTGTTTGTGGCTCTGCTCTTGCAAATTTTCACCACCACAGAGCAGATGCCAGGGGACATGGAAACTGGGAGATTCTGGAGAGCGTGCCGGGAAGAACACGGCCTTCCCTGCCATCCCCACAGGTGCCAGTCGCCCTGTCCTTCCCACGCCCTCGTGGCCAGGGCCAGCGCTCCCAGAGTGACCTGGCCTTTGCTCGGCATGCAGGTTTGCAGTGCAGACCATGAAGGCTCTGCTCTCCCGCCTGGGCTTTGACAAGAAGCTGGTGGCTCTGGAGAACAAGCGGGTCTGGGAGAAGCTGCTCTGTGCCGACACCCAGCACTATGCAGCAGATCTGCTGGCCAGGTGAGATCTCCTACGCCCCGCCGCCACCGTCAGCATTTGTGCTCCCTGCCCAGAGTGCCCCACACAGTCCCTGGGGCTGTAAGCGAGAGCCCTTGTCAGCGAGGGAGGGCCGAGCAGACTGGGAAAGGCTGGGAGAGGAGGATGCCCAGCAGCAGCCGCCTCCCAAGGGCCCCATGTCCCCTTGCAGAGTGCTGGAGAAAGATCAGACCTCTGTGAGACCACGCCTGGGAGAGGTCTGCCCGCCCGGCTCAGGGCCTTGTTTCCTTTTTCCCATGCCAGGGAGATGCGCCGTGGCTTGAGCCCCTTGTGTCCCCACATGGCCTCACACCTGCTCAGCCTGCTCCTCGGGAAGCAGCCCCGCTGGCATCTGCCTGCCCTGGCGTTCTTTGTGGAGGTGAGCCTGATGGCCAGCGCTGCCTGGCTGAGCTGCCTCCCAGCTCTTGGGCCTCCCGTAGCTGCAGCCGCCTGGGAGGCTGCCCACACCCACTGCTGCTGCCTGGGCCTGGCCCTATGAGGCTCTGGGCTCCTGCCGGCCGGCTCCCCCATCACTGCCCTGTGCCTTTCAGGTCCTGGAGTGTCTGGACTTGAGCAAACACGGTCCCAGTGCCCTGCTGGTGGTATCCAGGCACCTGCTGAGCCAGTGCAGGGACAGGCTGCGCCGGGCGCTCAGAGGCCTTGTGGTGCTCAGCAAGGAGCCCTCGCTGGTGAGAAGGGGCAGTGGCTGAAGCCATGCTGGCAGTGTGGGGCTGGGCAACGCAGACCTCTGGGCTTGGCTGGCCTTTGGCAGCAGAGGCAGCTGCTCCCAGCTCTCCTGCCTCCTGCTTCAGCTGCCCCAGTGCCCCAAGCAGCTGTTGGTTCTGCGGCCATTCACGGCTTCACAGCACAGCCTGGTCTTGCACACAGGCCGGAGGAATATGCTGCCTCTATCCACACCTGGTGGAGCAGCTGGCTGACCCAGATGCAGAGGTGGTCTGGATGAGCCTCTGTGTGCTCACACATACGCTCCAGGACAAAGACCTCCTGCTACCCAGCGTCACCGCCCTGAAGCTGGCTGAGTCCCTCCTGCCACACTTTGAGAACGTAAGGCTATGTGGCCCCAGCCAAGGGCACTGGATGCTACCTGGAAACTTTGTGCTCTGTGCAGTTCTGGGCCTTTGCCTCAATGGGCCTGGAGTAGTTGGTGCTGAGGTCTTTTGCTTTCCTTCCAGGACAACAGCCACGTGCAGCTGCTCTCCATTCAGCTCTTTTGCAAGGTGATGGAGCTGGTAGTGGAAGAGGGGGAAGAGCTTCTCACGACATTTGTGAACCAGAGCCTGCTCCCTCTATTCTTGCGCTGGCACAATGAGAACCTGTATGTGGCCAAGGTGAGGTTTTGTGTGATGGTGCCGCATCCCTGGCAGGGGGCTTGGCCACCTCCTGCCCTGGCACCTGGCGGGCTCCAGCCTCCCCATGGTCATGGCACAGGGACACAGGTCCTGTGCCCTGGGCTCTGGTGCCACCTGCAGCTCTCTGCCACTCTCCAGGCCTCTTTCCAAGCCCTGCTTTGTGCGGCACGCTTCCTGAAGAGGAGGGACCTTGAGGAGCTGCTGACGAAGGCGTGGCGGATTAAGTTTGCTGAGAGCCTGGTAAGGACAGCCGGGGAGATCGAGCCCTGCCCCTGGTGCACGATGTGGAGGACCGGCAGCTGTGCCACTGCCCAGCGCCGCAGCCAGGCCCGCCAGCCTGTGCCCCCCATGCTGCTCCCTGTCCCGGGCTGTGTGGGCCGGCTCGGCCGGTGCTGGGGCCAGGGAGAGCCCGGCCAAGGGGCAGAGGCCATGCCAAGCCTTCCCTGCTGGTGCTCCCCGCAGCTGCTGCAGGACGAGAGCCGAGCGGCTGAGAGCCCACAGAGGACCCTGCGAGAGGCAGCTGTCAGGTTCATGGGTGAGCCCTGAGCCCGGCGCCCCTCCCTGCCCCCAGCCCGGCTGCTGCCCTGGCTACAGTGAGAGCCGGGCCTCTGCAGCTGGCTGGGATGGCCCTGGCAGGAGGCTTTCCTTGGATTTCCTCAATCTGGCCTCTGACCTTGGCTCTGTTCCTCTCTCTTCCAGCTCTTCAAGCCCTGAAGGAAGATGAGAGTTCATCGTGCCTGAGCAAACTGCTTCAGATGATCTTTGAAGGAAGATCTGCAGGACTTTGTCTGATGGATCAGATGTACCAGTGTCCATCAGCGATTTCAAGTGCCCATTGAAGATGGGAGCACCTGCAGAACAGGATGGAGCAGCTGGAGCTCCAGGCACAGCATGGCTGCTCAGAGCTGAGCCTGTGTGAAGCCCCAGCAGCTCCTGCCATCTCTCTCCCTGTTGGCACCTCCCTCCCTGCAGACCTCAGGCCCTGCCCATCCCCTTTTCTGCCTCCCAGCTCACCCCTTACCTTCGCTTTCCCTTAATAAACAGTTTGGGTTTTTCACTTGAACCGCATATCCGTGGAGCTGAAGTGACACAAAACCTGAGCCCGGAGACACGCAGGGCCCTGCTGCCCTTCTCCTGCCTGCTGTGTTCCGGGCACGGACAGAGAGGAACAAGGGCAGCTCAGGCTGCAAAGTTCCCTGTCCCGCTGCTCCAGTTGCACAGCGGCGTTGACTTAAAGGGCATGCTGAGCACGCTGAAGGGGACAAGGACTCTGAGTTGTAGAAGAGCCAGCTTGAGTGTGCTCTGAACTTGCGCGAAGAAGCAGCTTCTTCGTCTCCGGGAGGCGGAGAGAGCGGCAACTTCGCAAAGGTGATGAAACAAGCTGTACAACACTGCGATTGTGTGCGCAGCTTGCCAAGTGAGAGAAAACAGTACCTGACCACTCTCCTGCCTTTTCTATTCACTTGAACATTCGATTGCAAGCTGTTTTGGACAACTTTCTTTCTCTTCTTGCAAAACACTCGGCAGACCTCCGTGCAGCCTCTAGAACACGATGGGAGATGTTTTCTGTGCTGGCACAGTTTCTCCTTGCCAGACAGAGTGGAAAAGCTTTTTGCTAAGATGTAGACGAGAAGCGAGGCTAAAGAAGCACGTATGGTACTCTGCAGAGCTAAGCATCGCTCCCGGACCTCTTTCGGCAGAAGGCGCACACCGCAGAGCACAGTGAGCGGCAGAATCGTCTTTGCGCGAAGAAGCAGCTTCTTCGTCTCCGGCAGCCGGAGAGAGCGGCAACTTCGCAAAGGTGATGAAACAAGCTGTACAACACTGCGATTGTGTGCGCAGCTTGCCAAGTGAGAGAAAATAGTACCTGACCACTCTCCTGCCTTTTCTATTCACTTGAACATTCGATTGCAAGCTGTTTTGGACAACTTTCTTTCTCTTCTTGCAAAACACTCGGCAGACCTCCGTGCAGCCTCTAGAACACGATGGGAGATGTTTTTTGTGCTGGCACAGTTTCTCCTTGCCAGACAGAGTGGAAAAGCTTTTTGCTAAGATGTAGACGAGAAGAGAGGCTAAAGACGAAGGTACGGTGCTCTGCAGAGCTAAGCACAGCTCCCGGGCCTCTTTCGGCAGAAGGCGCACACCGCAGAGCACTGTGAGCGGCAGAATCGTCTTTGCGCGAAGAAGCAGCTTCTTCGTCTCCGGGAGCCGGAGAGAGCGGCAACTTCGCAAAGGTGATGAAACAAGCTGTACAACACTGCGATTGTGTGCGCAGCTTGCCAACTGAGAGAAAACAGTACCTGACCACTCTCCTGCCTTTTTTATTCACATGAACATTCGATTGCAAGCTGTTTTGGACAACTTTCTTTCTCTTCTTGCAAAACACTCGGCAGACCTCCGTGCAGCCTCTAGAAGACCATGGGAGATGTTTTCTGTGCTGGCAAAGTTTCTCCTTGCCAGACAGAGTGGAAAAGCTTTTTGCTAAGATGTAGAGGAGAAGAGAGGCTAAAGACGAAGGTACGGTGCTCTGCAGAGCTAAGCACCGCTCCCGTGCCTTTTTCGGCAGAAGGCGCACACCGCAGAGCACTGTGAGCGGCAGAATCGTCTTTGCGCGAAGAATCAGCTTCTTCGTCTCCGGGAGCCGGAGAGAGCGGCAACTTCGCAAAGGTGATGAAACAAGCTGTACAACACTGCGATTGTGTGCGCAGCTTGCCAACTGAGAGAAAACAGTACCTGACCACTCTCCTGCCTTTTCCATTCACATGAACATTCGATTGCAAGCTGTTTTGGACAACTTTCTTTCTCTTCTTGCAAAACACTCGGCAGACCTCCGTGCAGCCTCTAGAACACGATGGGAGATGTTTTCTGTGCTGGCACAGTTTCTCCTTGCCAGACAGAGTGGAAAAGCTTTTTGCTAAGATGTAGACGAGAAGAGAGGCTAAAGACGAAGGTACGGTGCTCTGCAGAGCTAAGCACCGCTCCCGGACCTCTTTCGGCAGAAGGCGCACACCGCAGAGCACTGTGAGCGGCAGAATCGTCTTTGCGCGAAGAAGCAGCTTCTTCGTCTCCGGGAGCCGGAGAGAGCGGCAGCTTCGCAAAGGTGATGAAACAAGCTGTACAACACTGCGATTGTGTGCGCAGCTTGCCAACTGAGAGAAAACAGTACCTGACCACTCTCCTGCCTTTTCTATACACTTGAACATTCGATTGCAAGCTGTTTTGGACAACTTTCTTTCTCTTCTTGCAAAACACTCGGCAGACCTCCGTGCAGCCTCTAGAACACGATGGGAGATGTTTTTTGTGCTGGCACAGTTTCTCCTTGCCAGACAGAGTGGAAAAGCTTTTTGCTAAGATGTAGACGAGAAGAGAGACTAAAGACGAAGGTACGGTGCTCTGCAGAGCTAAGCACCGCTCCCGGACCTCTTACGGCAGAAGGCGCACACCGCAGAGCACAGTGAGCGGCAGAATCGTCTTTGCGCGAAGAAGCAGCTTCTTCGTCTCCGGGAGCCGGAGAGAGCGGCAACTTCGCAAAGGTGATGAAACAAGCTGTACAACACTGCGATTGTGTGCGCAGCTTGCCAACTGAGAGAAAACAGTACCTGACCACTCTCCTGCCTTTTCTATTCACATGAACATTCGATTGCAAGCTGTTTTGGACAACTTTCTTTCTCTTCTTGCAAAACACTCGGCAGACCTCCGTGCAGCCTCTAGAACACGATGGGAGATGTTTTCTGTGCTGGCACAGTTTCTCCTTGCCAGACAGAGTGGAAAAGCTTTTTGCTAAGATGTAGACGAGAAGAGAGGCTAAAGACGAAGGTACGGTGCTCTGCAGAGCTAAGCACCGCTCCCGGACCTCTTTCGGCAGAAGGCGCACACCGCAGAGCACTGTGAGCGGCAGAATCGTCTTTGCGCGAAGAAGCAGCTTCTTCGTCTCCGGGAGCCGGAGAGAGCGGCAGCTTCGCAAAGGTGATGAAACAAGCTGTACAACACTGCGATTGTGTGCGCAGCTTGCCAACTGAGAGAAAACAGTACCTGACCACTCTCCTGCCTTTTCTATACACTTGAACATTCGATTGCAAGCTGTTTTGGACAACTTTCTTTCTCTTCTTGCAAAACACTCGGCAGACCTCCGTGCAGCCTCTAGAACACGATGGGAGATGTTTTCTGTGCTGGCACAGTTTCTCCTTGCCAGACAGAGTGGAAAAGCTTTTTGCTAAGATGTAGACGAGAAGAGAGACTAAAGACGAAGGTACGGTGCTCTGCAGAGCTAAGCACCGCTTCCGGACCTCTTTCGGCAGAAGGGGCACACCGCAGAGCACAGTGAGCGGCAGAATCGTCTTTGCGCGAAGAAGCAGCTTCTTCGTCTCCGGGAGCCGGAGAGAGCGGCAGCTTCGCAAAGGTGATGAAACAAGCTGTACAACACTGCGATTGTGTGCGCAGCTTGCCAACTGAGAGAAAACAGTACCTGACCACTCTCCTGCCTTTTCTATACACTTGAACATTCGATTGCAAGCTGTTTTGGACAACTTTCTTTCTCTTCTTGCAAAACACTCGGCAGACCTCCGTGCAGCCTCTAGAACACGATGGGAGATGTTTTTTGTGCTGGCACAGTTTCTCCTTGCCAGACAGAGTGGAAAGGCTTTTTGCTAAGATGTAGACGAGAAGAGAGGCTAAAGACGAAGGTACGGTGCTCTGCAGAGCTAAGCACAGCTCCCGGACCTCTTTGGGCAGAAGGCGCACACCGCAGAGCACTGTGAGCGGCAGAATCGTCTTTGCGCGAAGAAGCAGCTTCTTCGTCTCCGGCAGCCGGAGAGAGCGGCAACTTCGCAAAGGTGATGAAACAAGCTGTACAACACTGCGATTGTGTGCGCAGCTTGGCAACTGAGAGAAAACAGTACCTGACCACTCTCCTGCCTTTTCTATTCATATGAACATTCGATTGCAAGCTGTTTTGGACAACTTTCTTTCTCTTCTTGCAAAACACTCGGCAGACCTCCGTGCAGCCTCTAGAACACGATGGGAGATGTTTTCTGTGCTGGCACAGTTTCTCCTTGCCAGACAGAGTGGAAAAGCTTTTTGCTAAGATGCAGACGAGAAGAGAGGCTAAAGACGAAGGTACGGTGCTCTGCAGAGCTAAGCACCGCTCCCGGACGTCTTTCGGCAGAAGGCGCACACCGCAGAGCACTGTGAGCGGCAGAATCGTCTTTGCGCGAAGAAGCAGCTTCTTCGTCTCCGGGAGCCGGAGAGAGCGGCAACTTCGCAAAGGTGATGAAACAAGCTGTACAACACTGCGATTGTGTGCGCAGCTTGCCAAGTGAGAGAAAACAGTACCTGACCACTCTCCTGCCTTTTCTATTCACATGAACATTCGATTGCAAGCTGTTTTGGACAACTTTCTTTCTCTTCTTGCAAAACACTCGGCAGACCTCCGTGCAGCTTCTAGAACACGATGGGAGATGTTTTCTGTGCTGGCACAGTTTCTCCTTGCCAGACAGAGTGGAAAAGCTTTTTGCTAAGATGTAGACGAGAAGAGAGGCTAAAGACGAAGGTACGGTGCTCTGCAGAGCTAAGCACCGCTCCCGGACCTCTTTGGGCAGAAGGCGCACACCGCAGAGCACTGTGAGCGGCAGAATCGTCTTTGCGCGAAGAAGCAGCTTCTTCGTCTCCGGCAGCCGGAGAGAGCGGCAGCTTCGCAAAGGTGATGAAACAAGCTGTACAACACTGCGATTGTGTGCGCAGCTTGCCAACTGAGAGAAAACAGTACCTGACCACTCTCCTGCCTTTTCTATACACTTGAACATTCGATTGCAAGCTGTTTTGGACAACTTTATTTCTCTTCTTGCAAAACACTCGGCAGACCTCCGTGCAGCCTCTAGAACACGATGGGAGATGTTTTTTGTGCTGGCACAGTTTCTCCTTCCCAGACAGAGTGGAAAAGCTTTTTGCTAAGATGTAGACGAGAAGAGAGGCTAAAGACGAAGGTACGGTGCTCTGCAGAGCTAAGCACAGTTCCCGGACTTCTTTCGGCAGAAGGCGCACACCGCAGAGCACTGTGAGCGGCAGAATCGTCTTTGCGCGAAGAAGCAGCTTCTTCGTCTCCGGGAGCCGGAGAGAGCGGCAGCTTCGCAAAGGTGATGAAACAAGCTGTACAACACTGCGATTGTGTGCGCAGCTTGCCAACTGAGAGAAAACAGTACCTGACCACTCTCCTGCCTTTTCTATACACTTGAACATTCGATTGCAAGCTGTTTTGGACAACTTTCTTTCTCTTCTTGCAAAACACTCGGCTGACCTCCGTGCAGCCTCTAGAACACGATGGGAGATGTTTTCTGTGCTGGCACAGTTTCTCCTTGCCAGACAGAGTGGAAAAGCTTTTTGCTAAGATGTAGACGAGAAGAGAGACTAAAGACGAAGGTACGGTGCTCTGCAGAGCTAAGCACCGCTCCCGGACCTCTTTCGGCAGAAGGCGCACACCGCAGAGCACAGTGAGCGGCAGAATCGTCTTTGCGCGAAGAAGCAGCTTCTTCGTCTCCGGGAGCCGGAGAGAGCGGCAGCTTCGCAAAGGTGATGAAACAAGCTGTACAACACTGCGATTGTGTGCGCAGCTTGCCAACTGAGAGAAAACAATACCTGACCACTCTCCTGCCTTTTCTATACACTTGAACATTCGATTGCAAGCTGTTTTGGACAACTTTCTTTCTCTTCTTGCAAAACACTCGGCAGACCTACGTGCAGCCTCTAGAACACGATGGGAGATGTTTTTTGTGCTGGCACAGTTTCTCCTTGCCAGACAGAGTGGAAAAGCTTTTTGCTAAGATGTAGACGAGAAGAGAGGCTAAAGACGAAGGTACGGTGCTCTGCAGAGCTAAGCACCGCTCCCGGACCTCTTTCGGCAGAAGGCGCACACCGCAGAGCACTGTGAGCGGCAGAATCGTCTTTGCGCGAAGAAGCAGCTTCTTCGTCTCCGGGAGCCGGAGAGAGCGGCAGCTTCGCAAAGGTGATGAAACAAGCTGTACAACACTGCGATTGTGTGCGCAGCTTGCCAACTGAGAGAAAACAGTACCTGACCACTCTCCTGCCTTTTCTATTCACATGAACATTCGATTGCAAGCTGTTTTGGACAACTTTCTTTCTCTTCTTGCAAAACACTCGGCAGACCTCCGTGCAGCCTCTAGAACACGATGGGAGATGTTTTCTGTGCTGGCACAATTTCTCCTTGCCAGACAGAGTGAATGAGCTTTTTGCTAAGATGTAGACGAGAAGAGAGACTAAAGACGAAGGTACGGTGCTCTGCAGAGCTAAGCACCGCTCCCGGACCTCTTTCGGCAGAAGGCGCACACCGCAGAGCACAGTGAGCGGCAGAATCGTCTTTGCGCGAAGAAGCAGCTTCTTCGTCTCCGGGAGCCGGAGAGAGCAGCAGCTTCGCAAAGGTGATGAAACAAGCTGTACAACACTGCGATTGTGTGCGCAGCTTGCCAACTGAGAGAAAACAGTACCTCACCACTCTCCTGCCTTTTCTATTCACATGAACATTCGATTGCAAGCTGTTTTGGACAACTTTATTTCTCTTCTTGCAAAACACTCGGCAGACCTCCGTGCAGCCTCTAGAACACGATGGGAGATGTTTTTTGTGCTGGCACAGTTTCTCCTTGCCAGACAGAGTGGAAAAGCTTTTTGCTAAGATGTAGACGAGAAGAGAGGCTAAAGACGAAGGTACGGTGCTCTGCAGAGCTAAGCACCGCTCCCGGACCTCTTTCGGCAGAAGGCGCACACCGCAGAGCACTGTGAGCGGCAGAATCGTCTTTGCGCGAAGAAGCAGCTTCTTCGTCTCCGGGAGCCGGAGAGAGCGGCAACTTCGCAAAGGTGATGAAACAAGCTGTACAACACTGCGATTGTGTGCGCAGCTTGCCAACTGAGAGAAAACAGTACCTGACCACTCTCCTGCCTTTTCTATTCACATGAACATTCGATTGCAAGCTGTTTTGGACAACTTTCTTTCTCTTCTTGCAAAACACTCGGCAGACCTACGTGCAGCCTCTAGAACACGATGGGAGATGTTTTCTGTGCTGGCACAGTTTCTCCTTGCCAGACAGAGTGGAAAAGCTTTTTGCTAAGATGTAGACGAGAAGAGAGGCTAAAGACGAAGGTACGGTGCTCTGCAGAGCTAAGCACCGCTCCCGGACCTCTTTCGGCAGAAGGCGCACACCGCAGAGCACAGTGAGCGGCAGAATCGTCTTTGCGCGAAGAAGCAGCTTCTTCGTCTCCGGGAGCCGGAGAGAGCGGCAACTTCGCAAAGGTGATGAAACAAGCTGTACAACACTGCGATTGTGTGCGCAGCTTGCCAACTGAGAGAAAACAGTACCTGACCACTCTCCTGCCTTTTCTATTCACATGAACATTCGATTGCAAGCTGTTTTGGACAACTTTCTTTCTCTTCTTGCAAAACACTCGGCAGACCTCCGTGCAGCCTCTAGAACACGATGGGAGATGTTTTCTGTGCTGGCACAGTTTCTCCTTGCCAGACAGAGTGGAAAAGCTTTTTGCTAAGATATAGATGTGAAGAGACGCTAAAGAAGCACGTATGGTACTCTGCAGATCTAAGCACCGCTCCCGGACCTCTTTCGGCAGAAGACACACACTGCAGAGCACAGTGAGCGGCAGAATCGTCTTTGCGCGAAGAAGCAGCTTCTTCGTCTCCGGGAGCCGGAGAGAGCGGCAACTTCGCAAAGGTGATGAAACAAGCTGTACAACACTGCGATTGTGTGCGCAGCTTGGCAACTGAGAGAAAACAGTACCTGACCACTCTCCTGCCTTTTCTATTCACATGAACATTCGATTGCAAGCTGTTTTGGACAACTTTCTTTCTCTTCTTGCAAAACACTCGGCAGACCTCCGTGCAGCCTCTAGAACACGATGGGAGATGTTTTTTGTGCTGGCACAGTTTCTCCTTGCCAGACAGAGTGGAAAAGCTTTTTGCTAAGATGTAGACGAGAAGAGAGGCTAAAGACGAAGGTACGGTGCTCTGCAGAGCTAAGCACCGCTCCCGGACCTCTTTCGGCAGAAGGCGCACACCGCAGAGCACTGTGAGCGGCAGAATCGTCTTTGCGCGAAGAAGCAGCTTCTTCGTCTCCGGGAGCCGGAGAGAGCGGCAACTTCGCAAAGGTGATGAAACAAGCTGTACAACACTGCGATTGTGTGCGCAGCTTGCCAACTGAGAGAAAACAGTACCTGACCACTCTCCTGCCTTTTCTATTCACATGAACATTCGATTGCAAGCTGTTTTGGACAACTTTCTTTCTCTTCTTGCAAAACACTCGGCAGACCTCCGTGCAGCCTCTAGAACACGATGGGAGATGTTTTTTGTGCTGGCACAGTTTCTCCTTGCCAGACAGAGTGGAAAAGCTTTTTGCTAAGATGTAGACGAGAAGAGAGGCTAAAGACGAAGGTACGGTGCTCTGCAGAGCTAAGCACCGCTCCCGGGCCTCTTTCGGCAGAAGGCGCACACCGGAGAGCACTATGAGCGGCAGAATCGTCTTTGCGCGCAGAAGCAGCTTCTTCGTCTCCGGGAGCCGGAGAGAGCGGCAACTTCGCAAAGGTGATGAAACAAGCTGTACAACACTGCGATTGTGTGCGCAGCTTGCCAACTGAGAGAAAACAGTACCTGACCACTCTCCTGCCTTTTCTATTCACATGAACATTCGATTGCAAGCTGTTTCGGACAACTTTCTTTCTCTTCTTGCAAAACACTCGGCAGACCTCCGTGCAGCCTCTAGAACACGATGGGAGATGTTTTCTGTGCTGGCAAAGTTTCTCCTTGCCAGACAGAGTGGAAAAGCTTTTTGCTAAGATGTAGACGAGAAGAGAGGCTAAAGACGAAGGTACGGTGCTCTGCAGAGCTAAGCACCGCTCCCGGACCTCTTTCGGCAGAAGGCGCACACCGCAGAGCACTGTGAGCGGCAGAATCGTCTTTGCGCGAAGAAGCAGCTTCTTCGTCTCCGGGAGCCGGAGAGAGCGGCAACTTCGCAAAGGTGATGAAACAAGCTGTACAACACTGCGATTGTGTGCGCAGCTTGCCAACTGAGAGAAAACAGTACCTGACCACTCTCCTGCCTTTTCTATTCACATGAACATTCGATTGCAAGCTGTTTTGGACAACTTTCTTTCTCTTCTTGCAAAACACTCGGCAGACCTCCGTGCAGCCTCTAGAACACGATGGGAGATGTTTTTTGTGCTGGCACAGTTTCTCCTTGCCAGACAGAGTGGAAAAGCTTTTTGCTAAGATGTAGACGAGAAGCGAGGCTAAAGAAGCACGTATGGTACTCTGCAGAGCTAAGCATCGCTCCCGGACCTCTTTCGGCAGAAGGCGCACACCGCAGAGCACAGTGAGCGGCAGAATCGTCTTTGCGCGAAGAAGCAGCTTCTTCGTCTCCGGGAGCCGGAGAGAGCGGCAACTTCGCAAAGGTGATGAAACAAGCTGTACAACACTGCGATTGTGTGCGCAGCTTGCCAAGTGGGAGAAAACAGTACCTGACCACTCTCCTGCCTTTTCTATTCACTTGAACATTCGATTGCAAGCTGTTTTGGACAACTTTCTTTCTCTTCTTGCAAAACACTCGGCAGACCTACGTGCAGCCTCTAGAACACGATGGGAGATGTTTTTTGTGCTGGCACAGTTTCTCCTTGCCAGACAGAGTGGAAAAGCTTTTTGCTAAGATGTAGACGAGAAGAGAGGCTAAAGACGAAGGTACGGTGCTCTGCAGAGCTAAGCACAGCTCCCAGGCCTCTTTCGGCAGAAGGCGCACACCGCAGAGCACTGTGAGCGGCAGAATCGTCTTTGCGCGAAGAAGCAGCTTCTTCGTCTCCGGGAGCCGGAGAGAGCGGCAACTTCGCAAAGGTGATGAAACAAGCTGTACAACACTGCGATTGTGTGCGCAGCTTGCCAACTGAGAGAAAACAGTACCTGACCACTCTCCTGCCTTTTCCATTCACATGAACATTCGATTGCAAGCTGTTTTGGATAACTTTCTTTCTCTTCTTGCAAAACACTCGGCAGACCTCCGTGCAGCCTCTAGAAGGCCATGGGAGATGCTTTTTGTGCTGGCAAAGTTTCTCCTTGCCAGATAGAGTGGAAAAGCTTTTTGCTAAGTTGTAGACGAGAAGAGAGGCTAAAGACGAAGGTACGGTGCTCTGCAGAGCTAAGCACCGCTCCCGTGCCTCTTTCGGCAGAAGGCGCACACCGCAGAGCACTGTGAGCGGCAGAATCGTCTTTGCGCGAAGAAGCAGCTTCTTCGTCTCCGGGAGCCGGAGAGAGCGGCAGCTTCGCAAAGGTGATGAAACAAGCTGTACAACACTGCGATTGTGTGCGCAGCTTGCCAACTGAGAGAAAACAGTACCTGACCACTCTCCTGCCTTTTCTATTCACATGAACATTCGATTGCAAGCTGTTTTGGACAACTTTCTTTCTCTTCTTGCAAAACACTCGGCAGACCTCCGTGCAGCCTCTAGAACACGATGGGAGATGTTTTCTGTGCTGGCAAAGTTTCTCCTTGCCAGACAGAGTGGAAAAGCTTTTTGCTAAGATGTAGACGAGAAGAGAGGCTAAAGACGAAGGTACGGTGCTCTGCAGAGCTAAGCACCGCTCCCGGGCCTCTTTCGGCAGAAGGCGCACACCGCAGAGCACTGTGAGCGGCAGAATCGTCTTTGCGCGAAGAAGCAGCTTCTTCGTCTCCGGGAGCCGGAGAGAGCGGCAACTTCGCAAAGGTGATGAAACAAGCTGTACAACACTGCGATTGTGTGCGCAGCTTGCCAACTGAGAGAAAACAGTACCTGACCACTCTCCTGCCTTTCTATTCACATGATCATTCGATTGCAAGCTGTTTTGGACAACTTTCTTTCTCTTCTTGCAAAACACTCGGCAGACCTCCGTGCAGCCTCTAGAAGACGATGGGAGATGTTTTCTGTGCTGGCACAGTTTCTCCTTGCCAGACAGAGTGGAAAAGCTTTTTGCTAAGATGTAGACGAGAAGAGAGGCTAAAGACGAAGGTACGGTGCTCTGCAGAGCTAAGCACCGCTCCCGTGCCTCTTTCGGCAGAAGGCGCACACCGCAGAGCACTGTGAGCGGAAGAATCGTCTTTGCGCGAAGAAGCAGCTTCTTCGTCTCCGGGAGCCGGAGAGAGCGGCAACTTCGCAAAGGTGATGAAACAAGCTGTACAACACTGCGATTGTGTGCGCAGCTTGCCAACTGAGAGAAAACAGTACCTGACCACTCTCCTGCCTTTTCTATTCACTTGAACATTCGATTGCAAGCTGTTTTGGACAACTTTCTTTCTCTTCTTGCAAAACACTCGGCAGACCTCCGTGCAGCCTCTAGAAGACGATGGGAGATGTTTTCTGTGCTGGCACAGTTTCTCCTTGCCAGACAGAGTGGAAAAGCTTTTTGCTAAGATGTAGACGAGAAGCGTGGCTAAAGAAGCACGTATGGTTATCTGCAGAGCTAAGCATCGCTCCCGGACTTCTTTCGAAGAAGGCGCACACCGCAGAGCACAGTGAGCGGCAGAATCGTCTTTGCGCGAAGAATCAGCTTCTTCGTCTCCGGGAGCCGGAGAGAGCGGCAACTTCGCAAAGGTGATGAAACAAGCTGTACAACACTGCGATTGTGTGCGCAGCTTGCCAACTGAGAGAAAACAGTACCTGACCACTCTCCTGCCTTTTCCATTCACATGAACATTCGATTGCAAGCTGTTTTGGACAACTTTCTTTCTCTTCTTGCAAAACACTCGGCAGACCTCCGTGCAGCCTCTAGAACACGATGGGAGATGTTTTCTGTGCTGGCACAGTTTCTCCTTGCCAGACAGAGTGGAAAAGATTTTTGCTAAGATGTAGACGAGAAGAGAGGCTAAAGAAGCAGGTACGGTGCTCTGCAGAGCTAAGCACCGCTCCCGTGCGTCTTTCGGCAGATGGCGCACACCGCAGAGCACTGTGAGCGGCAGAATCGTCTTTGCGCGAAGAAGCAGCTTCTTCGTCTCCGGGAGCCGGAGAGAGCGGCAACTTCTCAAAGGTGATGAAACAAGCTGTACAACACTGCGATTGTGTGCGCAGCTTGCCAACTGAGAGAAAACAGTACCTGACCACTCTCCTGCCTTTTCTATACACTTGAATATTCGATTGCAAGCTGTTTTGGACAACTTTCTTTCTCTTCTTGCAAAACACTCGGCAGACCTCCGTGCAGCCTCTAGAACACGATGGGAGATGTTTTTTGTGCTGGCACAGTTTCTCCTTGCCAGACAGAGTGGAAAAGCTTTTTGCTAAGATGTAGGCGAGAAGAGAGACTAAAGACGAAGGTACGGTGCTCTGCAGAGCTAAGCACCGCTCCCGGACCTCTTTCGGCAGAAGGCGCACACCGCAGAGCACTGTGAGCGGCAGAATCGTCTTTGCGCGAAGAAGCAGCTTCTTCGTCTCCGGGAGCCGGAGAGAGCGGCAACTTCGCAAAGGTGATGAAACAAGCTGTACAACACTGCGATTGTGTGCGCAGCTTGCCAACTGAGAGAAAACAGTACCTGACCACTCTTCTGCCTTTTCTATTCACATGAACATTCGATTGCAAGCTGTTTTGGACAACTTTCTTTCTCTTCTTGCAAAACACTCGGCAGACCTCCGTGCAGCCTCTAGAACACGATGGGAGATGTTTTCTGTGCTGGCACAGTTTCTCCTTGCCAGACAGAGTGGAAAAGCTTTTTGCTAAGATGTAGACGAGAAGAGAGGCTAAAGACGAAGGTACGGTGCTCTGCAGAGCTAAGCACCGCTCCCGTGCCTCTTTCGGCAGAAGGCGCACACCGCAGAGCACAGTGAGCGGCAGAATCGTCTTTGCGCGAAGAAGCAGCTTCTTCGTCTCCGGGAGCCGGAGAGAGCGGCAACTTCGCAAAGGTGATGAAACAAGCTGTACAACACTGCGATTGTGTCAGCAGCGTGCCAACTGAGAGAAAACAGTACCTGACCACTCTCCTGCCTTTTCCATTCACATGAACATTCGATTGCAAGTTGTTTTGGACAACTTTCTTTCTCTTCTTGCAAAACACTCAGCAGACCTCCGTGCAGCCTCTAGAAGACGATGGGAGATGTTTTCTGTGCTGGCACAGTTTCTCCTTGCCAGACAGAGTGGAAAAGCTTTTTGCTAAGATGTAGACGAGAAGAGAGGCTAAAGACGAAGGTACGGTGCTCTGCAGAGCTAAGCACCGCTCCCGGACCTCTTTCGGCAGAAGGCGCACACCGCAGAGCACTGTGAGCGGCAGAATCGTCTTTGCGCGAAGAAGCAGCTTCTTCGTCTCCGGCAGCCGGAGAGAGCGGCAACTTCGCAAAGGTGATGAAACAAGCTGTACAACACTGCGATTGTGTGCGCAGCTTGCCAAGTGAGAGAAAACAGTACCTGACCACTCTCCTGCCTTTTCTATTCACATGAACATTCGATTGCAAGCTGTTTTGGACAACTTTCCTTCTCTTCTTGCAAAACACTCGGCAGACCTCCGTGCAGCTTCTAGAAGACGATGGGAGATGTTTTCTGTGCTGGCACAGTTTCTCCTTGCCAGACAGAGTGGAAAAGCTTTTTGCTAAGATGTAGACGAGAAGAGAGGCTAAAGACGAAGGTACGGTGCCATGCAGAGCTAAGCACCGCTCCCGGACCTCTTTCGGCAGAAGGCGCACACCGCAGAGCACTGTGAGCGGCAGAATCGTCTTTGCGCGAAGAAGCAGCTTCTTCGTCTCCGGCAGCCGGAGAGAGCGGCAGCTTCGCAAAGGTGATGAAACAAGCTGTACAACACTGCGATTGTGTGCGCAGCTTGCCAACTGAGAGAAAACAGTACCTGACCACTCTCCTGCCTTTTCTATACACTTGAACATTCGATTGCAAGCTGTTTTGGACAACTTTCTTTCTCTTCTTGCAAAACACTCGGCAGACCTCCGTGCAGCCTCTAGAACACGATGGGAGATGTTTTTTGTGCTGGCACAGTTTCTCCTTGCCAGACAGAGTGGAAAAGCTTTTTGCTAAGATGTAGACGAAAGAGAGGCTAAAGACGAAGGTACGGTGCTCTGCAGAGCTAAGCACCGCTCCCGGACGTCTTTCGGCAGAAGGCGCACACTGCAGAGCACTGTGAGCGGCAGAATCGTCTTTGCGCGAAGAAGCAGCTTCTTCGTCTCCGGGAGCCGGAGAGAGCGGCAGCTTCGCAAAGGTGATGAAACAAGCTGTACAACACTGCGATTGTGTGCGCAGCTTGCCAACTGAGAGAAAACAGTACCTGACCACTCTCCTGCCTTTTCTATTCACATGAACATTCGATTGGAAGCTGTTTTGGACAACTTTCTTTCTCTTCTTGCAAAACACTCGGCAGACCTCCGTGCAGCCTCTAGAACACGATGGGAGATGTTTTCTGTGCTGGCACAGTTTCTCCTTGCCAGACAGGGTGGAAAAGCTTTTTGCTAAGATGTAGACGAGAAGAGAGGCTAAAGACGAAGGTACGGTGCTCTGCAGAGCTAAGCATCGCTCCCGGACCTCTTTCCGCAGAAGGCGCACACCGCAGAGCACTGTGAGCGGCAGAATCGTCTTTCCGCGAAGAAGCAGCTTCTTCGTCTCCGGGAGCCGGAGAGAGCGGCAACTTCGCAAAGGTGATGAAACAAGCTGTACAACACTGCGATTGTGTGAGCAGCTTGCCAAGTGAGAGAAAACAGTACCTGACCACTCTCCTGCCTTTTCTATTCACATGAACATTCGATTGCAAGCTGTTTTGGACAACTTTCCTTCTCTTCTTGCAAAACACTCGGCAGACCTCCGTGCAGCCTCTAGAACACGATGGGAGATGTTTTCTGTGCTGGCACAGTTTCTCCTTGCCAGACAGAGTGGAAAAGCTTTTTGCTAAGATGTAGACGAGAAGAGAGGCTAAAGACGCAGGTATGGTGCTCTGCAGAGCTAAGCACAGCTCCCGTGCCTCTTTCGGCAGAAGGCGCACACCGCAGAGCACTGTGAGCGGCAGAATCGTCTTTGCGCGAAGAAGCAGCTTCTTCGTCTCCGGGAGCCGGAGAGAGCGGCAACTTCGCAAAGGTGGTGAAACAAGCTGTACAACACTGCGATTGTGTGCGCAGCTTGCCAACTGAGAGAAAACAGTACCTGACCACTCTCCTGCCTTTTCTATTCACATGAACATTCGATTGCAAGCTGTTTTGGACAACTTTCTTTCTCTTCTTGCAAAACACTCGGCAGACCTACGTGCAGCCTCTAGAACACGATGGGAGATGTTTTCTGTGCTGGCACAGTTTCTCCTTGCCAGACAGAGTGGAAAAGCTTTTTGCTAAGATGTAGACGAGAAGAGAGGCTAAAGACGAAGGTACGGTGCTCTGCAGAGCTAAGCACCGCTCCCGTGCCTCTTTCGGCAGAAGGCGCACACCGCAGAGCACTGTGAGCGGCAGAATCGTCTTTGCGCGAAGAAGCAGCTTCTTCGTCTCCGGGAGCCGGAGAGAGCGGCAACTTCGCAAAGGTGATGAAACAAGCTGTACAACACTGCGATTGTGTGCGCAGCTTGCCAACTGAGAGAAAACAGTACCTGACCACTCTCCTGCCTTTTCTATTCACATGAACATTCGATTGCAAGCTGTTTTGGACAACTTTCTTTCTCTTCTTGCAAAACACTCGGCAGACCTCCGTGCAGCCTCTAGAACACGATGGGAGATGTTTTCTGTGCTGGCACAGTTTCTCCTTGCCAGACAGAGTGGAAAAGCTTTTTGCTAAGATATAGACGAGAAGAGAGGCTAAAGACGAAGGTACGGTGCTCTGCAGAGCTAAGCACAGCTCCCGGACGTCTTTCGGCAGAAGGCGCACACCGCTGAGCACTGTGAGCGGCAGAATCGTCTTTGCGCGAAGAAGCAGCTTCTTCGTCTCCGGGAGCCGGAGAGAGCGGCAACTTCGCAAAGGTGATGAAACAAGCTGTACAACACTGCGATTGTGTGCGCAGCTTGCCAACTGAGAGAAAACAGTACCTGACCACTCTCCTGCCTTTTTTATTTACATGAACATTCGATTGCAAGCTGTTTTGGACAACTTTCTTTCTCTTCTTGCAAAACACTCGGCAGACCTCCGTGCAGCCTCTAGAAGACCATGGGAGATGTTTTTTGTGCTGGCAAAGTTTCTCCTTGCCAGACAGAGTGGAAAAGCTTTTTGCTAAGATGTAGAGGAGAAGAGAGGCTAAAGACGAAGGTACGGTGCTCTGCAGAGCTAAGCACCGCTCCCGTGCCTCTTTCGGCAGAAGGCGCACACCGCAGAGCACTGTGAGCGGCAGAATCGTCTTTGCGCGAAGAAGCAGCTTCTTCGTCTCCGGGAGCCGGAGAGAGCGGCAACTTCGCAAAGGTGATGAAACAAGCTGTACAACACTGCGATTGTGTGCGCAGCTTGCCAACTGAGAGAAAACAGTACCTGACCACTCTCCTGCCTTTTCTATTCACATGAACATTCGATTGCAAGCTGTTTTGGACAACTTTCTTTCTCTTCTTGCAAAACACTCGGCAGACCTCCGTGCAGCCTCTAGAACACGATGGGAGATGTTTTTTGTGCTGGCACAGTTTCTCCTTGCCAGACAGAGTGGAAAAGCTTTTTGCTAAGATGTAGACGAGAAGAGAGGCTAAAGACGAAGGTACGGTGCTCTGCAGAGCTAAGCACCGCTCCCGTGCCTCTTTCGGCAGAAGGCGCACACCGCAGAGCACTGTGAGCGGAAGAATCGTCTTTGCGCGAAGAAGCAGCTTCTTCGTCTCCGGGAGCCGGAGAGAGCGGCAACTTCGCAAAGGTGATGAAACAAGCTGTACAACACTGCGATTGTGTGCGCAGCTTGCCAACTGAGAGAAAACAGTACCTGACCACTCTCCTGCCTTTTCTATTCACTTGAACATTCGATTGCAAGCTGTTTTGGACAACTTTCTTTCTCTTCTTGCAAAACACTCGGCAGACCTCCGTGCAGCCTCTAGAAGACGATGGGAGATGTTTTCTGTGCTGGCACAGTTTCTCCT
The DNA here is from genome assembly GCF_028551555.1 of Melozone crissalis. NCBI lineage: Eukaryota > Metazoa > Chordata > Aves > Passeriformes > Passerellidae > Melozone > Melozone crissalis. The sequence goes on from NW_026535886.1 coordinate 2,254,496, forward strand.
TGCCAGACAGAGTGGAAAAGCTTTTTGCTAAGATGTAGACGAGAAGAGAGGCTAAAGACGAAGGTACGGTGCTCTGCAGAGCTAAGCACCGCTCCCGTGCCTCTTTCGGCAGAAGGCGCACACCGCAGAGCACTGTGAGCGGCAGAATCGTCTTTGCGCGAAGAAGCAGCTTCTTCGTCTCCGGGAGCCGGAGAGAGCGGCAACTTCGCAAAGGTGATGAAACAAGCTGTACAACACTGCGATTGTGTGCGCAGCTTGCCAACTGAGAGAAAACAGTACCTGACCACTCTCCTGCCTTTTCTATTCACATGAACATTCGATTGCAAGCTGTTTTGGACAACTTTCTTTCTCTTCTTGCAAAACACTCGGCAGACCTCCGTGCAGCTTCTAGAACACGATGGGAGATGTTTTCTGTGCTGGCACAGTTTCTCCTTGCCAGACAGAGTGGAAAAGCTTTTTGCTAAGATGTAGACGAGAAGAGAGGCTAAAGACGAAGGTACGGTGCTCTGCAGAGCTAAGCACCGCTCCCGGACCTCTTTCGGCAGAAGGCGCACACCGCGGAGCACAGTGAGCGGCAGAATCGTCTTTGTGCGAAGAAGCAGCTTCTTCGTCTCCGGGAGCCGGAGAGAGCGGCAACTTCGCAAAGGTGATGAAACAAGCTGTACAACACTGCGATTGTTTGCGCAGCTTGCCAACTGAGAGAAAACAGTACCTGACCACTCTCCTGCCTTTTCTATTCACATGAACATTCGATTGCAAGCTGTTTTGGACAACTTTCTTTCTCTTCTTGCAAAACACTCGGCAGACCTCCGTGCAGCCTCTAGAACACGATGGGAGATGTTTTTTGTGCTGGCACAGTTTCTCCTTGCCAGACAGAGTGGAAAAGCTTTTTGCTAAGATGTAGACGAGAAGCGAGGCTAAAGAAGCACGTATGGTACTCTGCAGAGCTAAGCATCGCTCCCGGACCTCTTTCGGCAGAAGGCGCACACCGCAGAGCACTGTGAGCGGCAGAATCGTCTTTGCGCGAAGAAGCAGCTTCTTCGTCTCCGGGAGCCGGAGAGAGCGGCAACTTCGCAAAGGTGATGAAACAAGCTGTACAACACTGCGATTGTGTGCGCAGCTTGCCAACTGAGAGAAAACAGTACCTGACCACTCTCCTGCCTTTTTTATTCACATGAACATTCGATTGCAAGCTGTTTTGGACAACTTTCTTTCTCTTCTTGCAAAACACTCGGCAGACCTCCGTGCAGCCTCTAGAACACGATGGGAGATGTTTTGTGTGCTGGCACAGTTTCTCCTTGCCAGACAGAGTGGAAAAGCTTTTTGCTAAGATGTAGACGAGAAGAGAGGCTAAGGACGAAGGTACGGTGCTCTGCAGAGCTAAGCACCGCTCCCGGACCTCTTTCGGCAGAAGGCGCACACCGCAGAGCACAGTGAGCGGCAGAATCGTCTTTGCGCGAAGAAGCAGCTTCTTCGTCTCCGGGAGCCGGAGAGAGCGGCAACTTCGCAAAGGTTATGAAACAAGCTGTACAACACTGCGATTGTGTGCGCAGCTTGCCAACTGAGAGAAAACAGTACCTGACCACTCTCCTGCCTTTTCTATTCACTTGAACATTCGATTGCAAGCTGTTTTGGACAACTTTCTTTCTCTTCTTGCAAAACACTCGGCAGACCTCCGTGCAGCCTCTAGAACACGATGGGAGATGTTTTCTGTGCTGGCACAGTTTCTCCTTGCCAGACAGAGTGGAAAAGCTTTTTGCTAAGATGTAGACGAGAAGAGAGGCTAAAGACGAAGGTACGGTGCTCTGCAGAGCTAAGCACAGCTCCCGGGCCTCTTTCGGCAGAAGGCGCACACCGCTGAGCACTGTGAGCGGCAGAATCGTCTTTGCGCGAAGAAGCAGCTTCTTCGTCTCCGGGAGCCGGAGAGAGCGGCAACTTCGCAAAGGTGATGAAACAAGCTGTACAACACTGCGATTGTGTGCGCAGCTTGCCAACTGAGAGAAAACAGTACCTGACCACTCTCCTGCCTTTTCTATTCACATGAACATTCGATTGCAAGCTGTTTTGGACAACTTTCTTTCTCTTCTTGCAAAACACTCGGCAGACCTCCGTGCAGCCTCTAGAACACGATGGGAGATGTTTTTTGTGCTGGCACAGTTTCTCCTTGCCAGACAGAGTGGAAAAGCTTTTTGCTAAGATGTAGACGAGAAGAGAGGCTAAAGACGAAGGTACGGTGCTCTGCAGAGCTAAGCACCGCTCCCGGACCTCTTTCGGCAGAAGGCGCACACCGCAGAGCACTGTGAGCGGCAGAATCGTCTTTGCGCGAAGAAGCAGCTTCTTCGTCTCCGGGAGCCAGAGAGAGCGGCAACTTCGCAAAGGTGATGAAACAAGCTGTACAACACTGCGATTGTGTGCGCAGCTTGCCAACTGAGAGAAAACAGTACCTGACCACTCTCCTGCCTTTCTATTCACATGATCATTCGATTGCAAGCTGTTTTGGACAACTTTCTTTCTCTTCTTGCAAAACACTCGGCAGACCTCCGTGCAGCCTCTAGAACATGATGGGAGATGATTTTTCTGCTGGCACAGTTTCTCCTTGCCAGACAGAGTGGAAAAGCTTTTTGCTAAGATGTAGACGAGAAGAGAGGCTAAAGACGAAGGTACGGTGCTCTGCAGAGCTAAGCACCGCTCCCGTGCCTCTTTCGGCAGAAGGCGCACACCGCAGAGCACTGTGAGCGGAAGAATCGTCTTTGCGCGAAGAAGCAGCTTCTTCGTCTCCGGGAGCCGGAGAGAGCGGCAACTTCGCAAAGGTGATGAAACAAGCTGTACAACACTGCGATTGTGTGCGCAGCTTGCCAACTGAGAGAAAACAGTACCTGACCACTCTCCTGCCTTTTCTATTCACTTGAACATTCGATTGCAAGCTGTTTTGGACAACTTTCTTTCTCTTCTTGCAAAACACTCGGCAGACCTCCGTGCAGCCTCTAGAAGACCATGGGAGATGTTTTCTGTGCTGGCACAGTTTCTCCTTGCCAGACAGAGTGGAAAAGCTTTTTGCTAAGATGTAGACGAGAAGAGAGGCTAAAGACGAAGGTACGGTGCTCTGCAGAGCTAAGCATCGCTCCCGGACCTCTTTCCGCAGAAGGCGCACACCGCAGAGCACTGTGAGCGGCAGAATCGTCTTTGCGTGAAGAAGCAGCTTCTTCGTCTCCGGGAGCCGGAGAGAGCGGCAACTTCGCAAAGGTGATGAAACAAGCTGTACAACACTGCGATTGTGTGCGCAGCTTGCCAACTGAGAGAAAACAGTACCTGACCACTCTCCTGCCTTTTCTATTCACATGAACATTCGATTGCAAGCTGTTTTGGACAACTTTCTTTCTCTTCTTGCAAAACACTCGGCAGACCTCCGTGCAGCCTCTAGAACACGATGGGAGATGTTTTGTGTGCTGGCACAGTTTCTCCTTGCCAGACAGAGTGGAAAAGCTTTTTGCTAAGATGTAGACGAGAAGAGAGGCTAAGGACGAAGGTACGGTGCTCTGCAGAGCTAAGCACCGCTCCCGGACCTCTTTCGGCAGAAGGCGCACACCGCAGAGCACAGTGAGCGGCAGAATCGTCTTTGCGCGAAGAAGCAGCTTCTTCGTCTCCGGGAGCCGGAGAGAGCGGCAACTTCGCAAAGGTTATGAAACAAGCTGTACAACACTGCGATTGTGTGCGCAGCTTGCCAACTGAGAGAAAACAGTACCTGACCACTCTCCTGCCTTTTCTATTCACTTGAACATTCGATTGCAAGCTGTTTTGGACAACTTTCTTTCTCTTCTTGCAAAACACTCGGCAGACCTCCGTGCAGCCTCTAGAACACGATGGGAGATGTTTTTTGTGCTGGCACAGTTTCTCCTTGCCAGACAGAGTGGAAAAGCTTTTTGCTAAGATGTAGACGAGAAGAGAGGCTAAAGACGAAGGTACGGTGCTCTGCAGAGCTAAGCACAGCTCCCGGGCCTCTTTCGGCAGAAGGCGCACACCGCAGAGCACTGTGAGCGGCAGAATCGTCTTTGCGCGAAGAAGCAGCTTCTTCGTCTCCGGGAGCCGGAGAGAGCGGCAACTTCGCAAAGGTGATGAAACAAGCTGTACAACACTGCGATTGTGTGCGCAGCTTGCCAACTGAGAGAAAACAGTACCTGACCACTCTCCTGCCTTTTTTATTTACATGAACATTCGATTGCAAGCTGTTTTGGACAACTTTCTTTCTCTTCTTGCAAAACACTCGGCAGACCTCCGTGCAGCCTCTAGAAGACCATGGGAGATGTTTTTTGTGCTGGCAAAGTTTCTCCTTTCCAGACAGAGTGGAAAAGCTTTTTGCTAAGATGTAGACGAGAAGAGAGGCTAAAGACGAAGGTACGGTGCTCTGCAGAGCTAAGCACCGCTCCCGGACGTCTTTCGGCAGAAGGCGCACACCGCAGAGCACTGTGAGCGGCAGAATCGTCTTTGCGCGAAGAAGCAGCTTCTTCGTCTCCGGGAGCCAGAGAGAGCGGCAACTTCGCAAAGGTGATGAAACAAGCTGTACAACACTGCGATTGTGTGCGCAGCTTGCCAACTGAGAGAAAACAGTACCTGACCACTCTCCTGCCTTTTCTATTCACTTGAACATTCGATTGCAAGCTGTTTTGGACAACTTTCTTTCTCTTCTTGCAAAACACTCGGCAGACCTCCGTGCAGCCTCTAGAACACGATGGGAGATGTTTTCTGTGCTGGCACAGTTTCTCCTTGCCAGACAGAGTGGAAAAGCTTTTTGCTAAGATGTAGACGAGAAGCGTGGCTAAAGAAGCACGTATGGTACTCTGCAGAGCTAAGCATCGCTCCCGGACTTCTTTCGGCAGAAGGCGCACACCGCAGAGCACAGTGAGCGGCAGAATCGTCTTTGCGCGAAGAATCAGCTTCTTCGTCTCCGGGAGGGGGAGAGAGCGGCAACTTCGCAAAGGTGATGAAACAAGCTGTACAACACTGCGATTGTGTGCGCAGCTTGCCAAGTGAGAGAAAACAGTACCTGACCACTCTCCTGCCTTTTCTATTCACATGAACATTCGATTGCAAGCTGTTTTGGACAACTTTCTTTCTCTTCTTGCAAAACACTCGGCAGACCTCCGTGCAGCCTCTAGAACACGATGGGAGATTTTTTCTGTGCTGGCACAGTTTCTCCTTGCCAGACAGAGTGGAAAAGATTTTTGCTAAGATGTAGACGAGAAGCGTGGCTAAAGACGAAGGTACGGTGCTCTGCAGAGCTAAGCACCGCTCCCGTGCGTCTTTCGGCAGAAGGCGCACACCGCAGAGCACTGTGAGCGGCAGAATCGTCTTTGCGCGAAGAAGCAGCTTCTTCGTCTCCGGGAGCCGGAGAGAGCGGCAACTTCGCAAAGGTGATGAAACAAGCTGTACAACACTGCGATTGTGTGAGCAGCTTGCCAAGTGAGAGAAAACAGTACCTGACCACTCTCATGCCTTTTCTATTCACATGAACATTCGATTGCAAGCTGTTTTGGACAACTTTGCTTCTCTCCTTGCAAAACACTCGGCAGACCTCCGTGCAGCCTCTAGAACACGATGGGAGATGTTTTCTGTGCTGGCACAGTTTCTCCTTGCCAGACAGAGTGGAAAAGCTTTTTGCTAAGATGTAGACGAGAAGACAGGCTAAAGACGCAGGTATGGTGCTCTGCAGAGCTAAGCACAGCTCCCGTGCCTCTTTCCGCAGAAGGCGCACACCGCAGAGCACTGTGAGCGGCAGAATCGTCTTTGCGCGAAGAAGCAGCTTCTTCGTCTCCGGGAGCCGGAGAGAGCGGCAACTTCGCAAAGGTGGTGAAACAAGCTGTACAACACTGCGATTGTGTGCGCAGCTTGCCAACTGAGAGAAAACAGTACCTGACCACTCTCCTGCCTTTTCCATTCACATGAACATTCGATTGCAAGCTGTTTTGGACAACTTTCTTTCTCTTCTTGCAAAACACTCAGCAGACCTCCGTGCAGCCTCTAGAAGACGATGGGAGATGTTTTCTGTGCTGGCACAGTTTCTCCTTGCCAGACAGAGTGGAAAAGCTTTTTGCTAAGATGTAGACGAGAAGAGAGGCTAAAGACGAAGGTACGGTGCTCTGCAGAGCTAAGCACCGCTCCCGGACGTCTTTCGGCAGAAGGCGCACACCGCAGAACACTGTGAGCGGCAGAATCGTCTTTGCGCGAAGAAGCAGCTTCTTCGTCTCCGGGAGCCGGAGAGAGCGGCAACTTCGCAAAGGTGATGAAACAAGCTGTACAACACTGCGATTGTGTGCGCAGCTTGCCAACTGAGAGAAAACAGTACCTGACCACTCTCCTGCCTTTTCTATTCACATGAACATTCGATTGCAAGCTGTTTTGGACAACTTTCTTTCTCTTCTTGCAAAACACTCGGCAGACCTCCGTGCAGCCTCTAGAACACGATGGGAGATGTTTTCTGTGCTGGCAAAGTTTCTCCTTGCCAGACAGAGTGGAAAAGCTTTTTGCTAAGATGTAGACGAGAAGAGAGGCTAAAGACGAAGGTACGGTGCTCTGCAGAGCTAAGCACCGCTCCCGGACCTCTTTCGGCAGAAGGCGCACACCGCAGAGCACTGTGAGCGGCAGAATCGTCTTTGCGCGAAGAAGCAGCTTCTTCGTCTCCGGGAGCCAGAGAGAGCGGCAACTTCGCAAAGGTGATGAAACAAGCTGTACAACACTGCGATTGTGTGCGCAGCTTGCCAACTGAGAGAAAACAGTACCTGACCACTCTCCTGCCTTTCTATTCACATGATCATTCGATTGCAAGCTGTTTTGGACAACTTTCTTTCTCTTCTTGCAAAACACTCGGCAGACCTCCGTGCAGCCTCTAGAACACGATGGGAGATGTTTTTTCTGCTGGCACAGTTTCTCCTTGCCAGACAGAGTGGAAAAGCTTTTTGCTAAGATGTAGACGAGAAGAGAGGCTAAAGACGAAGGTACGGTCCTCTGCAGAGCTAAGCACCGCTCCCATGCCTCTTTCGGCAGAAGGCGCACACCGCAGAGCACTGTGAGCGGAAGAATCGTCTTTGCGCGAAGAAGCAGCTTCTTCGTCTCCGGGAGCCGGAGAGAGCGGCAACTTCGCAAAGGTGATGAAACAAGCTGTACAACACTGCGATTGTGTGCGCAGCTTGCCAACTGAGAGAAAACAGTACCTGACCACTCTCCTGCCTTTTCTATTCACTTGAACATTCGATTGCAAGCTGTTTTGGACAACTTTCTTTCTCTTCTTGCAAAACACTCGGCAGACCTCCGTGCAGCCTCTAGAACACGATGGGAGATGTTTTCTGTGCTGGCACAGTTTCTCCTTGCCAGACAGAGTGGAAAAGCTTTTTGCTAAGATGTAGACGAGAAGCGTGGCTAAAGAAGCACGTATGGTACTCTGCAGAGCTAAGCATCGCTCCCGGACTTCTTTCGGCAGAAGGCGCACACCGCAGAGCACAGTGAGCGGCAGAATCGTCTTTGCGCGAAGAATCAGCTTCTTCGTCTCCGGGAGGGGGAGAGAGCGGCAACTTCGCAAAGGTGATGAAACAAGCTGTACAACACTGCGATTGTGTGCGCAGCTTGCCAACTGAGAGAAAACAGTACCTGACCACTCTCCTGCCTTTTCTATTCACATGAACATTCGATTGCAAGCTGTTTTGGACAACTTTGCTTCTCTCCTTGCAAAACACTCGGCAGACCTCCGTGCAGCCTCTAGAACACCATGGGAGATGTTTTCTGTGCTGGCACAGTTTCTCCTTGCCAGACAGAGTGGAAAAGCTTTTTGCTAAGATGTAGACGAGAAGAGAGGCTAAAGACGCAGGTATGGTGCTCTGCAGAGCTAAGCACAGCTCCCGGACCTCTTTCGGCAGAAGGCGCACACCGCAGAGCACTGTGAGCGGCAGAATCGTCTTTGCGCGAAGAAGCAGCTTCTTCGTCTCCGGGAGCCGGAGAGAGCGGCAACTTCGCAAAGGTGGTGAAACAAGCTGTACAACACTGCGATTGTGTGCGCAGCTTGCCAACTGAGAGAAAACAGTACCTGACCACTCTCCTGCCTTTTCCATTCACATGAACATTCGATTGCAAGCTGTTTTGGACAACTTTCTTTCTCTTCTTGCAAAACACTCGGCAGACCTCCGTGCAGCCTCTAGAACACGATGGGAGATGTTTTCTGTGCTGGCACAGTTTCTCCTTGCCAGACAGAGTGGAAAAGCTTTTTGCTAAGATGTAGACGAGAAGAGAGGCTAAAGACGAAGGTACGGTGCTCTGCAGAGCTAAGCACCGCTCCCGGACGTCTTTCGGCAGAAGGCGCACACCGCAGAGCACTGTGAGCGGCAGAATCGTCTTTGCGCGAAGAAGCAGCTTCTTCGTCTCCGGGAGCCGGAGAGAGCGGCAACTTCGCAAAGGTGATGAAACAAGCTGTACAACACTGCGATTGTGTGCGCAGCTTGCCAACTGAGAGAAAACAGTACCTGACCACTCTCCTGCCTTTTCTATTCACATGAACATTCGATTGCAAGCTGTTTTGGACAACTTTCTTTCTCTTCTTGCAAAACACTCGGCAGACCTCCGTGCAGCTTCTAGAACACGATGGGAGATGTTTTCTGTGCTGGCAAAGTTTCTCCTTGCCAGACAGAGTGGAAAAGCTTTTTGCTAAGATGTAGAGGAGAAGAGAGGCTAAAGACGAAGGTACGGTACTCTGCAGAGCTAAGCACCGCTCCCGGACCTCTTTCGGCAGAAGGCGCACACCGCAGAGCACTGTGAGCGGCAGAATCGTCTTTGTGCGAAGAAGCAGCTTCTTCGTCTCCGGGAGCCAGAGAGAGCGGCAACTTCGCAAAGGTGATGAAACAAGCTGTACAACACTGCGATTGTGTGCGCAGCTTGCCAACTGAGAGAAAACAGTACCTGACCACTCTCCTGCCTTTCTATTCACATGATCATTCGATTGCAAGCTGTTTTGGACAACTTTCTTTCTCTTCTTGCAAAACACTCGGCAGACCTCCGTGCAGCCTCTAGAACACGATGGGAGATGTTTTTTCTGCTGGCACAGTTTCTCCTTGCCAGACAGAGTGGAAAAGCTTTTTGCTAAGATGTAGACGAGAAGAGAGGCTAAAGACGAAGGTACGGTGCTCTGCAGAGCTAAGCACCGCTCCCGTGCCTCTTTCGGCAGAAGGCGCACACCGCAGAGCACTGTGAGCGGAAGAATCGTCTTTGCGCGAAGAAGCAGCTTCTTCGTCTCCGGGAGCCGGAGAGAGCGGCAACTTCGCAAAGGTGATGAAACAAGCTGTACAACACTGCGATTGTGTGCGCAGCTTGCCAACTGAGAGAAAACAGTACCTGACCACTCTCCTGCCTTTTCTATTCACTTGAACATTCGATTGCAAGCTGTTTTAGACAACTTTCTTTCTCTTCTTGCAAAACACTCGGCAGACCTCCGTGCAGCCTCTAGAAGACGATGGGAGATGTTTTCTGTGCTGGCACAGTTTCTCCTTGCCAGACAGAGTGGAAAAGCTTTTTGCTAAGATGTAGACGAGAAGCGTGGCTAAAGAAGCACGTATGGTACTCTGCAGAGCTAAGCATCGCTCCCGGACTTCTTTCGGCAGAAGGCGCACACCGCAGAGCACAGTGAGCGGCAGAATCGTCTTTGCGCGAAGAATCAGCTTCTTCGTCTCCGGGAGGGGGAGAGAGCGGCAACTTCGCAAAGGTGATGAAACAAGCTGTACAACACTGCGATTGTGTGCGCAGCTTGCCAACTGAGAGAAAACAGTACCTGACCACTCTCCTGCCTTTTCTATTCACATGAACATTCGATTGCAAGCTGTTTTGGACAACTTTGCTTCTCTCCTTGCAAAACACTCGGCAGACCTCCGTGCAGCCTCTAGAACACGATGGGAGATGTTTTCTGTGCTGGCACAGTTTCTCCTTGCCAGACAGAGTGGAAAAGCTTTTTGCTAAGATGTAGACGAGAAGAGAGGCTAAAGACGCAGGTATGGTGCTCTGCAGAGCTAAGCACAGCTCCCGGACCTCTTTCGGCAGAAGGCGCACACCGCAGAGCACTGTGAGCGGCAGAATCGTCTTTGCGCGAAGAAGCAGCTTCTTCGTCTCCGGGAGCCGGAGAGAGCGGCAACTTCGCAAAGGTGGTGAAACAAGCTGTACAACACTGCGATTGTGTGCGCAGCTTGCCAACTGAGAGAAAACAGTACCTGACCACTCTCCTGCCTTTTCCATTCACATGAACATTCGATTGCAAGCTGTTTTGGACAACTTTCTTTCTCTTCTTGCAAAACACTCGGCAGACCTCCGTGCAGCCTCTAGAACACGATGGGAGATGTTTTCTGTGCTGGCACAGTTTCTCCTTGCCAGACAGAGTGGAAAAGCTTTTTGCTAAGATGTAGACGAGAAGAGAGGCTAAAGACGAAGGTACGGTGCTCTGCAGAGCTAAGCACCGCTCCCGGACGTCTTTCGGCAGAAGGCGCACACCGCAGAGCACTGTGAGCGGAAGAATCGTCTTTGCGCGAAGAAGCAGCTTCTTCGTCTCCGGGAGCCGGAGAGAGCGGCAACTTCGCAAAGGTGATGAAACAAGCTGTACAACACTGCGATTGTGTGCGCAGCTTGCCAACTGAGAGAAAACAGTACCTGACCACTCTCCTGCCTTTTCTATTCACATGAACATTCGATTGCAAGCTGTTTTGGACAACTTTCTTTCTCTTCTTGCAAAACACTCGGCAGACCTCCGTGCAGCTTCTAGAACACGATGGGAGATGTTTTCTGTGCTGGCAAAGTTTCTCCTTGCCAGACAGAGTGGAAAAGCTTTTTGCTAAGATGTAGAGGAGAAGAGAGGCTAAAGACGAAGGTACGGTGCTCTGCAGAGCTAAGCACCGCTCCCGGACCTCTTTCGGCAGAAGGCGCACACCGCAGAGCACTGTGAGCGGCAGAATCGTCTTTGCGCGAAGAAGCAGCTTCTTCGTCTCCGGGAGCCAGAGAGAGCGGCAACTTCGCAAAGGTGATGAAACAAGCTGTACAACACTGCGATTGTGTGCGCAGCTTGCCAACTGAGAGAAAACAGTACCTGACAACTCTCCTGCCTTTCTATTCACATGATCATTCGATTGCAAGCTGTTTTGGACAACTTTCTTTCTCTTCTTGCAAAACACTCGGCAGACCTCCGTGCAGCCTCTAGAACACGATGGGAGATGTTTTTTCTGCTGGCACAGTTTCTCCTTGCCAGACAGAGTGGAAAAGCTTTTTGCTAAGATGTAGACGAGAAGAGAGGCTAAAGACGAAGGTACGGTGCTCTGCAGAGCTAAGCACCGCTCCCGTGCCTCTTTCGGCAGAAGGCGCACACCGCAGAGCACTGTGAGCGGAAGAATCGTCTTTGCGCGAAGAAGCAGCTTCTTCGTCTCCGGGAGCCGGAGAGAGCGGCAACTTCACAAAGGTGATGAAACAAGCTGTACAACACTGCGATTGTGTGCGCAGCTTGCCAACTGAGAGAAAACAGTACCTGACCACTCTCCTGCCTTTTCTATTCACTTGAACATTCGATTGCAAGCTGTTTTAGACAACTTTCTTTCTCTTCTTGCAAAACACTCGGCAGACCTCCGTGCAGCCTCTAGAAGTCGATGGGAGATGTTTTCTGTGCTGGCACAGTTTCTCCTTGCCAGACAGAGTGGAAAAGCTTTTTGCTAAGATGTAGACGAGAAGCGTGGCTAAAGAAGCACGTATGGTACTCTGCAGAGCTAAGCATCGCTCCCGGACTTCTTTCGGCAGAAGGCGCACACCGCAGAGCACAGTGAGCGGCAGAATCGTCTTTGCGCGAAGAATCAGCTTCTTCGTCTCCGGGAGGGGGAGAGAGCGGCAACTTGGCAAAGGTGATGAAACAAGCTGTACAACACTGCGATTGTGTGCGCAGCTTGCCAACTGAGAGAAAACAGTACCTGACCACTCTCCTGCCTTTTCTATTCACATGAACATTCGATTGCAAGCTGTTTTGGACAACTTTCTTTCTCTTCTTGCAAAACACTCGGCAGACCTCCGTGCAGCCTCTAGAACACGATGGGAGATGTTTTCTGTGCTGGCACAGTTTCTCCTTGCCAGACAGAGTGGAAAAGCTTTTTGCTAAGATGTAGACGAGAAGAGAGGCTAAAGACGAAGGTACGGTGCTCTGCAGAGCTAAGCACCGCTCCCATGCCTCTTTCGGCAGAAGGCGCACACCGCAGAGCACTGTGAGCGGCAGAATCGTCTTTGCGCGAAGAAGCAGCTTCTTCGTCTCCGGGAGCCGGAGAGAGCGGCAACTTCGCAAAGGTGATGAAACAAGCTGTACAACACTGCGATTGTGTGAGCAGCTTGCCAAGTGAGAGAAAACAGTACCTGACCACTCTCCTGCCTTTTCTATTCACATGAACATTCGATTGCAAGCTGTTTTGGACAACTTTGCTTCTCTCCTTGCAAAACACTCGGCAGACCTCCGTGCAGCCTCTAGAACACGATGGGAGATGTTTTCTGTGCTGGCACAGTTTCTCCTTGCCAGACAGAGTGGAAAAGCTTTTTGCTAAGATGTAGACGAGAAGAGAGGCTAAAGACGCAGGTATGGTGCTCTGCAGAGCTAAGCACAGCTCCCGTGCCTCTTTCGGCAGAAGGCGCACACCGCAGAGCACTGTGAGCGGCAGAATCGTCTTTGCGCGAAGAAGCAGCTTCTTCGTCTCCGGGAGCCGGAGAGAGCGGCAACTTCGCAAAGGTGGTGAAACAAGCTGTACAACACTGCGATTGTGTGCGCAGCTTGCCAACTGAGAGAAAACAGTACCTGACCACTCTCCTGCCTTTTCCATTCACATGAACATTCGATTGCAAGCTGTTTTGGACAACTTTCTTTCTCTTCTTGCAAAACACTCGGCAGACCTCCGTGCAGCCTCTAGAAGACGATGGGAGATGTTTTCTGTGCTGGCACAGTTTCTCCTTGCCAGACAGAGTGGAAAAGCTTTTTGCTAAGATGTAGACGAGAAGAGAGGCTAAAGACGAAGGTACGGTGCTCTGCAGAGCTAAGCACCGCTCCCGGACGTCTTTCGGCAGAAGGCGCACACCGCAGAGCACTGTGAGCGGCAGAATCGTCTTTGCGCGAAGAAGCAGCTTCTTCGTCTCCGGGAGCCGGAGAGAGCGGCAACTTCGCAAAGGTGATGAAACAAGCTGTACAACACTGCGATTGTGTGCGCAGCTTGCCAACTGAGAGAAAACAGTACCTGACCACTCTCCTGCCTTTTCTATTCACATGAACATTCGATTGCAAGCTGTTTTGGACAACTTTCTTTCTCTTCTTGCAAAACACTCGGCAGACCTCCGTGCAGCTTCTAGAACACGATGGGAGATGTTTTCTGTGCTGGCAAAGTTTCTCCTTGCCAGACAGAGTGGAAAAGCTTTTTGCTAAGATGTAGACGAGAAGAGAGGCTAAAGACGAAGGTACGGTGCTCTGCAGAGCTAAGCACCGCTCCCGGACCTCTTTCGGCAGAAGGCGCACACCGCAGAGCACAGTGAGCGGCAGAATCGTCTTTGCGCGAAGAAGCATCTTCTTCGTCTCCGGGAGCCGGAGAGAGCGGCAACTTCGCAAAGGTGATGAAACAAGCTGTACAACACTGCGATTGTGTGCGCAGCTTGCCAACTGAGAGAAAACAGTACCTGACCACTCTCCTGCCTTTTCTATTCACATGAACATTCGATTGCAAGCTGTTTTGGACAACTTTCTTTCTCTTCTTGCAAAACACTCGGCAGACCTCCGTGCAGCCTCTAGAAGACGATGGGAGATGTTTTCTGTGCTGGCACAGTTTCTCCTTGCCAGACAGAGTGGAAAAGCTTTTTGCTAAGATGTAGACGAGAAGCGAGGCTAAAGAAGCACGTATGGTACTCTGCAGAGCTAAGCATCGCTCCCGGACCTCTTTCGGCAGAAGGCGCACACCGCAGAGCACAGTGAGCGGCAGAATCGTCTTTGCGCGAAGAAGCAGCTTCTTCGTCTCCGGGAGCCGGAGAGAGCGGCAACTTCGCAAAGGTGATGAAACAAGCTGTACAACACTGCGATTGTGTGCGCAGCTTGCCAAGTGAGAGAAAACAGTACCTGACCACTCTCCTGCCTTTTCTATTCACATGAACATTCGATTGCAAGCTGTTTTGGACAACTTTCTTTCTCTTCTTGCAAAACACTCGGCAGACCTCCGTGCAGCCTCTAGAACACGATGGGAGATGTTTTCTGTGCTGGCACAGTTTCTCCTTGCCAGACAGAGTGGAAAAGCTTTTTGCTAAGATGTAGACGAGAAGAGAGGCTAAAGACGAAGGTACGGTGCTCTGCAGAGCTAAGCACCGCTCCCGGACGTCTTTCGGCAGAAGGCGCACACCGCAGAGCACTGTGAGCGGAAGAATCGTCTTTGCGCGAAGAAGCAGCTTCTTCGTCTCCGGGAGCCGGAGAGAGCGGCAACTTCGCAAAGGTGATGAAACAAGCTGTACAACACTGCGATTGTGTGCGCAGCTTGCCAACTGAGAGAAAACAGTACCTGACCACTCTCCTGCCTTTTCTATTCACATGAACATTCGATTGCAAGCTGTTTTGGACAACTTTCTTTCTCTTTTTGCAAAACACTCGGCAGACCTCCGTGCAGCTTCTAGAACACGATGGGAGATGTTTTCTGTGCTGGCAAAGTTTCTCCTTGCCAGACAGAGTGGAAAAGCTTTTTGCTAAGATGTAGAGGAGAAGAGAGGCTAAAGACGAAGGTACGGTGCTCTGCAGAGCTAAGCACCGCTCCCGGACCTCTTTCGGCAGAAGGCGCACACCGCAGAGCACTGTGAGCGGCAGAATCGTCTTTGCGCGAAGAAGCAGCTTCTTCGTCTCCGGGAGCCAGAGAGAGCGGCAACTTCGCAAAGGTGATGAAACAAGCTGTACAACACTGCGATTGTGTGCGCAGCTTGCCAACTGAGAGAAAACAGTACCTGACAACTCTCCTGCCTTTCTATTCACATGATCATTCGATTGCAAGCTGTTTTGGACAACTTTCTTTCTCTTCTTGCAAAACACTCGGCAGACCTCCGTGCAGCCTCTAGAACACGATGGGAGATGTTTTTTCTGCTGGCACAGTTTCTCCTTGCCAGACAGAGTGGAAAAGCTTTTTGCTAAGATGTAGACGAGAAGAGAGGCTAAAGACGAAGGTACGGTGCTCTGCAGAGCTAAGCACCGCTCCCGTGCCTCTTTCGGCAGAAGGCGCACACCGCAGAGCACTGTGAGCGGAAGAATCGTCTTTGCGCGAAGAAGCAGCTTCTTCGTCTCCGGGAGCCGGAGAGAGCGGCAACTTCACAAAGGTGATGAAACAAGCTGTACAACACTGCGATTGTGTGCGCAGCTTGCCAACTGAGAGAAAACAGTACCTGACCACTCTCCTGCCTTTTCTATTCACTTGAACATTCGATTGCAAGCTGTTTTAGACAACTTTCTTTCTCTTCTTGCAAAACACTCGGCAGACCTCCGTGCAGCCTCTAGAAGTCGATGGGAGATGTTTTCTGTGCTGGCACAGTTTCTCCTTGCCAGACAGAGTGGAAAAGCTTTTTGCTAAGATGTAGACGAGAAGCGTGGCTAAAGAAGCACGTATGGTACTCTGCAGAGCTAAGCATCGCTCCCGGACTTCTTTCGGCAGAAGGCGCACACCGCAGAGCACAGTGAGCGGCAGAATCGTCTTTGCGCGAAGAATCAGCTTCTTCGTCTCCGGGAGGGGGAGAGAGCGGCAACTTCGCAAAGGTGATGAAACAAGCTGTACAACACTGCGATTGTGTGCGCAGCTTGCCAACTGAGAGAAAACAGTACCTGACCACTCTCCTGCCTTTTCTATTCACATGAACATTCGATTGCAAGCTGTTTTGGACAACTTTCTTTCTCTTCTTGCAAAACACTCGGCAGACCTCCGTGCAGCCTCTAGAACACGATGGGAGATGTTTTCTGTGCTGGCACAGTTTCTCCTTGCCAGACAGAGTGGAAAAGCTTTTTGCTAAGATGTAGACGAGAAGAGAGGCTAAAGACGAAGGTACGGTGCTCTGCAGAGCTAAGCACCGCTCCCATGCCTCTTTCGGCAGAAGGCGCACACCGCAGAGCACTGTGAGCGGCAGAATCGTCTTTGCGCGAAGAAGCAGCTTCTTCGTCTCCGGGAGCCGGAGAGAGCGGCAACTTCGCAAAGGTGATGAAACAAGCTGTACAACACTGCGATTGTGTGAGCAGCTTGCCAAGTGAGAGAAAACAGTACCTGACCACTCTCCTGCCTTTTCTATTCACATGAACATTCGATTGCAAGCTGTTTTGGACAACTTTGCTTCTCTCCTTGCAAAACACTCGGCAGACCTCCGTGCAGCCTCTAGAACACGATGGGAGATGTTTTCTGTGCTGGCACAGTTTCTCCTTGCCAGACAGAGTGGAAAAGCTTTTTGCTAAGATGTAGACGAGAAGAGAGGCTAAAGACGCAGGTATGGTGCTCTGCAGAGCTAAGCACAGCTCCCGTGCCTCTTTCGGCAGAAGGCGCACACCGCAGAGCACTGTGAGCGGCAGAATCGTCTTTGCGCGAAGAAGCAGCTTCTTCGTCTCCGGGAGCCGGAGAGAGCGGCAACTTCGCAAAGGTGGTGAAACAAGCTGTACAACACTGCGATTGTGTGCGCAGCTTGCCAACTGAGAGAAAACAGTACCTGACCACTCTCCTGCCTTTTCCATTCACATGAACATTCGATTGCAAGCTGTTTTGGACAACTTTCTTTCTCTTCTTGCAAAACACTCGGCAGACCTCCGTGCAGCCTCTAGAAGACGATGGGAGATGTTTTCTGTGCTGGCACAGTTTCTCCTTGCCAGACAGAGTGGAAAAGCTTTTTGCTAAGATGTAGACGAGAAGAGAGGCTAAAGACGAAGGTACGGTGCTCTGCAGAGCTAAGCACCGCTCCCGGACGTCTTTCGGCAGAAGGCGCACACCGCAGAGCACTGTGAGCGGCAGAATCGTCTTTGCGCGAAGAAGCAGCTTCTTCGTCTCCGGGAGCCGGAGAGAGCGGCAACTTCGCAAAGGTGATGAAACAAGCTGTACAACACTGCGATTGTGTGCGCAGCTTGCCAACTGAGAGAAAACAGTACCTGACCACTCTCCTGCCTTTTCTATTCACATGAACATTCGATTGCAAGCTGTTTTGGACAACTTTCTTTCTCTTCTTGCAAAACACTCGGCAGACCTCCGTGCAGCTTCTAGAACACGATGGGAGATGTTTTCTGTGCTGGCAAAGTTTCTCCTTGCCAGACAGAGTGGAAAAGCTTTTTGCTAAGATGTAGACGAGAAGAGAGGCTAAAGACGAAGGTACGGTGCTCTGCAGAGCTAAGCACCGCTCCCGGACCTCTTTCGGCAGAAGGCGCACACCGCAGAGCACAGTGAGCGGCAGAATCGTCTTTGCGCGAAGAAGCATCTTCTTCGTCTCCGGGAGCCGGAGAGAGCGGCAACTTCGCAAAGGTGATGAAACAAGCTGTACAACACTGCGATTGTGTGCGCAGCTTGCCAACTGAGAGAAAACAGTACCTGACCACTCTCCTGCCTTTTCTATTCACATGAACATTCGATTGCAAGCTGTTTTGGACAACTTTCTTTCTCTTCTTGCAAAACACTCGGCAGACCTCCGTGCAGCCTCTAGAAGACGATGGGAGATGTTTTCTGTGCTGGCACAGTTTCTCCTTGCCAGACAGAGTGGAAAAGCTTTTTGCTAAGATGTAGACGAGAAGCGAGGCTAAAGAAGCACGTATGGTACTCTGCAGAGCTAAGCATCGCTCCCGGACCTCTTTCGGCAGAAGGCGCACACCGCAGAGCACAGTGAGCGGCAGAATCGTCTTTGCGCGAAGAAGCAGCTTCTTCGTCTCCGGGAGCCGGAGAGAGCGGCAACTTCGCAAAGGTGATGAAACAAGCTGTACAACACTGCGATTGTGTGCGCAGCTTGCCAAGTGAGAGAAAACAGTACCTGACCACTCTCCTGCCTTTTCTATTCACATGAACATTCGATTGCAAGCTGTTTTGGACAACTTTCTTTCTCTTCTTGCAAAACACTCGGCAGACCTCCGTGCAGCCTCTAGAACACGATGGGAGATGTTTTCTGTGCTGGCACAGTTTCTCCTTGCCAGACAGAGTGGAAAAGCTTTTTGCTAAGATGTAGACGAGAAGAGAGGCTAAAGACGAAGGTACGGTGCTCTGCAGAGCTAAGCACCGCTCCCGGACCTCTTTCGGCAGAAGGCGCACACCGCAGAGCACTGTGAGCGGCAGAATCGTCTTTGCGCGAAGAAGCAGCTTCTTCGTCTCCGGGAGCCGGAGAGAGCGGCAACTTCGCAAAGGTGATGAAACAAGCTGTACAACACTGCGATTGTGTGCGCAGCTTGCCAAGTGAGAGAAAACAGTACCTGACCACTCTCCTGCCTTTCTATTCACATGATCATTCGATTGCAAGCTGTTTTGGACAACTTTCTTTCTCTTCTTGCAAAACACTCGGCAGACCTCCGTGCAGCCTCTAGAACACGATGGGAGATGTTTTTTGTGCTGGCACAGTTTCTCCTTGCCAGACAGAGTGGAAAAGCTTTTTGCTAAGATGTAGACGAGAAGAGAGGCTAAAGACGAAGGTACGGTGCTCTGCAGAGCTAAGCACCGCTCCCGTGCCTCTTTCGGTAGAAGGCGCACACCGCAGAGCACTGTGAGCGGAAGAATCGTCTTTGCGCGAAGAAGCAGCTTCTTCGTCTCCGGGAGCCGGAGAGAGCGGCAACTTCGCAAAGGTGATGAAACAAGCTGTACAACACTGCGATTGTGTGCGCAGCTTGGCAACTGAGAGAAAACAGTACCTGACCACTCTCCTGCCTTTTCTATTCACATGAACATTCGATTGGAAGCTGTTTTGGACAACTTTCTTTCTCTTCTTGCAAAACACTCGGCAGACCTCCGTGCAGCCTCTAGAACACGATGGGAGATGTTTTCTGTGCTGGCACAGTTTCTCCTTGCCAGACAGAGTGGAAAAGCTTTTTGCTAAGATGTAGACGAGAAGAGAGGCTAAAGACAAAGGTACGGTGCTCTGCAGAGCTAAGCACCGCTTCCGGACCTCTTTGGGCAGAAGGCGCACACCGCAGAGCACTGTGAGCGGCAGAATCGTCTTTGCGCGAAGAAGCAGCTTCTTCGTCTCCGGGAGCCGGAGAGAGCGGCAACTTCGCAAAGGTGATGAAACAAGCTGTACAACACTGCGATTGTGTGAGCAGCTTGCCAACTGAGAGAAAACAGTACCTGACCACTCTCCTGCCTTTTCTATTCACATGAACATTCGATTGCAAGCTGTTTTGGACAACTTTCTTTCTCTTTTGCAAAACACTCGGCAGACCTCCGTGCAGCCTCTAGAACACGATGGGAGATGTTTTCTGTGCTGGCACAGTTTCTCCTTGCCAGACAGAGTGGAAAAGCTTTTTGCTAAGATGTAGACGAGAAGAGAGGCTAAAGACGAAGGTACGGTGCTCTGCAGAGCTAAGCACAGCTCCCGTGCCTCTTTCGGCAGAAGGCGTACACCGCAGAGCACAGTGAGCGGCAGAATCGTCTTTGCGCGAAGAAGCAGCTTCTTCGTCTCCGGGAGCCGGAGAGAGCGGCAGCTTCGCAAAGGTGATGAAACAAGCTGTACAAAACTGCGATTGTGTGCGCAGCTTGCCAACTGAGAGAAAACAGTACCTGACCACTCTCCTGCCTTTTCTATACACATGAACATTCGATTGCAAGCTGTTTTGGACAACTTTCTTTCTCTTCTTGCAAAACACTCGGCAGACCTCCGTGCAGCTTCTAGAACACGATGGGAGATGTTTTCTGTTCTGGCAAAGTTTATCCTTGCCAGACAGAGTGGAAAAGCTTTTTGCTAAGATGTAGACGAGAAGAGAGGCTAAAGACGAAGGTACGGTGCTCTGCAGAGCTAAGCATCGCTCCCGGACCTCTTTCGGTAGAAGGCGCACACCGCAGAGCACTGTGATCGGCAGAATCGTCTTTGCGCGAAGAATCAGATTCTTCGTCTCCGGGAGGGGGAGAGAGCGGCAACTTCGCAAAGGTGATGAAACAAGCTGTACAACACTGCGATTGTGTGCGCAGCTTGCCAACTGAGAGAAAACAGTACCTGACCACTCTCCGGCCTTTTCTATTCACATGAACATTCGATTGCAAGCTGTTTTGGACAACTTTCTTTCTCTTCTTGCAAAACACTCGGCAGACCTCCGTGCAGCCTCTAGAACACGATGGGAGATGTTTTCTGTGCTGGCACAGTTTCTCCTTGCCAGACAGAGTGGAAAAGCTTTTTGCTAAGATGTAGACGAGAAGAGAGGCTAAAGACGAAGGTACCGTGCTCTGCAGAGCTAAGCACCGCTCCCGGGCCTCTTTCGGCAGAAGGCGCACACCGCAGAGCACTGTGAGCGGCAGAATCGTCTTTGCGCGAAGAAGCAGCTTCTTCGTCTCCGGGAGCCGGAGAGAGCGGCAACTTCGCAAAGGTGATGAAACAAGCTGTACAACACTGCGATTGTGTGAGCAGCTTGCCAAGTGAGAGAAAACAGTACCTGACCACTCTCCTGCCTTTTCTATTCACATGAACATTCGATTGCAAGCTGTTTTGGACAACTTTGCTTCTCTTCTTGCAAAACACTCGGCAGACCTCCGTGCAGCCTCTAGAAGACGATGGGAGATGTTTTCTGTGCTGGCACAGTTTCTCCTTGCCAGACAGAGTGGAAAAGCTTTTTGCTAAGATGTAGACGAGAAGAGAGGCTAAAGACGCAGGTATGGTGCTCTGCAGAGCTAAGCACAGCTCCCGTGCCTCTTTCGGCAGAAGGCGCACACCGCAGAGCACTGTGAGCGGCAGAATCGTCTTTGCGCGAAGAAGCAGCTTCTTCGTCTCCGGGAGCCGGAGAGAGCGGCAACTTCGCAAAGGTGGTGAAACAAGCTGTACAACACTGCGATTGTGTGCGCAGCTTGCCAACTGAGAGAAAACAGTACCTGACCACTCTCCTGCCTTTTCCATTCACATGAACATTCGATTGCAAGCTGTTTTGGACAACTTTCTTTCTCTTCTTGCAAAACACTCGGCAGACCTCCGTGCAGCCTCTAGAAGACGATGGGAGATGTTTTCTGTGCTGGCACAGTTTCTCCTTGCCAGACAGAGTGGAAAAGCTTTTTGCTAAGATGTAGACGAGAAGAGAGGCTAAAGACGAAGGTACAGTGCTCTGCAGAGCTAAGCACCGCTCCCGGACGTCTTTCGGCAGAAGGCGCACACCGCAGAGCACTGTGAGCGGCAGAATCGTCTTTGCGCGAAGAAGCAGCTTCTTCGTCTCCGGGAGCCGGAGAGAGCGGCAACTTCGCAAAGGTGATGAAACAAGCTGTACAACACTGCGATTGTGTGCGCAGCTTGCCAAGTGAGAGAAAACAGTACCTGACCACTCTCCTGCCTTTTCTATTCACATGAACATTCGATTGCAAGCTGTTTTGGACAACTTTCTTTCTCTTCTTGCAAAACACTCGGCAGACCTCCGTGCAGCTTCTAGAACACGATGGGAGATGTTTTCTGTGCTGGCAAAGTTTCTCCTTGCCAGACAGAGTGGAAAAGCTTTTTGCTAAGATGTAGACGAGAAGAGAGGCTAAAGACGAAGGTACGGTGCTCTGCAGAGCTAAGCACCGCTCCCGGACCTCTTTCGGCAGAAGGCGCACACCGCAGAGCACAGTGAGCGGCAGAATCGTCTTTGCGCGAAGAAGCAGCTTCTTCGTCTCCGGGAGCCGGAGAGAGCGGCAACTTCGCAAAGGTGATGAAACAAGCTGTACAACACTGCGATTGTTTGCGCAGCTTGCCAACTGAGAGAAAACAGTACCTGACCACTCTCCTGCCTTTTCTATTCACATGAACATTCGATTGCAAGCTGTTTTGGACAACTTTCTTTCTCTTCTTGCAAAACACTCGGCAGACCTCCGTGCAGCCTCTAGAACACGATGGGAGATGTTTTTTGTGCTGGCACAGTTTCTCTTTGCCAGACAGAGTGGAAAAGCTTTTTGCTAAGATGTAGACGAGAAGCGAGGCTAAAGAAGCACGTATGGTACTCTGCAGAGCTAAGCACCGCTCCCGGACCTCTTTCGGCAGAAGGCGCACACCGCAGAGCACAGTGAGCGGCAGAATCGTCTTTGCGCGAAGAAGCAGCTTCTTCGTCTCCGGGAGCCGGAGAGAGCGGCAACTTCGCAAAGGTGATGAAACAAGCTGTACAACACTGCGATTGTGTGCGCAGCTTGACAAGTGGGAGAAAACAGTACCTGACCACTCTCCTGCCTTTTCTATTCACTTGAACATTCGATTGCAAGCTGTTTTGGACAACTTTCTTTCTCTTCTTGCAAAACACTCGGGAGACCTCCGTGCAGCCTCTAGAACACGATGGGAGATGTTTTCTGTGCTGGCACAGTTTCTCCTTGCCAGACAGAGTGAAAAAGCTTTTTGCTAAGTTGTAGACGAGAAGAGAGACTAAAGACGAAGGTACGGTGCTCTGCAGAGCTAAGCACCGCTCCCGGACCTCTTTCGGCAGAAGGCGCACACCGCAGAGCACTGTGAGCGGCAGAATCGTCTTTGCGCGAAGAAGCAGCTTCTTCGTCTCCGGGAGCCGGAGAGAGCGGCAACTTCGCAAAGGTGATGAAACAAGCTGTACAACACTGCGATTGTGTGCGCAGCTTGCCAAGTGAGAGAAAACAGTACCTGACCACTCTCCTGCCTTTTCTATTCACATGAACATTCGATTGCAAGCTGTTTTGGACAACTTTCTTTCTCTTCTTGCAAAACACTCGGCAGACCTCCGTGCAGCCTCTAGAACACGATGGGAGATGTTTTCTGTGCTGGCACAGTTTCTCCTTGCCAGACAGAGTGGAAAAGCTTTTTGCTAAGATGTAGACGAGAAGAGAGGCTAAAGACGAAGGTACGGTGCTCTGCAGAGCTAAGCACCGCTCCCGGACCTCTTTCGGCAGAAGGCGCACACCGCAGAGCACTGTGAGCGGCAGAATCGTCTTTGCGCGAAGAAGCAGCTTCTTCGTCTCCGGGAGCCGGAGAGAGCGGCAACTTCGCAAAGGTGATGAAACAAGCTGTACAACACTGCGATTGTGTGCGCAGCTTGCCAACTGAGAGAAAACAGTACCTGACCACTCTCCTGCCTTTCTATTCACATGATCATTCGATTGCAAGCTGTTTTGGACAACTTTCTTTCTCTTCTTGCAAAACACTCGGCAGACCTCCGTGCAGCCTCTAGAACACGATGGGAGATGTTTTTTGTGCTGGCACAGTTTCTCCTTGCCAGACAGAGTGGAAAAGCTTTTTGCTAAGATGTAGACGAGAAGAGAGGCTAAAGACGAAGGTACGGTGCTCTGCAGAGCTAAGCACCGCTCCCGTGCCTCTTTCGGTAGAAGGCGCACACCGCAGAGCACTGTGAGCGGAAGAATCGTCTTTGCGCGAAGAATCAGCTTCTTCGTCTCCGGGAGCCGGAGAGAGCGGCAACTTCGCAAAGGTGATGAAACAAGCTGTACAACACTGCGATTGTGTGCGCAGCTTGCCAACTGAGAGAAAACAGTACCTGACCACTCTCCTGCCTTTTCTATTCACATGAACATTCGATTGGAAGCTGTTTTGGACAACTTTCTTTCTCTTCTTGCAAAACACTCGGCAGACCTCCGTGCAGCCTCTAGAACACGATGGGAGATGTTTTCTGTGCTGGCACAGTTTCTCCTTGCCAGACAGAGTGGAAAAGCCTTTTGCTAAGATGTAGACGAGAAGAGAGGCTAAAGACAAAGGTACGGTGCTCTGCAGAGCTAAGCACCGCTTCCGGACCTCTTTGGGCAGAAGGCGCACACCGCAGAGCACTGTGAGCGGCAGAATCGTCTTTGCGCGAAGAAGCAGCTTCTTCGTCTCCGGGAGCCGGAGAGAGCGGCAACTTCGCAAAGGTGATGAAACAAGCTGTACAACACTGCGATTGTGTGAGCAGCTTGCCAACTGAGAGAAAACAGTACCTGACCACTCTCCTGCCTTTTCTATTCACATGAACATTCGATTGCAAGCTGTTTTGGACAACTTTCTTTCTCTTCTTGCAAAACACTCGGCAGACCTCCGTGCAGCCTCTAGAAGACGATGGGAGATGTTTTCTGTGCTGGCACAGTTTCTCCTTGCCAGACAGAGTGGAAAAGCTTTTTGCTAAGATGTAGACCAGAAGAGAGGCTAAAGACGAAGGTACGGTGCTCTGCAGAGCTAAGCACCGCTCCCGGACCTCTTTCGGCAGAAGACACACACTGCAGAGCACAGTGAGGGGCAGAATCGTCTTTGCGCGAAGAAGCAGCTTCTTCGTCTCCGGGAGCCGGAGAGAGCGGCACCTTCGCAAAGGTGATGAAACAAGCTGTACAACACTGCGATTGTGTGCGCAGCTTGCCAACTGAGAGAAAACAGTACCTGACCACTCTCCTGCCTTTCTATTCACATGAACATTCGATTGGAAGCTGTTTTGGACAACTTTCTTTCTCTTCTTGCAAAACACTCGGCAGACCTCCGTGCAGCCTCTAGAACACGATGGGAGATGTTTTTTGTGCTGGCACAGTTTCTCCTTGCCAGACAGAGTGGAAAAGCTTTTTGCTAAGATGTAGACGAGAAGAGAGGCTAAAGACGAAGGTACGGTGCTCTGCAGAGCTAAGCACAGCTCCCGTGCCTCTTTCGGCAGAAGGCGTACACCGCAGAGCACAGTGAGCGGCAGAATCGTCTTTGCGCGATGAAGCAGCTTCTTCGTCTCCGGGAGCCGGAGAGAGCGGCAGCTTCGCAAAGGTGATGAAACAAGCTGTACAAAAATGCGATTGTGTGCGCAGCTTGCCAACTGAGAGAAAACAGTACCTGACCACTCTCCTGCCTTTTCTATACACATGAACATTCGATTGCAAGCTGTTTTGGACAACTTTCTTTCTCTTCTTGCAGAACACTCGGCAGACCTCCGTGCAGCTTCTAGAACACGATGGGAGATGTTTTCTGTTCTGGCAAAGTTTATCCTTGCCAGACAGAGTGGAAAAGCTTTTTGCTAAGATGTAGGCGAGAAGAGAGGCTAAAGACGAAGGTACGGTGCTCTGCAGAGCTAAGCATCGCTCCCGGACCTCTTCCGGTAGAAGGCGCACACCGCAGAGCACTGTGAGCGGCAGAATCGTCTTTGCGCGAAGAAGCAGCTTCTTCGTCTCCGGCAGCTGGAGAGAACGGCAGCTTCGCAAAGGTGATGAAACAAGCTGTACAACACTGCGATTGTGTGCGCAGCTTGCCAAGTGAGAGAAAACAGTACCTGACCACTCTCCTGCCTTTTCTATACACTTGAACATTCGATTGCAAGCTGTTTTGGACAACTTTCTTTCTCTTCTTGCAAAACACTCGGCAGACCTCCGTGCAGCCTCTAGAACACGATGGGAGATGTTTTTTGTGCTGGCACAGTTTCTCCTTGCCAGACAGAGTGGAAAAGCTTTTTGCTAAGATGTAGACGAAAGAGAGGCTAAAGACGAAGGTACGGTGCTCTGCAGAGCTAAGCACCGCTCCCGGACCTCTTTCGGCAGAAGGCGCACACCGCAGAGCACTGTGAGCGGCAGAATCGTCTTTGCGCGAAGAAGCAGCTTCTTCGTCTCCGGCAGCCGGAGAGAGCGGCAGCTTCGCAAAGGTGATGAAACAAGCTGTACAACACTGCGATTGTGTGCGCAGCTTGCCAAGTGAGAGAAAACAGTACCTGACCACTCTCCTGCCTTTTCTATTCACATGAACATTCGATTGCAAGCTGTTTTGGACAACTTTCTTTCTCTTCTTGCAAAACACTCGGCAGACCTCCGTGCAGCCTCTAGAAGACGATGGGAGATGTTTTCTGTGCTGGCACAGTTTCTCCTTGCCAGACAGAGTGGAAAAGCTTTTTGCTAAGATGTAGACGAGAAGAGAGGCTAAAGACGAAGGTACGGTGGTCTGCAGAGCTAAGCACCGCTCCCGGACCTCTTTCGGCAGAAGGCGCACACCGCAGAGCACTGTGAGCGGCAGA
This sequence comes from Melozone crissalis, assembly GCF_028551555.1. NCBI lineage: Eukaryota > Metazoa > Chordata > Aves > Passeriformes > Passerellidae > Melozone > Melozone crissalis. The sequence continues at coordinate 2,280,612 of NW_026535886.1, forward strand.
ATCGTCTTTGCGCGAAGAAGCAGCTTCTTCGTCTCCGGGAGCCGGAGAGAGCGGCAACTTCGCAAAGGTGATGAAACAAGCTGTACAACACTGCGATTGTGTGCGCAGCTTGCCAACTGAGAGAAAACAGTACCTGACCACTCTCCTGCCTTTTCTATTCACATGAACATTCGATTGCAAGCTGTTTTGGACAACTTTCTTTCTCTTCTTGCAAAACACTCGGCAGACCTCCGTGCAGCTTCTAGAACACGATGGGAGATGTTTTCTGTGCTGGCACAGTTTCTCCTTGCCAGACAGAGTGGAAAAGCTTTTTGCTAAGATGTAGACGAGAAGAGAGGCTAAAGACGAAGGTACGGTGCTCTGCAGAGCTAAGCACCGCTCCCGGACGTCTTTCGGCAGAAGGCGCACACCGCAGAGCACTGTGAGCGGCAGAATCGTCTTTGCGCGAAGAAGCAGCTTCTTCGTCTCCGGCAGCCGGAGAGAGCGGCAGTTTCGCAAAGGTGATGAAACAAGCTGTACAACACTGCGATTGTGTGCGCAGCTTGCCAACTGAGAGAAAACAGTACCTGACCACTCTCCTGCCTTTTCTATTCACATGAACATTCGATTGCAAGCTGTTTTGGACAACTTTCTTTCTCTTCTTGCAAAACACTCGGCAGACCTCCGTGCAGCCTCTAGAAGACGATGGGAGGTGTTTTCTGTGCTGGCACAGTTTCTCCTTGCCAGACACAGTGGAAAAGCTTTTTGCTAAGATGTAGACGAGAAGCGAGGCCAAAGAAGCACGTATGGTACTCTGCAGAGCTAAGCATCGCTCCCGGACTTCTTTCGGCAGAAGGCGCACACCGCAGAGCAATGTGAGCGGCAGAATCGTCTTTGCGCGAAGAAGCAGCTTCTTCGGCTCCGGCAGCCGGAGAGAGCGGCAGCTTCGCAAAGGTGATAAAACAAGCTGTACAACACTGCGATTGTGTGCGCAGCTTGCCAACTGAGAGAAAACAGTACCTGACCACTCTCCTGCCTTTTCTATTCACATGAACATTCGATTGCAAGCTGTTTTGGACAACTTTCTTTCTCTTCTTGCAAAACACTCGGCAGACCTCCGTGCAGCCTCTAGAACACGATGGGAGATGTTTTCTGTGCTGGCAAAGTTTCTCCTTGCCAGACAGAGTGGAAAAGCTTTTTGCTAAGATGTAGACGAGAAGAGAGGCTAAAGACGAAGGTACGGTGCTCTGCAGAGCTAAGCACAGCTCCCGTGCCTCTTTCGGCAGAAGGCGCACACCGCAGAGCACTGTGAGCGGCAGAATCATCTTTGCGCGAAGAAGCAGCTTCTTCGTCTCCGGGAGCCGGAGAGAGCGGCAACTTCGCAAAGGTGATGAAACAAGCTGTACAACACTGCGATTGTGTGCGCAGCTTGCCAAGTGAGAGAAAACAGTACCTGACCACTCTCCTGCCTTTTTTATTCACATGAACATTCGGTTGCAAGCTGTTTTGGACAACTTTCTTTCTCTTCTTGCAAAACACTCGGCAGACCTCCGTGCAGCCTCTAGAACACGATGGGAGATGTTTTCTGTGCTGGCACAGTTTCTCCTTGCCAGACAGAGTGGAAAAGCTTTTTGCTAAGATGTAGACGAGAAGAGAGGCTAAAGAAGCAGGTACGGTGCTCTGCAGAGCTAAGCACAGCTCCCGTGCCTCTTTCGGCAGAAGGCGCACACCGAAGAGCACTGTGAGTGGCAGAATCGTCTTTGCGCGAAGAAGCAGCTTCTTCGTCTCCGGGAGCCGGAGAGAGCGGCAACTTCGCAAAGGTGATGAAACAAGCTGTACAACACTGCGATTGTGTGCGCAGGTTGCCAAGTGAGAGAAAAGAGTACCTGACCACTCTCCTGCCTTTTCTATTCACATGAACATTCGATTGCAAGCTGTTTTGGACAACTTTCTTTCTCTTCTTGCAAAACACTCGGCAGACCTCCGTGCAGCCTCTAGAACACGATGGGAGATGTTTTCTGTGCTGGCACAGTTTCTCCTTGCCAGACAGAGTGGAAAAGCTTTTTGCTAAGATGTAGACGAGAAGCGTGGCTAAAGAAGCACGTATGGTACTCTGCAGAGCTAAGCATCGCTCCCGGACTTCTTTCGGCAGAAGGCGCACACCGCAGAGCACAGTGAGCGGCAGAATCGTCTTTGCGCGAAGAATCAGCTTCTTCGTCTCCGGGAGCCGGAGAGAGCGGCAACTTCGCAAAGGTGATGAAACAAGCTGTACAACACTGCGATTGTGTGAGCAGCTTGCCAACTGAGAGAAAACAGTACCTGACCACTCTCCTGCCTTTTCTATTCACATGAACATTCGATTGCAAGCTGTTTTGGACAACTTTCTTTCTCTTCTTGCAAAACACTCGGCAGACCTCCGTGCAGCCTCTAGAACACGATGGGAGATGTTTTCTGTGCTGGCACAGTTTCTCCTTGCCAGACAGAGTGGAAAAGCTTTTTGCTAAGATGTAGACGAGAAGCGAGGCCAAAGAAGCACGTATGGTACTCTGCAGAGCTAAGCATTGCTCCCGGACTTCTTTCGGCAGAAGGCGCACACCGCAGAGCACTGTGAGCGGCAGAATCGTCTTTGCGCGAAGAAGCAGCTTCTTCGTCTCCGGCAGCCGGAGAGAGCGGCAGCTTCGCAAAGGTGATAAAACAAGCTGTACAACACTGCGATTGTGTGCGCAGCTTGCCAACTGAGAGAAAACAGTACCTGACCACTCTCCTGCCTTTTCTATTCACATGAACATTCGATTGCAAGCTGTTTTGGACAACTTTCTTTCTCTTCTTGCAAAACACTCGGCAGACCTCCGTGCAGCCTCTAGAACACGATGGGAGATGTTTTCTGTGCTGGCACAGTTTCTCCTTGCCAGACAGAGTGGAAAAGCTTTTTGCTAAGATGTAGACGAGAAGAGAGGCTAAAGACGAAGGTACGGTGCTCTGCAGAGCTAAGCACAGCTCCCGTGCCTCTTTCGGCAGAAGGCGCACACCGCAGAGCACTGTGAGCGGCAGAATCGTCTTTGCGCGAAGAAGCAGCTTCTTCGTCTCCGGGAGCCGGAGAGAGCGGCAACTTCGCAAAGGTGATGAAACAAGCTGTACAACACTGCGATTGTGTGCGCAGCTTGCCAACTGAGAGAAAACAGTACCTGACCACTCTCCTGCCTTTTCCATTCACATGAACATTCGATTGCAAGCTGTTTTGGACAACTTTCTTTCTCTTCTTGCAAAACACTCGGCAGACCTCCGTGCAGCCTCTAGAACACGATGGGAGATGTTTTCTGTGCTGGCAAAGTTTCTCCTTGCCAGACAGAGTGGAAAAGCTTTTTGCTAAGATGTAGACGAGAAGAGAGGCTAAAGACGAAGGTACGGTGCGCTGCAGAGCTAAGCACCGCTCCCGGGCCTCTTTCGGCAGAAGGCGCACACCGCAGAGCACTGTGAGCGGCAGAATCGTCTTTGCGCGAAGAAGCAGCTTCTTCGTCTCCGGGAGCCGGAGAGAGCGGCAACTTCGCAAAGGTGATGAAACAAGCTGTACAACACTGCGATTGTGTGCGCAGCTTGCCAACTGAGAGAAAACAGTACCTGACCACTCTCCTGCCTTTTTTATTCACATGAAAATTCGGTTGCAAGCTGTTTCGGACAACTTTCTTTCTCTTCTTGCAAAACACTCGGCTGACCTCCGTGCAGCCTCTAGAAGACGATGGGAGTTGTTTTCTGTGCTGGCAAAGTTTCTCCTTGCCAGACAGAGTGGAAAAGCTTTTTGCTAAGATGTAGACGAGAAGAGAGGCTAAAGACGAAGGTACGGTGCTCTGCAGAGCTAAGCACCGCTCCCGGGCCTCTTTCGGCAGAAGGCGCACACCGCAGAGCACTGTGAGCGGCAGAATCGTCTTTGCGCGAAGAAGCAGCTTCTTCGTCTCCGGGAGCCGGAGAGAGCGGCAACTTCGCAAAGGTGATGAAACAAGCTGTACAACACTGCGATTGTGTGCGCAGCTTGCCAACTGAGAGAAAACAGTACCTGACCACTCTCCTGCCTTTTCTATTCACATGAACATTCGATTGCAAGCTGTTTTGGACAACTTTCTTTCTCTTCTTGCAAAACACTCGGCAGACCTCCGTGCAGCCTCTAGAACACGATGGGAGATGTTTTCTGTGCTGGCACAGTTTCTCCTTGCCAGACAGAGTGGAAAAGCTTTTTGCTAAGATGTAGACGAGAAGAGAGGCTAAAGACGAAGGTACGGTGCTCTGCAGAGCTAAGCACCGCTCCCGGACCTCTTTCGGCAGAAGACACACACTGCAGAGCACAGTGAGGGGCAGAATCGTCTTTGCGCGAAGAAGCAGCTTCTTCGTCTCCGGGAGCCGGAGAGAGCGGCAACTTCGCAAAGGTGATGAAACAAGCTGTACAACACTGCGATTGTGTGCGCAGCTTGCCAACTGAGAGAACACAGTACCTGACCACTCTCCTGCCTTTCTATTCACATGAACATTCGATTGGAAGCTGTTTTGGACAACTTTCTTTCTCTTCTTGCAAAACACTCGGCAGACCTCCGTGCAGCCTCTAGAACACGATGGGAGATGTTTTTTGTGCTGGCACAGTTTCTCCTTGCCAGACAGAGTGGAAAAGCTTTTTGCTAAGATGTAGACGAGAAGAGAGGCTAAAGACGAAGGTACGGTGCTCTGCAGAGCTAAGCACCGCTCCCGTGCCTCTTTCGGCAGAAGGCGCACACCGCAGAGCACAGTGAGCGGCAGAATCGTCTTTGCGCGATGAAGCAGCTTCTTCGTCTCCGGGAGCCGGAGAGAGCGGCAGCTTCGCAAAGGTGATGAAACAAGCTGTACAAAACTGCGATTGTGTGCGCAGCTTGCCAACTGAGAGAAAACAGTACCTGACCACTCTCCTGCCTTTTCTATACACATGAAAATTCGATTGCAAGCTGTTTTGGACAACTTTCTTTCTCTTCTTGCAGAACACTCGGCAGACCTCCGTGCAGCTTCTAGAACACCATGGGAGATGTTTTCTGTTCTGGCAAAGTTTATCCTTGCCAGACAGAGTGGAAAGGCTTTTTGCTAAGATGTAGACGAGAAGAGAGGCTAAAGACGAAGGTACGGTGCTCTGCAGAGCTAAGCATCGCTCCCGGACCTCTTTCGGTAGAAGGCGCACACCGCAGAGCACTGTGAGCGGCAGAATCGTCTTTGCGCGAAGAAGCAGCTTCTTCCTCTCCGGGAGCCGGAGAGAGCGGCAACTTCGCAAAGGTGATGAAACAAGCTGTACAAAACTGCGATTGTGTGCGCAGCTTGCCAACTGAGAGAAAACAGTACCTGACAACTCTCCTGCCTTTTGTAATCACATGAACATTCGATTGCAAGCTGTTTTGGACAACTTTCTTTCTCTTCTTGCAAAACACTCGGCAGACCTCCGTGCAGCCTCTAGAACACGATGGGAGATGTTTTCTGTGCTGGCACAGTTTCTCCTTGCCAGACAGAGTGGAAAAGCTTTTTGCTAAGATGTAGACGAGAAGAGAGGCTAAAGACGAAGGTACGGTGCTCTGCAGAGCTAAGCATCGCTCCCGGATGTCTTTCGGCAGAAGGCGCACACCGCAGAGCACTGTGAGCGGCAGAATCGTCTTTGCGCGAAGAAGCAGCTTCTTCGTCTCCGGCAGCCGGAGAGAGCGGCAGCTTCGCAAAGGTGATGAAACAAGCTGTACAACACTGCGATTGTGTGCGCAGCTTGCCAACTGAGAGAAAACAGTACCTGACCACTCTCCTGCCTTTTCTATACACTTGAACATTCGATTGCAAGCTGTTTTGGACAACTTTCTTTCTCTTCTTGCAAAACACTCGGCAGACCTCCGTGCAGCCTCTAGAACACGATGGGAGATGTTTTTTGTGCTGGCACAGTTTCTCCTTGCCAGACAGAGTGGAAAAGCTTTTTGCTAAGATGTAGACGAAAGAGAGGCTAAAGACAAAGGTACGGTGCTCTGCAGAGCTAAGCACCGCTCCCGGACGTCTTTCGGCAGAAGGCGCACACCGCAGAGCACTGTGAGCGGCAGAATCGTCTTTGCGCGAAGAAGCAGCTTCTTCGTCTCCGGGAGCCGGAGAGAGCGGCAACTTCGCAAAGGTGATGAAACAAGCTGTACAACACTGCGATTGTGTGCGCAGCTTGCCAACTGAGAGAAAACAGTACCTGACCACTCTCCTGCCTTTTCTATTCACATGAACATTCGATTGCAAGCTGTTTTGGACAACTTTCTTTCTCTTCTTGCAAAACACTCGGCAGACCTCCGTGCAGCCTCTAGAACACGATGGGAGATGTTTTCTGTGCTGGCACAGTTTCTCCTTGCCAGACAGAGTGGAAAAGCTTTTTGCTAAGATGTAGACGAGAAGAGAGGCTAAAGACGAAGGTACGGTGCTCTGCAGAGCTAAGCACCGCTCCCGGACCTCTTTCGGCAGAAGACACACACTGCAGAGCACAGTGAGGGGCAGAATCGTCTTTGCGCGAAGAAGCAGCTTCTTCGTCTCCGGGAGCTGGAGAGAGCGGCAACTTCGCAAAGGTGATGAAACAAGCTGTACAACACTGCGATTGTGTGCGCAGCTTGCCAACTGAGAGAACACAGTACCTGACCACTCTCCTGCCTTTCTATTCACATGAACATTCGATTGGAAGCTGTTTTGGACAACTTTCTTTCTCTTCTTGCAAAACACTCGGCAGACCTCCGTGCAGCCTCTAGAACACGATGGGAGATGTTTTCTGTGCTGGCACAGTTTCTCCTTGCCAGACAGAGTGGAAAAGCTTTTTGCTAAGATGTAGACGAGAAGAGAGGCTAAAGACGAAGGTACGGTGCTCTGCAGAGCTAAGCACCGCTCCCGTGCCTCTTTCGGCAGAAGGCGCACACCGCAGAGCACAGTGAGCGGCAGAATCGTCTTTGCGCGATGAAGCAGCTTCTTCGTCTCCGGGAGCCGGAGAGAGCGGCAGCTTCGCAAAGGTGATGAAACAAGCTGTACAACACTGCGATTGTGTGCGCAGCTTGCCAACTGAGAGAAAACAGTACCTGACCACTCTCCTGCCTTTTCTATTCACATGAACATTCGATTGCAATCTGTTTTGGACAACTTTTTTCTCTTCTTGCAGAACACTCGGCAGACCTCCGTGCAGCTTCTAGAACACGATGGGAGATGTTTTCTGTTCTGGCAAAGTTTATCCTTGCCAGACAGAGTGGAAAACCTTTTTGCTAAGATGTAGACGAGAAGAGAGGCTAAAGACGAAGGTACGGTGCTCTGCAGAGCTAAGCATCGCTCCCGGACCTCTTTCGGTAGAAGGCGCACACCGCAGAGCACTGTGAGCGGCAGAATCGTCTTTGCGCGAAGAAGCAGCTTCTTCGTCTCCGGGAGCCGGAGAGAGCGGCAACTTCGCAAAGGTGATGAAACAAGCTGTACAAAACTGCGATTGTGTGCGCAGCTTGCCAACTGAGAGAAAACAGTACCTGACAACTCTCCTGCCTTTTGTAATCACATGAACATTCGATTGGAAGCTGTTTTGGACAACTTTCTTTCTCTTCTTGCAAAACACTCGGCAGACCTCCGTGCAGCCTCTAGAACACGATGGGAGATGTTTTCTGTGCTGGCACAGTTTCTCCTTGCCAGACAGAGTGGAAAAGCTTTTTGCTAAGATGTAGACGAGAAGAGAGGCTAAAGACGAAGGTACGGTGCTCTGCAGAGCTAAGCATCGCTCCCGGACGTCTTTCGGCAGAAGGCGCACACCGCAGAGCACTGTGAGCGGCAGAATCGTCTTTGCGCGAAGAAGCAGCTTCTTCGTCTCCGGGAGCCGGAGAGAGCGGCAGCTTCGCAAAGGTGATGAAACAAGCTGTACAACACTGCGATTGTGTGCGCAGCTTGCCAAGTGAGAGAAAACAGTACCTGACCACTCTCCTGCCTTTTTTATTCACATGAACATTCGATTGCAAGCTGTTTTGGACAACTTTCTTTCTCTTCTTGCAAAACACTCGGCAGACCTCCGTGCAGCCTCTAGAACACCATGGGAGATGTTTTCTGTGCTGGCACAGTTTCTCCTTGCCAGACAGAGTGGAAAAGCTTTTTGCTAAGATGTAGACGAGAAGAGAGGCTAAAGACGAAGGTACGGTGGTCTGCAGAGCTAAGCACCGCTCCCGGACCTCTTTCGGCAGAAGGCGCACACCGCAGAGCACTGTGAGCAGCAGAATCGTCTTTGCGCGAAGAAGCAGCTTCTTCGTCTCCGGGAGCCGGAGAGAGCGGCAACTTCGCAAAGGTGATGAAACAAGCTGTACAACACTGCGATTGTGTGCGCAGCTTGCCAAGTGAGAGAAAACAGTACCTGACCACTCTCCTGCCTTTTTTATCCACATAAACATTCGGTTGCAAGCTGTTTTGGACAACTTTCTTTCTCTTCTTGCAAAACACTCGGCAGACCCCCGTGCAGCCTCTAGAACACGATGGGAGATGTTTTCTGTGCTGGCACAGTTTCTCCTTGCCAGACAGAGTGGAAAAGCTTTTTGCTAAGATGTAGACGAGAAGAGAGGCTAAAGAAGCAGGTACGGTGCTCTGCAGAGCTAAGCACAGCTCCCGTGCCTCTTTCGGCAGAAGGCGCACACCGAAGAGCACTGTGAGCGGCAGAATCGTCTTTGCGCGAAGAAGCAGCTTCTTCGTCTCCGGGAGCCGGAGAGAGCGGCAACTTCGCAAAGGTGATGAAACAAGCTGTACAACACTGCGATTGTGTGCGCAGCTTGCCAACTGAGAGAAAACAGTACCTGACCACTCTCCTGCCTTTTCTATTCACATGAACATTCGATTGCAAGCTGTTTTGGACAACTTTCTTTCTCTTCTTGCAAAACACTCGGCAGACCTCCGTGCAGCCTCTAGAACACGATGGGAGATGTTTTCTGTGCTGGCACAGTTTCTCCTTGCCAGACAGAGTGGAAAAGCTTTTTGCTAAGATGTAGACGAGAAGAGAGGCTAAAGACGAAGGTACGGTGCTCTGCAGAGCTAAGCACCGCTCCCGGACGTCTTTCGGCAGAAGGCGCACACCGCAGAGCACTGTGAGCGGCAGAATCGTCTTTGCGCGAAGAAGCAGCTTCTTCGTCTCCGGGAGCCGGGGAGAGCGGCAGCTTCGCAAAGGTGATAAAACAAGCTGTACAACACTGCGATTGTGTGCGCAGCTTGCCAAGTGAGAGAAAACAGTACCTGACCACTCTCCTGCCTTTTCTATTCACTTGAACATTCGATTGCAAGCTGTTTTGGACAACTTTCTTTCTCTTCTTGCAAAACACTCGGCAGACCTCCGTGCAGCCTCTAGAAGACGATGGGAGATGTTTTCTGTGCTGGCACAGTTTCTCCTTGCCAGACAGAGTGGAAAAGCTTTTTGCTAAGATGCAGACGAGAAGAGAGGCTAAAGACGAAGGTACGGTGCTCTGCAGAGCTAAGCACCGCTCCCGGACCTCTTTCGGCAGAAGGCGCACACCGCAGAGCACTGTGAGCGGCAGAATCGTCTTTGCGCGAAGAAGCAGCTTCTTCGTCTCCGGGAGCCGGAGAGAGCGGCAACTTCGCAAAGGTGATGAAACAAGCTGTACAACACTGCGATTGTGTGCGCAGCTTGCCAACTGAGAGAAAACAGTACCTGACCACTCTCCTGCCTTTTTTATTCACATGAAAATTCGGTTGCAAGCTGTTTCGGACAACTTTCTTTCTCTTCTTGCAAAACACTCGGCTGACCTCCGTGCAGCCTCTAGAAGACGATGGGAGATGTTTTCTGTGCTGGCAAAGTTTCTCCTTGCCAGACAGAGTGGAAAAGCTTTTTGCTAAGATGTAGACGAGAAGAGAGGCTAAAGACGAAGGTACGGTGCTCTGCAGAGCTAAGCACCGCTCCCGGGCCTCTTTCGGCAGAAGGCGCACACCGCAGAGCACTGTGAGCGGCAGAATCGTCTTTGCGCGAAGAAGCAGCTTCTTCGTCTCCGGGAGCCGGAGAGAGCGGTAACTTCGCAAAGGTGATGAAACAAGCTGTACAACACTGCGATTGTGTGCGCAGCTTGCCAACTGAGAGAAAACAGTACCTGACCACTCTCCTGCCTTTTTTATTCACATGAAAATTCGGTTGCAAGCTGTTTCGGACAACTTTCTTTCTCTTCTTGCAAAACACTCGGCTGACCTCCGTGCAGCCTCTAGAAGACGATGGGAGTTGTTTTCTGTGCTGGCAAAGTTTCTCCTTGCCAGACAGAGTGGAAAAGCTTTTTGCTAAGATGTAGACGAGAAGAGAGGCTAAAGACGAAGGTACGGTGCTCTGCAGAGCTAAGCACCGCTCCCGGGCCTCTTTCGGCAGAAGGCGCACACCGCAGAGCACTGTGAGCGGCAGAATCGTCTTTGCGCGAAGAAGCAGCTTCTTCGTCTCCGGGAGCCGGAGAGAGCGGCAACTTCGCAAAGGTGATGAAACAAGCTGTACAACACTGCGATTGTGTGCGCAGCTTGCTAACTGAGAGAAAACAGTACCTGACCACTCTCCTGCCTTTTCTATTCACATGAACATTCGATTGCAAGCTGTTTTGGACAACTTTCTTTCTCTTCTTGCAAAACACTTGGCAGACCTCCGTGCAGCCTCTAGAACACGATGGGAGATGTTTTCTGTGCTGGCACAGTTTCTCCTTGCCAGACAGAGTGGAAAAGCTTTTTGCTAAGATGTAGACGAGAAGAGAGGCTAAAGACGAAGGTACGGTGCTCTGCAGAGCTAAGCACCGCTCCCGGACCTCTTTCGGCAGAAGACACACACTGCAGAGCACAGTGAGGGGCAGAATCGTCTTTGCGCGAAGAAGCAGCTTCTTCGTCTCCGGGAGGCGGAGAGAGCGGCAACTTCGCAAAGGTGATGAAACAAGCTGTACAACACTGCGATTGTGTGCGCAGCTTGCCAACTGAGAGAACACAGTACCTGACCACTCTCCTGCCTTTCTATTCACATGAACATTCGATTGGAAGCTGTTTTGGACAACTTTCTTTCTCTTCTTGCAAAACACTCGGCAGACCTCCGTGCAGCCTCTAGAACACGATGGGAGATGTTTTTTGTGCTGGCACAGTTTCTCCTTGCCAGACAGAGTGGAAAAGCTTTTTGCTAAGATGTAGACGAGAAGAGAGGCTAAAGACGAAGGTACGGTGCTCTGCAGAGCTAAGCACCGCTCCCGTGCCTCTTTCGGCAGAAGGCGCACACCGCAGAGCACAGTGAGCGGCAGAATCGTCTTTGCGCGATGAAGCAGCTTCTTCGTCTCCGGGAGCCGGAGAGAGCGGCAGCTTCGCAAAGGTGATGAAACAAGCTGTACAAAACTGCGATTGTGTGCGCAGCTTGCCAACTGAGAGAAAACAGTACCTGACCACTCTCCTGCCTTTTCTATACACATGAACATTCGATTGCAAGCTGTTTTGGACAACTTTCTTTCTCTTCTTGCAGAACACACGGCAGACCTCCGTGCAGCTTCTAGAGCACGATGGGAGATGTTTTCTGTTCTGGCAAAGTTTATCCTTGCCAGACAGAGTGGAAAAGCTTTTTGCTAAGATGTAGACGAGAAGAGAGGCTAAAGACGAAGGTACGGTGCTCTGCAGAGCTAAGCATCGCTCCCGGACCTCTTTCGGTAGAAGGCGCACACCGCAGAGCACTGTGAGCGGCAGAATCGTCTTTGCGCGAAGAAGCAGCTTCTTCGTCTCCGGGAGCCGGAGAGAGCGGCAACTTCGCAAAGGTGATGAAACAAGCTGAACAAAACTGCGATTGTGTGCGCAGCTTGCCAACTGAGAGAAAACAGTACCTGACAACTCTCCTGCCTTTTGTAATCACATGAACATTCGATTGCAAGCTGTTTTGGACAACTTTCTTTCTCTTCTTGCAAAACACTCGGCAGACCTCCGTGCAGCCTCTAGAACACGATGGGAGATGTTTTCTGTGCTGGCACAGTTTCTCCTTGCCAGACAGAGTGGAAAAGCTTTTTGCTAAGATGTAGACGAGAAGAGAGGCTAAAGACGAAGGTACGGTGCTCTGCAGAGCTAAGCATCGCTCCCGGACGTCTTTCGGCAGAAGGCGCACACCGCAGAGCACTGTGAGCGGCAGAATCGTCTTTGCGCGAAGAAGCAGCTTCTTCGTCTCCGGCAGCCGGAGAGAGCGGCAGCTTCGCAAAGGTGATGAAACAAGCTGTACAACACTGCGATTGTGTGCGCAGCTTGCCAACTGAGAGAAAACAGTACCTGACCACTCTCCTGCCTTTTCTATACACTTGAACATTCGATTGCAAGCTGTTTTGGACAACTTTCTTTCTCTTCTTGCAAAACACTCGGCAGACCTCCGTGCAGCCTCTAGAACACGATGGGAGATGTTTTTTGTGCTGGCACAGTTTCTCCTTGCCAGACAGAGTGGAAAAGCTTTTTGCTAAGATGTAGACGAAAGAGAGGCTAAAGACAAAGGTACGGTGCTCTGCAGAGCTAAGCACCGCTCCCGGACGTCTTTCGGCAGAAGGCGCACACCGCAGAGCACTGTGAGCGGCAGAATCGTCTTTGCGCGAAGAAGCAGCTTCTTCGTCTCCGGGAGCCGGAGAGAGCGGCAGCTTCGCAAAGGTGATGAAACAAGCTGTACAACACTGCGATTGTGTGCGCAGCTTGCCAAGTGAGAGAAAACAGTACCTGACCACTCTCCTGCCTTTTCTATTCACATGAACATTCGGTTGCAAGCTGTTTTGGACAACTTTCTTTCTCTTCTTGCAAAACACTCGGCAGACCTCCGTGCAGCCTCTAGAACACGATGGGAGATGTTTTCTGTGCTGGCACAGTTTCTCCTTGCCAGACAGAGTGGAAAAGCTTTTTGCTAAGATGTAGACGAGAAGAGAGGCTAAAGAAGCAGGTACGGTGCTCTGCAGAGCTAAGCACAGCTCCCGTGCCTCTTTCGGCAGAAGGCGCACACCGAAGAGCACTGTGAGTGGCAGAATCGTCTTTGCGCGAAGAAGCAGCTTCTTCGTCTCCGGGAGCCGGAGAGAGCGGCAACTTCGCAAAGGTGATGAAACAAGCTGTACAACACTGCGATTGTGTGAGCAGCTTGCCAACTGAGAGAAAACAGTACCTGACCACTCTCCTGCCTTTTCTATTCACATGAACATTCGATTGCAAGCTGTTTTGGACAACTTTCTTTCTCTTCTTGCAAAACACTCGGCAGACCTCCGTGCAGCCTCTAGAACACGATGGGAGATGTTTTCTGTGCTGGCACAGTTTCTCCTTGCCAGACAGAGTGGAAAAGCTTTTTGCTAAGATGTAGACGAGAAGCGATGCCAAAGAAGCACGTATGGTACTCTGCAGAGCTAAGCATCGCTCCCGGACTTCTTTCGGCAGAAGGCGCACACCGCAGAGCACTGTGAGCGGCAGAATCGTCTTTGCGCGAAGAAGCAGCTTCTTCGTCTCCGGCAGCCGGAGAGAGCGGCAGCTTCGCAAAGGTGATAAAACAAGCTGTACAACACTGCGATTGTGTGCGCAGCTTGCCAACTGAGAGAAAACAGTACCTGACCACTCTCCTGCCTTTTCTATTCACATGAACATTCGATTGCAAGCTGTTTTGGACAACTTTCTTTCTCTTCTTGCAAAACACTCGGCAGACCTCCGTGCAGCCTCTAGAACACGATGGGAGATGTTTTCTGTGCTGGCACAGTTTCTCCTTGCCAGACAGAGTGGAAAAGCTTTTTGCTAAGATGTAGACGAGAAGAGAGGCTAAAGACGAAGGTACGGTGCTCTGCAGAGCTAAGCACAGCTCCCGTGCCTCTTTCGGCAGAAGGCGCACACCGCAGAGCACTGTCAGCGGCAGAATCGTCTTTGCGCGAAGAAGCAGCTTCTTCGTCTCCGGGAGCCGGAGAGAGCGGCAACTTCGCAAAGGTGATGAAACAAGCTGTACAACACTGCGATTGTGTGCGCAGCTTGCCAACTGAGAGAAAACAGTACCTGACCACTCTCCTGCCTTTTCCATTCACATGAACATTCGATTGCAAGCGGTTTTGGACAACTTTCTTTCTCTTCTTGCAAAACACTCGGCAGACCTCCGTGCAGCCTCTAGAACACGATGGGAGATGTTTTCTGTGCTGGCAAAGTTTCTCCTTGCCAGACAGAGTGGAAAAGCTTTTTGCTAAGATGTAGACGAGAAGAGAGGCTAAAGACGAAGGTACGGTGCGCTGCACAGCTAAGCACCGCTCCCGGGCCTCTTTCGGCAGAAGGCGCACACCGCAGAGCACTGTGAGCGGCAGAATCGTCTTTGCGCGAAGAAGCAGCTTCTTCGTCTCCGGGAGCCGGAGAGAGCGGCAACTTCGCAAAGGTGATGAAACAAGCTGTACAACACTGCGATTGTGTGCGCAGCTTGCCAACTGAGAGAAAACAGTACCTGACCACTCTCCTGCCTTTTTTATTCACATGAAAATTCGGTTGCAAGCTGTTTCGGACAACTTTCTTTCTCTTCTTGCAAAACACTCGGCTGACCTCCGTGCAGCCTCTAGAAGACGATGGGAGTTGTTTTCTGTGCTGGCAAAGTTTCTCCTTGCCAGACAGAGTGGAAAAGCTTTTTGCTAAGATGTAGACGAGAAGAGAGGCTAAAGACGAAGGTACGGTGCTCTGCAGAGCTAAGCACCGCTCCCGGGCCTCTTTCGGCAGAAGGCGCACACCGCAGAGCACTGTGAGCGGCAGAATCGTCTTTGCGCGAAGAAGCAGCTTCTTCGTCTCCGGGAGCCGGAGAGAGCGGCAACTTCGCAAAGGTGATGAAACAAGCTGTACAACACTGCGATTGTGTGCGCAGCTTGCCAACTGAGAGAACACAGTACCTGACCACTCTCCTGCCTTTCTATTCACATGAACATTCGATTGGAAGCTGTTTTGGACAACTTTCTTTCTCTTCTTGCAAAACACTCGGCAGACCTCCGTGCAGCCTCTAGAACACGATGGGAGATGTTTTTTGTGCTGGCACAGTTTCTCCTTGCCAGACAGAGTGGAAAAGCTTTTTGCTAAGATGTAGACGAGAAGAGAGGCTAAAGACGAAGGTACGGTGCTCTGCAGAGCTAAGCACCGCTCCCGTGCCTCTTTCGGCAGAAGGCGCACACCGCAGAGCACAGTGAGCGGCAGAATCGTCTTTGCGCGATGAAGCAGCTTCTTCGTCTCCGGGAGCCGGAGAGAGCGGCAGCTTCGCAAAGGTGATGAAACAAGCTGTACAAAACTGCGATTGTGTGCGCAGCTTGCCAACTGAGAGAAAACAGTACCTGACCACTCTCCTGCCTTTTCTATACACATGAAAATTCGATTGCAAGCTGTTTTGGACAACTTTCTTTCTCTTCTTGCAGAACACTCGGCAGACCTCCGTGCAGCTTCTAGAACACCATGGGAGATGTTTTCTGTTCTGGCAAAGTTTATCCTTGCCAGACAGAGTGGAAAAGCTTTTTGCTAAGATGTAGACGAGAAGAGAGGCTAAAGACGAAGGTACGGTGCTCTGCAGAGCTAAGCATCGCTCCCGGACCTCTTTCGGTAGAAGGCGCACACCGCAGAGCACTGTGAGCGGCAGAATCGTCTTTGCGCGAAGAAGCAGCTTCTTCCTCTCCGGGAGCCGGAGAGAGCGGCAACTTCGCAAAGGTGATGAAACAAGCTGTACAAAACTGCGATTGTGTCCGCAGCTTGCCAAGTGAGAGAAAACAGTACCTGACAACTCTCCTGCCTTTTGTAATCACATGAACATTCGATTGCAAGCTGTTTTGGACAACTTTCTTTCTCTTCTTGCAAAACACTCGGCAGACCTCCGTGCAGCCTCTAGAACACGATGGGAGATGTTTTCTGTGCTGGCACAGTTTCTCCTTGCCAGACAGAGTGGAAAAGCTTTTTGCTAAGATGTAGACGAGAAGAGAGGCTAAAGACGAAGGTACGGTGCTCTGCAGAGCTAAGCATCGCTCCCGGACGTCTTTCGGCAGAAGGCGCACACCGCAGAGCACTGTGAGGGGCAGAATCGTCTTTGCGCGAAGAAGCAGCTTCTTCGTCTCCGGCAGCCGGAGAGAGCGGCAGCATCGCAAAGGTGATGAAACAAGCTGTACAACACTGCGATTGTGTGCGCAGCTTGCCAACTGAGAGAAAACAGTACCTGACCACTCTCCTGCCTTTTCTATACACTTGAACATTCGATTGCAAGCTGTTTTGGACAACTTTCTTTCTCTTCTTGCAAAACACTCGGCAGACCTCCGTGCAGCCTCTAGAACACGATGGGAGATGTTTTTTGTGCTGGCACAGTTTCTCCTTGCCAGACAGAGTGGAAAAGCTTTTTGCTAAGATGTAGACGAAAGAGAGGCTAAAGACAAAGGTACGGTGCTCTGCAGAGCTAAGCACCGCTCCCGGACGTCTTTCGGCAGAAGGCGCACACCGCAGAGCACTGTGAGCGGCAGAATCGTCTTTGCGCGAAGAAGCAGCTTCTTCGTCTCCGGGAGCCGGAGAGAGCGGCAGCTTCGCAAAGGTGATGAAACAAGCTGTACAACACTGCGATTGTGTGCGCAGCTTGCCAAGTGAGAGAAAACAGTACCTGACCACTCTCCTGCCTTTTCTATTCACATGAACATTCGATTGCAAGCTGTTTTGGACAACTTTCTTTCTCTTCTTGCAAAACACTCGGCAGACCTCCGTGCAGCCTCTAGAACACGATGGGAGATGTTTTCTGTGCTGGCACAGTTTCTCCTTGCCAGACAGAGTGGAAAAGCTTTTTGCTAAGATGTAGACGAGAAGAGAGACTAAAGACGAAGGTACGGTGCTCTGCAGAGCTAAGCACCGCTCCCGGACCTCTTTCGGCAGAAGGCGCACACCGCAGAGCACAGTGAGCGGCAGAATCGTCTTTGCGCGAAGAAGCAGCTTCTTCGTCTCCGGGAGCCGGAGAGAGCGGCAACTTGGCAAAGGTGATGAAACAAGCTGTACAACACTGCGATTGTGTGCGCAGCTTGCCAACTGAGAGAAAACAGTACCTGACCACTCTCCTGCCTTTTCTATTCACATGAACATTCGATTGCAAGCTGTTTTGGACAACTTTCTTTCTCTTCTTGCAAAACACTCGGCAGACCTCCGTGCAGCCTCTAGAACACGATGGGAGATGTTTTCTGTGCTGGCACAGTTTCTCCTTGCCAGACAGAGTGGAAAAGCTTTTTGCTAAGATGTAGACGAGAAGAGAGGCTAAAGACGAAGGTACGGTGCTCTGCAGAGCTAAGCACCGCTCCCGGACCTCTTTCGGCAGAAGACACACACTGCAGAGCACAGTGAGGGGCAGATTCGTCTTTGCGCGAAGAAGCAGCTTCTTCGTCTCCGGGAGCCGGAGAGAGCGGCAACTTCGCAAAGGTGATGAAACAAGCTGTACAACACTGCGATTGTATGCGCAGCTTGCCAACTGAGAGAACACAGTACCTGACCACTCTCCTGCCTTTCTATTCACATGAACATTCGATTGCAAGCTGTTTTGGACAACTTTCTTTCTCTTCTTGCAAAACACTCGGCAGACCTCCGTGCAGCCTCTAGAACACGATGGGAGATGTTTTCTGTGCTGGCACAGTTTCTCCTTGCCAGACAGAGTGGAAAAGCTTTTTGCTAAGATGTAGACGAGAAGAGAGGCTAAAGACGAAGGTACGGTGCTCTGCAGAGCTAAGCACAGCTCCCGTGCCTCTTTCGGCAGAAGGCGCACACCGCAGAGCACAGTGAGCGGCAGAATCGTCTTTGCGCGATGAAGCAGCTTCTTCGTCTCCGGGAGCCGGAGAGAGCGGCAGCTTCGCAAAGGTGATGAAACAAGCTGTACAACACTGCGATTGTGTGCGCAGCTTGCCAACTGAGAGAAAACAGTACCTGACCACTCTCCTGCCTTTTCTATACACATGAAAATTCGATTGCAAGCTGTTTTGGACAACTTTTTTCTCTTCTTGCAGAACACTCGGCAGACCTCCGTGCAGCTTCTAGAACACGATGGGAGATGTTTTCTGTTCTGGCAAAGTTTATCCTTGCCAGACAGAGTGGAAAAGCTTTTTGCTAAGATGTAGACGAGAAGAGAGGCTAAAGACGAAGGTACGGTGCTCTGCAGAGCTAAGCATCGCTCCCGGACCTCTTTCGGTAGAAGGCGCACACCGCAGAGCACTGTGAGCGGCAGAATCGTCTTTGCGCGAAGAAGCAGCTTCTTCGTCTCCGGGAGCCGGAGAGAGCGGCAACTTCGCAAAGGTGATGAAACAAGCTGTACAAAACTGCGATTGTGTGCGCAGCTTGCCAACTGAGAGAAAACAGTACCTGACAACTCTCCTGCCTTTTGTAATCTCATGAACATTCGATTGGAAGCTGTTTTGGACAACTTTCTTTCTCTTCTTGCAAAACACTCGGCAGACCTCCGTGCAGCCTCTAGAACACGATGGGAGATGTTTTCTGTGCTGGCACAGTTTCTCCTTGCCAGACAGAGTGGAAAAGCTTTTTGCTAAGATGTAGACGAGAAGAGAGGCTAAAGACGAAGGTACGGTGCTCTGCAGAGCTAAGCATCGCTCCCGGACGTCTTTCGGCAGAAGGCGCACACCGCAGAGCACTGTGAGCGGCAGAATCGTCTTTGCGCGAAGAAGCAGCTTCTTCGTCTCCGGGAGCCGGAGAGAGCGGCAGCTTCGCAAAGGTGATGAAACAAGCTGTACAACACTGCGATTGTGTGCGCAGCTTGCCAAGTGAGAGAAAACAGTACCTGACCACTCTCCTGCCTTTTTTATTCACATGAACATTCGATTGCAAGCTGTTTTGGACAACTTTCTTTCTCTTCTTGCAAAACACTCGGCAGACCTCCGTGCAGCCTCTAGAACACCATGGGAGATGTTTTCTGTGCTGGCACAGTTTCTCCTTGCCAGACAGAGTGGAAAAGCTTTTTGCTAAGATGTAGACGAGAAGAGAGGCTAAAGACGAAGGTACGGTGGTCTGCAGAGCTAAGCACCGCTCCCGGACCTCTTTCGGCAGAAGGCGCACACCGCAGAGCACTGTGAGCGGCAGAATCGTCTTTGCGCGAAGAAGCAGCTTCTTCGTCTCCGGCAGCCGGAGAGAGCGGCAACTTCGCAAAGGTGATGAAACAAGCTGTACAACACTGCGATTGTGTGCGCAGCTTGCCAACTGAGAGAAAACAGTACCTGACCACTCTCCTACCTTTTCTATTCACATGAACATTCGATTGCAAGCTGTTTTGGACAACTTTCTTTCTCTTCTTGCAAAACACTCGGCAGACCTCCGTGCAGCCTCTAGAACACGATGGGAGATGTTTTCTGTGCTGGCAAAGTTTCTCCTTGCCAGACAGAGTGGAAAAGCTTTTTGCTAAGATGTAGACGAGAAGAGAGGCTAAAGACGAAGGTACGGTGCTCTGCAGAGCTAAGCACAGCTCCCGTGCCTCTTTCGGCAGAAGGCGCACACCGCAGAGCACTGTGAGCGGCAGAATCGTCTTTGCGCGAAGAAGCAGCTTCTTCGTCTCCGGGAGCCGGAGAGAGCGGCAACTTCGCAAAGGTGATGAAACAAGC
Source organism: Melozone crissalis (assembly GCF_028551555.1). NCBI lineage: Eukaryota > Metazoa > Chordata > Aves > Passeriformes > Passerellidae > Melozone > Melozone crissalis. The sequence continues at coordinate 2,300,168 of NW_026535886.1, forward strand.
TGTACAACACTGCGATTGTGTGCGCAGCTTGCCAACTGAGAGAAAACAGTACCTGACCACTCTCCTGCCTTTTTTATTCACATGAACATTCGGTTGCAAGCTGTTTTGGACAACTTTCTTTCTCTTCTTGCAAAACACTCGGCAGACCCCCGTGCAGCCTCTAGAACACGATGGGAGATGTTTTCTGTGCTGGCACAGTTTCTCCTTGCCAGACAGAGTGGAAAAGCTTTTTGCTAAGATGTAGACGAGAAGAGAGGCTAAAGAAGCAGGTACGGTGCTCTGCAGAGCTAAGCACAGCTCCCGTGCCTCTTTCGGCAGAAGGCGCACACCGAAGAGCACTGTGAGCGGCAGAATCGTCTTTGCGCGAAGAAGCAGCTTCTTCGTCTCCGGGAGCCGGAGAGAGCGGCAACTTCGCAAAGGTGATGAAACAAGCTGTACAACACTGCGATTGTGTGCGCAGCTTGCCAACTGAGAGAAAACAGTACCTGACCACTCTCCTGCCTTTTCTATTCACATGAACATTCGATTGCAAGCTGTTTTGGACAACTTTCTTTCTCTTCTTGCAAAACACTCGGCAGACCTCCGTGCAGCCTCTAGAACACGATGGGAGATGTTTTCTGTGCTGGCACAGTTTCTCCTTGCCAGACAGAGTGGAAAAGCTTTTTGCTAAGATGTAGACGAGAAGAGAGGCTAAAGACGAAGGTACGGTGCTCTGCAGAGCTAAGCACCGCTCCCGGACCTCTTTCGGCAGAAGGCGCACACCGCAGAGCACTGTGAGCGGCAGAATCGTCTTTGCGCGAAGAAGCAGCTTCTTCGTCTCCGGGAGCCGGGGAGAGCGGCAGCTTCGCAAAGGTGATAAAACAAGCTGTACAACACTGCGATTGTGTGCGCAGCTTGCCAAGTGAGAGAAAACAGTACCTGACCACTCTCCTGCCTTTTCTATTCACTTGAACATTCGATTGCAAGCTGTTTTGGACAACTTTCTTTCTCTTCTTGCAAAACACTCGGCAGACCTCCGTGCAGCCTCTAGAAGACGATGGGAGATGTTTTCTGTGCTGGCACAGTTTCTCCTTGCCAGACAGAGTGGAAAAGCTTTTTGCTAAGATGCAGACGAGAAGAGAGGCTAAAGACGAAGGTACGGTGCTCTGCAGAGCTAAGCACCGCTCCCGGACCTCTTTCGGCAGAAGGCGCACACCGCAGAGCACTGTGAGCGGCAGAATCGTCTTTGCGCGAAGAAGCAGCTTCTTCGTCTCCGGGAGCCGGAGAGAGCGGCAACTTCGCAAAGGTGATGAAACAAGCTGTACAACACTGCGATTGTGTGCGCAGCTTGCCAACTGAGAGAAAACAGTACCTGACCACTCTCCTGCCTTTTCCATTCACATGAATATTCGATTGCAAGCTGTTTTGGACAACTTTCTTTCTCTTCTTGCAAAACACTCGGCAGACCTCCGTGCAGCCTCTAGAACACGATGGGAGATGTTTTCTGTGCTGGCAAAGTTTCTCCTTGCCAGACAGAGTGGAAAAGCTTTTTGCTAAGATGTAGACGAGAAGAGAGGCTAAAGACGAAGGTACGGTGCTCTGCAGAGCTAAGCACCGCTCCCGGGCCTCTTTCGGCAGAAGGCGCACACCGCAGAGCACTGTGAGCGGCAGAATCGTCTTTGCGCGAAGAAGCAGCTTCTTCGTCTCCGGGAGCCGGAGAGAGCGGTAACTTCGCAAAGGTGATGAAACAAGCTGTACAACACTGCGATTGTGTGCGCAGCTTGCCAACTGAGAGAAAACAGTACCTGACCACTCTCCTGCCTTTTTTATTCACATGAACATTCGGTTGCAAGCTGTTTCGGACAACTTTCTTTCTCTTCTTGCAAAACACTCGGCTGACCTCCGTGCAGCCTCTAGAAGACGATGGGAGTTGTTTTCTGTGCTGGCAAAGTTTCTCCTTGCCAGACAGAGTGGAAAAGCTTTTTGCTAAGATGTAGACGAGAAGAGAGGCTAAAGACGAAGGTACGGTGCTCTGCAGAGCTAAGCACCGCTCCCGGGCCTCTTTCGGCAGAAGGCGCACACCGCAGAGCACTGTGAGCGGCAGAATCGTCTTTGCGCGAAGAAGCAGCTTCTTCGTCTCCGGGAGCCGGAGAGAGCGGCAACTTCGCAAAGGTGATGAAACAAGCTGTACAACACTGCGATTGTGTGCGCAGCTTGCCAACTGAGAGAAAACAGTACCTGACCACTCTCCTGCCTTTTCTATTCACATGAACATTCGATTGCAAGCTGTTTTGGACAACTTTCTTTCTCTTCTTGCAAAACACTTGGCAGACCTCCGTGCAGCCTCTAGAACACGATGGGAGATGTTTTCTGTGCTGGCACAGTTTCTCCTTGCCAGACAGAGTGGAAAAGCTTTTTGCTAAGATGTAGACGAGAAGAGAGGCTAAAGACGAAGGTACGGTGCTCTGCAGAGCTAAGCACCGCTCCCGGACCTCTTTCGGCAGAAGACACACACTGCAGAGCACAGTGAGGGGCAGAATCGTCTTTGCGCGAAGAAGCAGCTTCTTCGTCTCCGGGAGCCGGAGAGAGCGGCAACTTCGCAAAGGTGATGAAACAAGCTGTACAACACTGCGATTGTGTGCGCAGCTTGCCAACTGAGAGAACACAGTACCTGACCACTCTCCTGCCTTTCTATTCACATGAACATTCGATTGGAAGCTGTTTTGGACAACTTTCTTTCTCTTCTTGCAAAACACTCGGCAGACCTCCGTGCAGCCTCTAGAACACGATGGGAGATGTTTTTTGTGCTGGCACAGTTTCTCCTTGCCAGACAGAGTGGAAAAGCTTTTTGCTAAGATGTAGATGAGAAGAGAGGCTAAAGACGAAGTTACGGTGCTCTGCAGAGCTAAGCACCGCTCCCGTGCCTCTTTCGGCAGAAGGCGCACACCGCAGAGCACAGTGAGCGGCAGAATCGTCTTTGCGCGATGAAGCAGCTTCTTCGTCTCCGGGAGCCGGAGAGAGCGGCAGCTTCGCAAAGGTGATGAAACAAGCTGTACAAAACTGCGATTGTGTGCGCAGCTTGCCAACTGAGAGAAAACAGTACCTGACCACTCTCCTGCCTTTTCTATACACATGAACATTCGATTGCAAGCTGTTTTGGACAACTTTCTTTCTCTTCTTGCAGAACACACGGCAGACCTCCGTGCAGCTTCTAGAACACGATGGGAGATGTTTTCTGTTCTGGCAAAGTTTATCCTTGCCAGACAGAGTGGAAAAGCTTTTTGCTAAGATGTAGACGAGAAGAGAGGCTAAAGACGAAGGTACGGTGCTCTGCAGAGCTAAGCATCGCTCCCGGACCTCTTTCGGTAGAAGGCGCACACCGCAGAGCACTGTGAGCGGCAGAATCGTCTTTGCGCGAAGAAGCAGCTTCTTCGTCTCCGGGAGCCGGAGAGAGCGGCAACTTCGCAAAGGTGATGAAACAAGCTGTACAAAACTGCGATTGTGTGCGCAGCTTGCCAACTGAGAGAAAACAGTACCTGACAACTCTCCTGCCTTTTGTAATCACATGAACATTCGATTGCAAGCTGTTTTGGACAACTTTCTTTCTCTTCTTGCAAAACACTCGGCAGACCTCCGTGCAGCCTCTAGAAGACGATGGGAGATGTTTTCTGTGCTGGCACAGTTTCTCCTTGCCAGACAGAGTGGAAAAGCTTTTTGCTAAGATGTAGACGAGAAGAGAGGCTAAAGACGAAGGTACGGTGCTGTGCAGAGCTAAGCACCGCTCCCGGGCCTCTTTCGGCAGAAGGCGCACACGGCAGAGCACTGTGAGCGGCAGAATCGTCTTTGCGCGAAGAAGCAGCTTCTTCGTCTCCGGGAGCCGGAGAGAGCGGCAACTTCGCAAAGGTGATGAAACAAGCTGTACAACACTGCGATTGTGTGCGCAGCTTGCCAACTGAGAGAAAACAGTACCTGACCACTCTCCTGCCTTTTTTATTCACATGAACATTCGGTTGCAAGCTGTTTCGGACAACTTTCTTTCTCTTCTTGCAAAACACTCGGCTGACCTCCGTGCAGCCTCTAGAAGACGATGGGAGTTGTTTTCTGTGCTGGCAAAGTTTCTCCTTGCCAGACAGAGTGGAAAAGCTTTTTGCTAAGATGTAGACGAGAAGAGAGGCTAAAGACGAAGGTACGGTGCTCTGCAGAGCTAAGCACCGCTCCCGGGCCTCTTTCGGCAGAAGGCGCACACCGCAGAGCACTGTGACCGGCAGAATCGTCTTTGCGCGAAGAAGCAGCTTCTTCGTCTCCGGGAGCCGGAGAGAGCGGCAACTTCGCAAAGGTGATGAAACAAGCTGTACAACACTGCGATTGTGTGCGCAGCTTGCCAACTGAGAGAAAACAGTACCTGACCACTCTCCTGCCTTTTCTATTCACATGAACATTCGATTGCAAGCTGTTTTGGACAACTTTCTTTCTCTTCTTGCAAAACACTCGGCAGACCTCCGTGCAGCCTCTAGAACACGATGGGAGATGTTTTCTGTGCTGGCACAGTTTCTCCTTGCCAGACAGAGTGGAAAAGCTTTTTGCTAAGATGTAGACGAGAAGAGAGGCTAAAGACGAAGGTACGGTGCTCTGCAGAGCTAAGCACCGCTCCCGGACCTCTTTCGGCAGAAGACACACACTGCAGAGCACAGTGAGGGGCAGAATCGTCTTTGCGCGAAGAAGCAGCTTCTTCGTCTCCGGGAGCCGGAGAGAGCGGCAACTTCGCAAAGGTGATGAAACAAGCTGTACAACACTGCGATTGTGTGCGCAGCTTGCCAACTGAGAGAACACAGTACCTGACCACTCTCCTGCCTTTCTATTCACATGAACATTCGATTGCAAGCTGTTTTGGACAACTTTCTTTCTCTTCTTGCAAAACACTCGGCAGACCTCCGTGCAGCCTCTAGAACACGATGGGAGATGTTTTTTGTGCTGGCACAGTTTCTCCTTGCCAGACAGAGTGGAAAAGCTTTTTGCTAAGATGTAGACGAGAAGAGAGGCTAAAGACGAAGGTACGGTGCTCTGCAGAGCTAAGCACCGCTCCCGTGCCTCTTTCGGCAGAAGGCGCACACCGCAGAGCACAGTGAGCGGCAGAATCGTCTTTGCGCGATGAAGCAGCTTCTTCGTCTCCGGGAGCCGGAGAGAGCGGCAGCTACGCAAAGGTGATGAAACAAGCTGTACAAAACTGCGATTGTGTGCGCGGCTTGCCAACTGAGAGAAAACAGTACCTGACCACTCTCCTGCCTTTTCTATACACATGAACATTCGATTGCAAGCTGTTTTGGACAACTTTCTTTCTCTTCTTGCAGAACACACGGCAGACCTCCGTGCAGCTTCTAGAACACGATGGGAGATGTTTTCTGTTCTGGCAAATTTATCCTTGCCAGACAGAGTGGAAAAGCTTTTTGCTAAGATGTAGACGAGAAGAGAGGCTAAAGACGAAGGTACGGTGCTCTGCAGAGCTAAGCATCGCTCCCGGACCTCTTTCGGTAGAAGGCGCACACCGCAGAGCACTGTGAGCGGCAGAATCGTCTTTGCGCGAAGAAGCAGCTTCTTCGTCTCCGGGAGCCGGAGAGAGCGGCAACTTCGCAAAGGTGATGAAACAAGCTGTACAAAACTGCGATTGTGTGCGCAGCTTGCCAACTGAGAGAAAACAGTACCTGACAACTCTCCTGCCTTTTGTAATCACATGAACATTCGATTGCAAGCTGTTTTGGACAACTTTCTTTCTCTTCTTGCAAAACACTCGGCAGACCTCCGTGCAGCCTCTAGAACACGATGGGAGATGTTTTCTGTGCTGGCACAGTTTCTCCTTGCCAGACAGAGTGGAAAAGCTTTTTGCTAAGATGTAGACGAGAAGAGAGGCTAAAGACGAAGGTACGGTGCTCTGCAGAGCTAAGCATCGCTCCCGGACGTCTTTCGGCAGAAGGCGCACACCGCAGAGCACTGTGAGCGGCAGAATCGTCTTTGCGCGAAGAAGCAGCTTCTTCGTCTCCGGCAGCCGGAGAGAGCGGCAGCTTCGCAAAGGTGATGAAACAAGCTGTACAACACTGCGATTGTGTGCGCAGCTTGCCAACTGAGAGAAAACAGTACCTGACCACTCTCCTGCCTTTTCTATACACTTGAACATTCGATTGCAAGCTGTTTTGGACAACTTTCTTTCTCTTCTTGCAAAACACTCGGCAGACCTCCGTGCAGCCTCTAGAACACGATGGGAGATGTTTTTTGTGCTGGCACAGTTTCTCCTTGCCAGACAGAGTGGAAAAGCTTTTTGCTAAGATGTAGACGAAAGAGAGGCTAAAGACAAAGGTACGGTGCTCTGCAGAGCTAAGCACCGCTCTCAGACGTCTTTCGGCAGAAGGCGCACACCGCAGAGCACTGTGAGCGGCAGAATCGTCTTTGCGCGAAGAAGCAGCTTCTTCGTCTCCGGGAGCCGGAGAGAGCGGCAGCTTCGCAAAGGTGATGAAACAAGCTGTACAACACTGCGATTGTGTGCGCAGCTTGCCAAGTGAGAGAAAACAGTACCTGACCACTCTCCTGCCTTTTCTATTCACATGAACATTCGATTGCAAGCTGTTTTGGACAACTTTCTTTCTCTTCTTGCAAAACACTCGGCAGACCTCCGTGCAGCCTCTAGAACACGATGGGAGATGTTTTCTGTGCTGGCACAGTTTCTCCTTGCCAGACAGAGTGGAAAAGCTTTTTGCTAAGATGTAGACGAGAAGAGAGGCCAAAGAAGCACGTATGGTACTCTGCAGAGCTAAGCATCGCTCCCGGACTTGTTCGGCAGAAGGCGCACACCGCAGAGCACTGTGAGCGGCAGAATCGCCTTTGCGCGAAGAAGCAGCTTCTTCGTCTCCGGCAGCCGGAGAGAGCGGCAACTTCGCAAAGGTGATAAAACAAGCTGTACAACACTGCGATTGTGTGCGCAGCTTGCCAACTGAGAGAAAACAGTACCTGACCACTCTCCTGCCTTTTCTATTCACATGAACATTCGATTGCAAGCTGTTTTGGACAACTTTCTTTCTCTTCTTGCAAAACACTCGGCAGACCTCCGTGCAGCCTCTAGAAGACGATGGGAGATGTTTTCTGTGCTGGCAAAGTTTCTCCTTGCCAGACAGAGTGGAAAAGCTTTTTGCTAAGATGTAGACGAGAAGAGAGGCTAAAGACGAAGGTACGGTGCTCTGCAGAGCTAAGCACAGCTCCCGTGCCTCTTTCGGCAGAAGGCGCACACCGCAGAGCACTGTGAGCGGCAGAATCGTCTTTGCGCGAAGAAGCAGCTTCTTCGTCTCCGGGAGCCGGAGAGAGCGGCAACTTCGCAAAGGTGATGAAACAAGCTGTACAACACTGCGATTGTGTGCGCAGCTTGCCAACTGAGAGAAAACAGTACCTGACCACTCTCCTGGCTTTTTTATTCACATGAACATTCGGTTGCAAGCTGTTTTGGACAACTTTCTTTCTCTTCTTGCAAAACACTCGGCAGACCTCCGTGCAGCCTCTAGAACACGATGGGAGATGTTTTCTGTGCTGGCACAGTTTCTCCTTGCCAGACAGAGTGGAAAAGCTTTTTGCTAAGATGTAGACGAGAAGAGAGGCTAAAGAAGCAGGTACGGTGCTCTGCAGAGCTAAGCACAGCTCCCGTGCCTCTTTCGGCAGAAGGCGCACACCGAAGAGCACTGTGAGCGGCAGAATCGTCTTTGCGCGAAGAAGCAGCTTCTTCGTCTCCGGCAGCCGGAGAGAGCGGCAACTTCGCAAAGGTGATGAAACAAGCTGTACAACACTGCGATTGTGTGCGCAGCTTGCCAAGTGATAGAAAAGAGTACCTGACCACTCTCCTGCCTTTTCTATTCACATGAACATTCGATTGCAAGCTGTTTTGGACAACTTTCTTTCTCTTCTTGCAAAACACTCGGCAGACCTCCGTGCAGCCTCTAGAACACGATGGGAGATGTTTTCTGTGCTGGCACAGTTTCTCCTTGCCAGACAGAGTGGAAAAGCTTTTTGCTAAGATGTAGACGAGAAGCGTGGCTAAAGAAGCACGTATGGTACTCTGCAGAGCTAAGCATCGCTCCCGGACTTCTTTCGGCAGAAGGCGCACACCGCAGAGCACTGTGAGCGGCAGAATCGTCTTTGCGCGAAGAATCAGCTTCTTCGTCTCCGGGAGCCGGAGAGAGCGGCAACTTTGCAAAGGTGATGAAACAAGCTGTACAACACTGCGATTCTGTGAGCAGCTTGCCAACTGAGAGAAAACAGTACCTGACCACTCTCCTGCCTTTTCTATTCACATGAACATTCGATTGCAAGCTGTTTTGGACAACTTTCTTTCTCTTCTTGCAAAACACTCGGCAGACCTCCGTGCAGCCTCTAGAACACGATGGGAGATGTTTTCTGTGCTGGCACAGTTTCTCCTTGCCAGACAGAGTGGAAAAGCTTTTTGCTAAGATGTAGACGAGAAGAGAGGCTAAAGAAGCAGGTATGGTGCTCTGCAGAGCTAAGCACCGCTCCCGGACGTCTTTCGGCAGAAGGCGCACACCGCAGAGCACTGTGAGCGGCAGAATCGTCTTTGCGCGAAGAAGCAGCTTCTTCGTCTCCGGGAGCCGGAGAGAGCGGCAACTTCGCAAAGGTGATGAAACAAGCTGTACAACACTGCGATTGTGTGCGCAGCTTTCCAACTGAGAGAAAACAGTACCTGACCACTCTCCTGCCTTTTCTATTCACATGAACATTCGATTGCAAGCTGTTTTGGACAACTTTCTTTCTCTTCTTGCAAAACACTCGGCAGACCTCCGTGCAGCCTCTAGAACACGATGGGAGATGTTTTCTGTGCTGGCACAGTTTCTCCTTGCCAGACAGAGTGGAAAAGCTTTTTGCTAAGATGTAGACGAGAAGAGAGGCTAAAGACGAAGGTACGGTGCTCTGCAGAGCTAAGCACCGCTCCCGGACGTCTTTCGGCAGAAGGCGCACACCGCAGAGCACTGTGAGCGGCAGAATCGTCTTTGCGCGAAGAAGCAGCTTCTTCGTCTCCGGGAGCCGGAGAGAGCGGCAACTTCGCAAAGGTTATAAAACAAGCTGTACAACACTGCGATTGTGTGCGCAGCTTGCCAAGTGAGAGAAAACAGTACCTGACCACTCTCCTGCCTTTTCTATTCACATGAACATTCGATTGCAAGCTGTTTTGGACAACTTTCTTTCTCTTCTTGCAAAACACTCGGCAGACCTCCGTGCAGCCTCTAGAAGACGATGGGAGATGTTTTCTGTGCTGGCACAGTTTCTCCTTGCCAGACAGAGTGGAAAAGCTTTTTGCTAAGATGCAGACGAGAAGAGAGGCTAAAGACGAAGGTACGGTGCTCTGCAGAGCTAAGCACCGCTCCCGGACCTCTTTCGGCAGAAGGCGCACACCGCAGAGCACTGTGAGCGGCAGAATCGTCTTTGCGCGAAGAAGCAGCTTCTTCGTCTCCGGGAGCCGGAGAGAGCGGCAACTTCGCAAAGGTGATGAAACAAGCTGTACAACACTGCGATTGTGTGCGCAGCTTGCCAAGTGAGAGAAAACAGTACCTGACCACTCTCCTGCCTTTTTTATTCACATGAACATTCGGTTGCAAGCTGTTTTGGACAACTTTCTTTCTCTTCTTGCAAAACACTCGGCAGACCTCCGTGCAGCCTCTAGAACACGATGGGAGATGTTTTCTGTGCTGGCACAGTTTCTCCTTGCCAGACAGAGTGGAAAAGCTTTTTGCTAAGATGTAGACGAGAAGAGAGGCTAAAGAAGCAGGTACGGTGCTCTGCAGAGCTAAGCACAGCTCCCGTGCCTCTTTCGGCAGAAGGCGCACACCGAAGAGCACTGTGAGCGGCAGAATCGTCTTTGCGCGAAGAAGCAGCTTCTTCGTCTCCGGGAGCCGGAGAGAGCGGCAACTTCGCAAAGGTGATGAAACAAGCTGTACAACACTGCGATTGTGTGCGCAGCTTGCCAACTGAGAGAAAACAGTACCTGACCACTCTCCTGCCTTTTCTATTCACATGAACATTCGATTGCAAGCTGTTTTGGACAACTTTCTTTCTCTTCTTGCAAAACACTCGGCAGACCTCCGTGCAGCCTTTAGAACACGATGGGAGATGTTTTCTGTGCTGGCACAGTTTCTCCTTGCCAGACAGAGTGGAAAAGCTTTTTGCTAAGATGTAGACGAGAAGCGTGGCTAAAGAAGCACGTATAGTACTCTGCAGAGCTAAGCATCGCTCCCGGACTTCTTTCGGCAGAAGGCGCACACCGCAGAGCACAGTGAGCGGCAGAATCGTCTTTGCGCGAAGAATCAGCTTCTTCGTCTCCGGGAGCCGGAGAGAGCGGCAACTTTGCAAAGGTGATGAAACAAGCTGTACAACATTGCGATTGTGTGAGCAGCTTGCCAACTGAGAGAAAACAGTACCTGACCACTCTCCTACCTTTTCTATTCACATGAACATTCGATTGCAAGCTGTTTTGGACAACTTTCTTTCTCTTCTTGCAAAACACTCGGCAGACCTCCGTGCAGCCTCTAGAACACGATGGGAGATGTTTTCTGTGCTGGCACAGTTTCTCCTTGCCAGACAGAGTGGAAAAGCTTTTTGCTAAGATGTAGACGAGAAGAGAGGCTAAAGAAGCAGGTATGGTGCTCTGCAGAGCTAAGCACCGCTCCCGGACGTCTTTCGGCAGAAGGCGCACACCGCAGAGCACTGTGAGCGGCAGAATCGTCTTTGCGCGAAGAAGCAGCTTCTTCGTCTCCGGGAGCCGGAGAGAGCGGCAACTTCGCAAAGGTGATGAAACAAGCTGTACAACACTGCGATTGTGTGCGCAGCTTGCCAACTGAGAGAAAACAGTACCTGACCACTCTCCTGCCTTTTCTATTCACATGAACATTCGATTGCAAGCTGTTTGGACAACTTTCTTTCTCTTCTTGCAAAACACTCGGCAGACCTCCGTGCAGCCTCTAGAACACGATGGGAGATGTTTTCTGTGCTGGCACAGTTTCTCCTTGCCAGACAGAGTGGAAAAGCTTTTTGCTAAGATGTAGACGAGAAGAGAGGCTAAAGACGAAGGTACGGTGCTCTGCAGAGCTAAGCACCGCTCCCGGACGTCTTTCGGCAGAAGGCGTACACCGCAGAGCACTGTGAGCGGCAGAATCGTCTTTGCGCGAAGAAGCAGCTTCTTCGTCTCCGGGAGCCGGAGAGAGCGGCAACTTCGCAAAGGTGATGAAACAAGCTGTACAACACTGCGATTGTGTGCGCAGCTTGCCAACTGAGAGAAAACAGTACCTGACCACTCTCCTGCCTTTTCCATTCACATGAACATTCGATTGCAAGCTGTTTTGGACAACTTTCTTTCTCTTCTTGCAAAACACTCGGCAGACCTCCGTGCAGCCTCTAGAACACGATGGGAGATGTTTTCTGTGCTGGCACAGTTTCTCCTTGCCAGACAGAGTGGAAAAGCTTTTTGCTAAGATGTAGACGAGAAGAGAGGCTAAAGACGAAGGTACGGTGCTCTGCAGAGCTAAGCACCGCTCCCGGGCCTCTTTCGGCAGAAGGCGCACACCGCAGAGCACTGTGAGCGGCAGAATCGTCTTTGCGCGAAGAAGCAGCTTCTTCGTCTCCGGGAGCCGGAGAGAGCGGCAACTTCGCAAAGGTGATGAAACAAGCTGTACAACACTGCGATTGTGTGCGCAGCTTGCCAACAGAGAGAAAACATTACCTGACCACTCTCCTGCCTTTTCTATTCACATGAACATTCGATTGCAAGCTCTTTTCGATAACTTTCTTTCTCTTCTTGCAAAACACACGGCAGACCTCCGTGCAGCCTCTAGAACACGATGGGAGATGTTTTTTGTGTGGCAAAGTTTCTCCTTGCCAGACAGAGTGGAAAAGCTTTTTGCTAAGATGTAGACGAGAAGAGAGGCTAAAGACGAAGGTACGGTGCTCTGCAGAGCTATGCACAGCTCCCGGGCCTCTTTCGGCAGAAGGCGCACACCGCAGAGCACTGTGAGCGGCAGAATCGTCTTTGCGCGAAGAAGCAGCTTCTTCGTCTCCGGGAGCCGGAGAGAGCGGCAACTTCGCAAAGGTGATGAAACAAGCTGTACAACACTGCGATTGTGTGCGCAGCTTGCCAACTGAGAGAAAACAGTACCTGACCACTCTCCTGCCTTTTCTATTCACATGAACATTCGATTGCAAGCTGTTTTGGACAACTTTCTTTCTCTTCTTGCAAAACACTCGGCAGACCTCCGTGCAGCCTCTAGAACACGATGGGAGATGTTTTCTGTGCTGGCAAAGTTTCTCCTTGCCAGACAGAGTGGAAAAGCTTTTTGCTAAGATGTAGACGAGAAGAGAGGCTAAAGACGAAGGTACGGTGCTCTGCAGAGCTAAGCACCGCTCCCGGGCCTCTTTCGGCAGAAGGCGCACACCGCAGAACACTGTGAGCGGCAGAATCGTCTTTGCGCGAAGAAGCAGCTTCTTCGTCTCCGGGAGCCGCAGAAGGCGGCAACTTCGCAAAGGTGATGAAACAAGCTGTACAACACTGCGATTGTGTGCGCAGCTTGCCAAGTGAGAGAAAACAGTACCTGACCACTCTCCTGCCTTTTCTATTCACATGAACATTCGATTGCAAGCTGTTTTGGACAACTTTCTTTCTCTTCTTGCAAAACACTCGGCAGACCTCCGTGCAGCCTCTAGAACACGATGGGAGATGTTTTCTGTGCTGGCACAGTTTCTCCTTGCCAGACAGAGTGGAAAAGCTTTTTGCTAAGATGTAGACGAGAAGAGAGGCTAAAGACGAAGGTACGGTGCTCTGCAGAGCTAAGCACAGCTCCCGTGCGTCTTTCGGCAGATGGCGCACACCGCAGAGCACAGTGAGCGGCAGAATCGTCTTTGCGCGAAGAAGCAGCTTCTTCGTCTCCGGGAGCCGGAGAGAGCGGCAACTTCGCAAAGGTGATGAAACAAGCTGTACAACACTGCGATTGTGTGCGCAGCTTGCCAAGTGGGAGAAAACAGTACCTGACCACTCTCCTGCCTTTTCTATTCACTTGAACATTCGATTGCAAGCTGTTTTGGACAACTTTCTTTCTCTTCTTGCAAAACACTCGGCAGACCTCCGTGCAGCCTCTAGAACACGATGGGAGATGTTTTCTGTGCTGGCACAGTTTCTCCTTGCCAGACAGAGTGGAAAGGATTTTTGCTAAGATGCAGACGAGAAGAGAGGCTAAAGACGAAGGTACGGTGCTCTGCAGAGCTATGCACAGCTCCCGTGCCTCTTTCGGCAGAAGGCGCACACCGCAGAGCACTGTGAGCGGCAGAATCGTCTTTGCGCGAAGAAGCAGCTTCTTCGTCTCCGGGAGCCGGAGAGAGCGGCAACTTCGCAAAGGTGATGAAACAAGCTGTACAACACTGCGATTGTGTGCGCAGCTTGCCAACTGAGAGAAAACAGTACCTGACGACTCTCCTGCCTTTTTTATTCACATGAACATTCGATTGCAAGCTGTTTTGGACAACTTTCTTTCTCTTCTTGCAAAACACACGGCAGACCTCCATGCAGCCTCTAGAACACGATGGGAGATGTTTTTTGTGTGGCAAAGTTTCTCCTTGCCAGACAGAGTGGAAAAGCTTTTTGCTAAGATGTAGACGAGAAGAGAGGCTAAAGACGAAGGTACGGTGCTCTGCAGAGCTAAGCACCGCTCCCGGACGTCTTTCGGCAGAAGGCGTACACCGCAGAGCACTGTGAGCGGCAGAATCGTCTTTGCGCGAAGAAGCAGCTTCTTCGTCTCCGGGAGCCGGAGAGAGCGGCAACTTCGCAAAGGTGATGAAACAATCTGCACAACACTGCGATTGTGTGCGCAGCTTGCCAACTGAGAGAAAACAGTACCTGACCACTCTCCTGCCTTTTCCATTCACATGAACATTCGATTGCAAGCTGTTTTGGACAACTTTCTTTCTCTTCTTGCAAAACACTCGGCAGACCTCCGTGCAGCCTCTAGAACACGATGGGAGATGTTTTCTGTGCTGGCACAGTTTCTCCTTGCCAGACAGAGTGGAAAAGCTTTTTGCTAAGATGTAGACGAGAAGAGAGGCTAAAGACGAGGGTACGGTGCTCTGCAGAGCTAAGCACCGCTCCCGGGCCTCTTTCGGCAGAAGGCGCACACCGCAGAGCACTGTGAGCGGCAGAATCGTCTTTGCGCGAAGAAGCAGCTTCTTCGTCTCCGGGAGCCGGAGAGAGCGGCAACTTCGCAAAGGTGATGAAACAAGCTGTACAACACTGCGATTGTGTGCGCAGCTTGCCAAGTGAGAGAAAACATTACCTGACCACTCTCCTGCCTTTTCTATTCACATGAACATTCGATTGCAAGCTCTTTTGGATAACTTTCTTTCTCTTCTTGCAAAACACACGGCAGACCTCCGTGCAGCCTCTAGAACACGATGGGAGATGTTTTCTGTGCTGGCACAGTTTCTCCTTGCCAGACAGAGTGGAAAAGCTTTTTGCTAAGATGTAGACGAGAAGAGAGGCTAAAGACGAAGGTACGGTGCTCTGCAGAGCTATGCACAGCTCCCGGGCCTCTTTCGGCAGAAGGCGCACACCGCAGAGCACTGTGAGCGGCAGAATCGTCTTTGCGCGAAGAAGCAGCTTCTTCGTCTCCGGGAGCCGGAGAGAGCGGCAACTTCGCAAAGGTGATGAAACAAGCTGTACAACACTGCGATTGTGTGCGCAGCTTGCCAACTGAGAGAAAACAGTACCTGACCACTCTCCTGCCTTTTCTATTCACATGAACATTCGATTGCAAGCTGTTTTGGACAACTTTCTTTCTCTTCTTGCAAAACACTCGGCAGACCTCCGTGCAGCCTCTAGAACACGATGGGAGATGTTTTCTGTGCTGGCAAAGTTTCTCCTTGCCAGACAGAGTGGAAAAGCTTTTTGCTAAGATGTAGACGAGAAGAGAGGCTAAAGACGAAGGTACGGTGCTCTGCAGAGCTAAGCACCGCTCCCGGGCCTCTTTCGGCAGAAGGCGCACACCGCAGAGCACTGTGAGCGGCAGAATCGTCTTTGCGCGAAGAAGCAGCTTCTTCGTCTCCGGGAGCCGCAGAAGGCGGCAACTTCGCAAAGGTGATGAAACAAGCTGTACAACACTGCGATTGTGTGCGCAGCTTGCCAACTGAGAGAAAACAGTACCTGACCACTCTCCTGCCTTTTCTATTCACATGAACATTCGATTGCAAGCTGTTTTGGACAACTTTCTTTCTCTTCTTGCAAAACACTCGGCAGACCTCCGTGCAGCCTCTAGAAGACGATGGGAGATGTTTTCTGTGCTGGCACAGTTTCTCCTTGCCAGACAGAGTGGAAAAGCTTTTTGCTAAGATGTAGACGAGAAGAGAGGCTAAAGACGAAGGTACGGTGCTCTGCAGAGCTAAGCACAGCTCCCGTGCGTCTTTCGGCAGATGGCGCACACCGCAGAGCACAGTGAGCGGCAGAATCGTCTTTGCGCGAAGAAGCAGCTTCTTCGTCTCCGGGAGCCGGAGAGAGCGGCAACTTCGCAAAGGTGATGAAACAAGCTGTACAACACTGCGATTGTGTGCGCAGCTTGCCAAGTGGGAGAAAACAGTACCTGACCACTCTCCTGCCTTTTCTATTCACTTGAACATTCGATTGCAAGCTGTTTTGGACAACTTTCTTTCTCTTCTTGCAAAACACTCGGCAGACCTCCGTGCAGCCTCTAGAACACGATGGGAGATGTTTTCTGTGCTGGCACAGTTTCTCCTTGCCAGACAGAGTGGAAAAGCTTTTTGCTAAGATGCAGACGAGAAGAGAGGCTAAAGACGAAGGTACGGTGCTCTGCAGAGCTATGCACAGCTCCCGTGCCTCTTTCGGCAGAAGGCGCACACCGCAGAGCACTGTGAGCGGCAGAATCGTCTTTGCGCGAAGAAGCAGCTTCTTCGTCTCCGGGAGCCGGAGAGAGCGGCAACTTCGCAAAGGTGATGAAACAAGCTGTACAACACTGCGATTGTGTGCGCAGCTTGCCAACTGAGAGAAAACAGTACCTGACGACTCTCCTGACTTTTTTATTCACATGAATATTCGATTGCAAGCTGTTTTGGACAACTTTCTTTCCCTTCTTGCAAAACACACGGCAGACCTCCGTGCAGCCTCTAGAACACGATGGGAGATGTTTTTTGTGTGGCAAAGTTTCTCCTTGCCAGACAGAGTGGAAAAGCTTTTTGCTAAGATGTAGACGAGAAGAGAGGCTAAAGACGAAGGTACGGTGCTCTGCAGAGCTATGCACAGCTCCCGGGCCTCTTTCGGCAGAAGGCGCACACCGCAGAGCACTGTGAGCGGCAGAATCGTCTTTGCGCGAAGAAGCAGCTTCTTCGTCTCCGGGAGCCGGAGAGAGCGGCAACTTCGCAAAGGTGATGAAACAAGCTGTACAACACTGCGATTGTGTGCGCAGCTTGCCAACTGAGAGAAAACAGTACCTGACCACTCTCCTGCCTTTTCTATTCACATGAACATTCGATTGCAAGCTGTTTTGGACAACTTTCTTTCTCTTCTTGCAAAACACTCGGCAGACCTCCGTGCAGCCTCTAGAACACGATGGGAGATGTTTTTTGTGCTGGCACAGTTTCTCCTTGCCAGACAGAGTGGAAAAGCTTTTTGCTAAGATGTAGACGAGAAGAGAGGCTAAAGAAGCAGGTACGGTGCTCTGCAGAGCTAAGCACAGCTCCCGTGCCTCTTTCGGCAGAAGGCGCACACCGCAGAGCACAGTGAGCGGCAGAATCGTCTTTGCGCGAAGAAGCAGCTTCTTCGTCTCCGGGAGCCGGAGAGAGCGGCAACTTCGCAAAGGTGATGAAACAAGCTGTACAACACTGCGATTGTGTGCGCAGCTTGCCAAGTGAGAGAAAACAGTACCTGACCACTCTCCTGCCTTTTCTATTCACATGAACATTCGATTGCAAGCTGTTTTGGACAACTTTCTTTCTCTTCTTGCAAAACACTCGGCAGACCTCCGTGCAGCCTCTAGAACACGATGGGAGATGTTTTCTGTGCTGGCAAAGTTTCTCCTTGCCAGACAGAGTGGAAAAGCTTTTTGCTAAGATGTAGACGAGAAGCGAGGCTAAAGAAGCACGTATGGTACTCTGCAGAGCTAAGCATCGCTCCCGGACTTCTTTCGGCAGAAGGCGCACACCGCAGAGCACTGTGAGCGGCAGAATCGTCTTTGCGCGAAGAAGCAGCTTCTTCGTCTCCGGGAGCCGGAGAGAGCGGCAACTTCGCAAAGGTGATGAAACAATCTGCACAACACTGCGATTGTGTGCGCAGCTTGCCAAGTGAGAGAAAACAGTACCTGACCACTCTCCTGCCTTTTCTATTCACATGAACATTCGATTGCAAGCTGTTTTGGACAACTTTCTTTCTCTTCTTGCAAAACACTCGGCAGACCTCCGTGCAGCCTCTAGAACACGATGGGAGATGTTTTCTGTGCTGGCACAGTTTCTCCTTGCCAGACAGAGTGGAAAAGCTTTTTGCTAAGATGTAGACGAGAAGAGAGGCTAAAGACGAAGGTACGGTGCTCTGCAGAGCTAAGCACAGCTCCCGTGCCTCTTTCGGCAGAAGGCGCACACCGCAGAGCACTGTGAGCGGCAGAATCGTCTTTGCGCGAAGAAGCAGCTTCTTCGTCTCCGGGAGCCGGAGAGAGCGGCAACTTCGCAAAGGTGATGAAACAAGCTGTACAACACTGCGATTGTGTGCGCAGCTTGCCAACTGAGAGAAAACAGTACCTGACCACTCTCCTGCCTTTTTTATTCACATGAACATTCGGTTGCAAGCTGTTTTGGACAACTTTCTTTCTCTTCTTGCAAAACACTCGGCAGACCTCCGTGCAGCCTCTAGAACACGATGGGAGATGTTTTCTGTGCTGGCACAGTTTCTCCTTGCCAGACAGAGTGGAAAAGCTTTTTGCTAAGATGTAGACGAGAAGAGAGGCTAAAGACGAAGGTACGGTGCTCTGCAGAGCTATGCACAGCTCCCGGGCCTCTTTCGGCAGAAGGCGCACACCGCAGAGCACTGTGAGCGGCAGAATCGTCTTTGCGCGAAGAAGCAGCTTCTTCGTCTCCGGGAGCCGGAGAGAGCGGCAACTTCGCAAAGGTGATGAAACAAGCTGTACAACACTGCGATTGTGTGCGCAGCTTGCCAACTGAGAGAAAACAGTACCTGACCACTCTCCTGCCTTTTCTATTCACATGAACATTCGATTGCAAGCTGTTTTGGACAACTTTCTTTCTCTTCTTGCAAAACACTCGGCAGACCTCCGTGCAGCCTCTAGAACACGATGGGAGATGTTTTTTGTGCTGGCACAGTTTCTCCTTGCCAGACAGAGTGGAAAAGCTTTTTGCTAAGATGTAGACGAGAAGAGAGGCTAAAGAAGCAGGTACGGTGCTCTGCAGAGCTAAGCACAGCTCCCGTGCCTCTTTCGGCAGAAGGCGCACACCGCAGAGCACAGTGAGCGGCAGAATCGTCTTTGCGCGAAGAAGCAGCTTCTTCGTCTCCGGGAGCCGGAGAGAGCGGCAACTTCGCAAAGGTGATGAAACAAGCTGTACAACACTGCGATTGTGTGCGCAGCTTGCCAAGTGAGAGAAAACAGTACCTGACCACTCTCCTGCCTTTTCTATTCACATGAACATTCGATTGCAAGCTGTTTTGGACAACTTTCTTTCTCTTCTTGCAAAACACTCGGCAGACCTCCGTGCAGCCTCTAGAACACGATGGGAGATGTTTTCTGTGCTGGCAAAGTTTCTCCTTGCCAGACAGAGTGGAAAAGCTTTTTGCTAAGATGTAGACGAGAAGCGAGGCTAAAGAAGCACGTATGGTACTCTGCAGAGCTAAGCATCGCTCCCGGACTTCTTTCGGCAGAAGGCGCACACCGCAGAGCACTGTGAGCGGCAGAATCGTCTTTGCGCGAAGAAGCAGCTTCTTCGTCTCCGGGAGCCGGAGAGAGCGGCAACTTCGCAAAGGTGATGAAACAATCTGCACAACACTGCGATTGTGTGCGCAGCTTGCCAAGTGAGAGAAAACAGTACCTGACCACTCTCCTGCCTTTTCTATTCACATGAACATTCGATTGCAAGCTGTTTTGGACAACTTTCTTTCTCTTCTTGCAAAACACTCGGCAGACCTCCGTGCAGCCTCTAGAACACGATGGGAGATGTTTTCTGTGCTGGCACAGTTTCTCCTTGCCAGACAGAGTGGAAAAGCTTTTTGCTAAGATGTAGACGAGAAGAGAGGCTAAAGACGAAGGTACGGTGCTCTGCAGAGCTAAGCACCGCTCCCGTGCCTCTTTCGGCAGAAGGCGCACACCGCAGAGCACTGTGAGCGGCAGAATCGTCTTTGCGCGAAGAAGCAGCTTCTTCGTCTCCGGGAGCCGGAGAGAGCGGCAACTTCGCAAAGGTGATGAAACAAGCTGTACAACACTGCGATTGTGTGCGCAGCTTGCCAACTGAGAGAAAACAGTACCTGACCACTCTCCTGCCTTTTTTATTCACATGAACATTCGGTTGCAAGCTGTTTTGGACAACTTTCTTTCTCTTCTTGCAAAACACTCGGCAGACCTCCGTGCAGCCTCTAGAACACGATGGGAGATGTTTTCTGTGCTGGCACAGTTTCTCCTTGCCAGACAGAGTGGAAAAGCTTTTTGCTAAGATGTAGACGAGAAGAGAGGCTAAAGACGAAGGTACGGTGCTCTGCAAAGCTAAGCACCGCTCCCGGGCCTCTTTCGGCAGAAGGCGCACACCGCAGAGCACTGTGAGCGGCAGAATCGTCTTTGCGCGAAGAAGCAGCTTCTTCGTCTCCGGCAGCCGGAGAGAGCGGCAACTTCGCAAAGGTGATGAAACAAGCTGTACAACACTGCGATTGTGTGCGCAGCTTGCCAACTGAGAGAAAACAGTACCTGACCACTCTCCTGCCTTTTCCATTCACATGAACATTCGATTGCAAGCTGTTTTGGACAACTTTCTTTCTCTTCTTGCAAAACACTCGGCAGACCTCCGTGCAGCCTCTAGAACACGATGGGAGATGTTTTCTGTGCTGGCACAGTTTCTCCTTGCCAGACAGAGTGGAAAAGCTTTTTGCTAAGATGTAGACGAGAAGAGAGGCTAAAGACGAAGGTACGGTGCTCTGCAGAGCTAAGCACCGCTCCCGGACCTCTTTCGGCAGAAGGCGCACACCGCAGAGCACTGTGAGCGGCAGAATCGTCTTTGCGCGAAGAAGCAGCTTCTTCGTCTCCGGGAGCCGGAGAGAGCGGCAACTTCGCAAAGGTGATGAAACAAGCTGTACAACACTGCGATTGTGTGCGCAGCTTGCCAACTGAGAGAAAACAGTACCTGACCACTCTCCTGCCTTTTCTATTCACATGAACATTCGATTGCAAGCTGTTTTGGAAAACTTTCTTTCTCTTCTTGCAAAACACTCGGCAGACCTCCGTGCAGCTTCCAGAACACGATGGGAGATGTTTTCTGTGCTGGCAAAGTTTCTCCTTGCCAGACAGAGTGGAAAAGCCTTTTGCTAAGATGTAGACGAGAAGAGAGGCTAAAGACGAAGGTACGGTGCTCTGCAGAGCTAAGCACCTCTCCCGGACCTCTTTCGGCAGAAGGCGCACACCGCAGAGCACTGTGAGCGGCAGAATCGTCTTTGCGCGAAGAAGCAGCTTCTTCGTCTCCGGCAGCCGGAGAGAGCGGCAACTTCGCAAAGGTGATGAAACAAGCTGTACAACACTGCGATTGTGTGCGCAGCTTGCCAACTGAGAGAAAACAGTTCCTCACCACTCTCCTGCCTTTTCTATTACCATGAACATTCGATTGCAAGCTGTTTTGGACAACTTTTTTCTCTTCTTGCAAAACACTCGGCAGACCTCCGTGCAGCCTCTAGAACACGATGGGAGATGTTTTTTGTGCTGGCACAGTTTCTCCTTGCCAGACAGAGTGGAAAAGCTTTTTGCTAAGATGTAGACGAGAAGAGAGGCTAAAGACGAAGGTACCGTGCTCTGCAGAGCTAAGCACCGCTTCCGGACCTCTTTCGGCAGAAGGCGCACACCGCAGAGCACTGTGAGCGGCAGAATCGTCTTTGCGCGAAGAAGCAGCTTCCTCGTCTCCGGGAGCCGGAGAGAGCGGCAACTTCGCAAAGGTGATGAAACAAGCTGTACAACACTGCGATTGTGTGCGCAGCTTGCCAACTGAGAGAAAACAGTACCTGACCACTCTCCTGCCTTTTTTATTCACATGAACATTCGATTGCAAGCTGTTTTGGACAACTTTCTTTCTCTTCTTGCAAAACACTCGGCAGACCTCCGTGCAGCCTCTAGAACACGATGGGAGATGTTTTCTGTGCTGGCACAGTTTCTCCTTGCCAGACAGAGTGGAAAAGCTTTTTGCTAAGATGTAGACGAGAAGAGAGGCTAAAGACGAAGGTACGGTGCTCTGCAGAGCTAAGCACCGCTCCCGGACCTCTTTCGGCAGAAGGCGCACACCGCAGAGCACTGTGAGCGGCAGAATCGTCTTTGCGCGAAGAAGCAGCTTCTTCGTCTCCGGGAGCTGGAGAGAGCGGCAACTTCGCAAAGGTGATGAAACAAGCTGTACAACACTGCGATTGTGTGCGCAGCTTGCCAACTGAGAGAAAACAGTACCTGACCACTCTCCTGCCTTTTCTATTCACATGAACATTCGATTGCAAGCTGTTTTGGACAACTTTCCTTCTCTTCTTGCAAAACACTCGGCAGACCTCCGTGCAGCCTCTAGAACACGATGGGAGATGTTTTCTGTGCTGGCACAGTTTCTCCTTGCCAGACAGAGTGGAAAAGCTTTTTGCTAAGATGTAGACGAGAAGAGAGGCTAAAGACGAAGGTACGGTGCTCTGCAGAGCTAAGCACCGCTCCCGGACCTCTTTCGGCAGAAGGCGCACACCGCAGAGCACTGTGAGCGGCACAATCGTCTTTGCGCGAAGAAGCAGCTTCCTCGTCTCCGGGAGCCGGAGAGAGCGGCAACTTCGCAAAGGTGATGAAACAAGATGTACAACACTGCGATTGTGTGCGCAGCTTGCCAACTGAGAGAAAACAGTACCTGACCACTCTCCTGCCTTTTCTATTCACATGAACATTCGATTGCAAGCTGTTTTGGACAACTTTCCTTCTCTTCTTGCAAAACACTCGGCTGCCCTCCGTGCAGCCTCTAGAACACGATGGGAGATGTTTTCTGTGCTGGCACAGTTTCTCCTTGCCAGACAGAGTGGAAAAGATTTTTGCTAAGATGTAGACGAGAAGAGAGGCTAAAGAAGCAGGTATGGTGCTCTGCAGAGCTAAGCACAGCTCCCGGGCCTCTTTCGGCAGTAGGCGCACACCGAAGAGCACTGTGAGCGGCAGAATCTTCTTTGCGCGAAGAATCAGCTTCTTCGTCTCCGGCAGCCGGAGAGAGCGGCAACTTCGCAAAGGTGATGAAACAAGCTGTACAACACTGCGATTGTGTGCGCAGCTTGCCAAGTGAGAGAAAACAGTACCTGACCACTCTCCTGCCTTTTCTATTCACATGAACATTCGATTGCAAGCTGTTTTGGACAACTTTATTTCTCTTCTTGCAAAACACTCGGCAGACCCCCGTGCAGCCTCTAGAACACGATGGGAGATGTTTTCTGTGCTGGCACAGTTTCTCCTTGCCAGACAGAGTGAAAAAGCTTTTTGCTAAGACGTAGACGAGAAGTGAGGCTAAAGACGAAGGTACGGTGCTCTGCAGAGCTAAGCACCGCTCCCGGACCTCTTTCGGCAGAAGGCGCACACTGCAGAGCACTGTGAGCGGCAGAATCGTCTTTGCGCGAAGAAGCAGCTTCTTCGTCTCCGGGAGCCGGAGAGAGCGGCAACTTCGCAAAGGTGATGAAACAAGCTGTACAACACTGCGATTGTGTGCGCAGCTTGGCAACTGAGAGAAAACAGTACCTGACCACTCTCCTGCCTTTTCTATTCACATGAACATTCGATTGGAAGCTGTTTTGGACAACTTTCCTTCTCTTCTTGCAAAACACTCGGCAGACCTCCGTGCAGCCTCTAGAACACGATGGGAGATGTTTTCTGTGCTGGCACAGTTTCTCCTTGCCAGACAGAGTGGAAAAGCTTTTTGCTAAGATGTAGACGAGAAGAGAGGCTAAAGAAGCAGGTATGGTGCTCTGCAGAGCTAAGCACAGCTCCCAGACCTCTTTCGGCACAAGGCGCACACCGCAGAGCACTGTGAGCGGCAGAATCGTCTTTGCGCGAAGAAGCAGCTTCTTCGTCTCCGGGAGCCGGAGAGAGCGGCAACTTCGCAAAGGTGATGAAACAAGCTGTACAACACTGCGATTGTGTGCACAGCTTGCCAAGTGAGAGAAAACAGTACCTGACCACTCTCCTGCCTTTTCTATTCACATGAACATTCGATTGGAAGCTGTTTTGGACAACTTTCTTTCTCTTCTTGCAAAACACTCGGCAGACCTCCGTGCAGCCTCTAGAACACGATGGGAGATGTTTTTTGTGCTGGCACAGTTTCTCCTTGCCAGACAGAGTGGAAAAGCTTTTTGCTAAGATGTAGACGAGAAGAGAGGCTAAAGACGAGGGTACGGTGCTCTGCAGAGCTAAGCACAGCTCCCGGACCTCTTTCGGCAGAAGGCGCACACCGCAGAGCACAGTGAGCGGCAGAATCGTCTTTGCGCGAAGAAGCAGCTTCTTCGTCTCCGGGAGCCGGAGAGAGCGGCAACTTCGCAAAGGTGATGAAACAAGCTGTACAACACTGCGATTGTGTGCGCAGCTTGCCAAGTGGGAGAAAACAGTACCTGACCACTCTCCTGCCTTTTCTATTCACTTGAACATTCGATTGCAAGCTGTTTTGGACAACTTTCTTTCTCTTCTTGCAAAACACTCGGCAGACCTCCGTGCAGCCTCTAGAACACGATGGGAGATGTTTTCTGTGCTGGCACAGTTTCTCCTTGCCAGACAGAGTGGAAAAGCTTTTTGCTAAGATGCAGACGAGAAGAGAGGCTAAAGACGAAGGTACGGTGCTCTGCAGAGCTAAGCACCGCTCCCGGGCCTCTTTCGGCAGAAGGCGCACACCGCAGAGCACTGTGAGTGGCAGAATCGTCTTTGCGCGAAGAAGCAGCTTCTTCGTCTCCGGGAGGCGGAGAGAGCGGCAACTTGGCAAAGGTGATGAAACAAGCTGTACAACACTGCGATTGTGTGCGCAGCTTGCCAAGTGAGAGAAAACAGTACCTGACCACTCTCCTGCCTTTTCTATTCACATGAACATTCGATTGCAAGCTGTTTTGGACAACTTTCTTTCTCTTCTTGCAAAACACTCGGCAGACCTCCGTGCAGCCTCTAGAACACGATGGGAGATGTTTTCTGTGCTGGCACAGTTTCTCCTTGCCAGACAGAGTGGAAAAGCTTTTTGCTAAGATGTAGACGAGAAGAGAGGCTAAAGAAGCACGTATGGTACTCTGCAGAGCTAAGCATCGCTCCCGGACTTCTTTCGGCAGAAGGCGCACACCGCAGAGCACTGTGAGCGGCAGAATCGTCTTTGCGCGAAGAAGCAGCTTCTTCGTCTCCGGGAGCCGGAGAGAGCGGCAACTTCGCAAAGGTGATGAAACAATCTGTACAACACTGCGATTGTGTGCGCAGCTTGCCAAGTGAGAGAAAACAGTACCTGACCACTCTCCTGCCTTTTCTATTCACATGAACATTCGATTGCAAGCTGTTTTGGACAACTTTCTTTCTCTTCTTGCAAAACACTCGGCAGACCTCCGTGCAGCCTCTAGAACACGATGGGAGATGTTTTTTGTGCTGGCACAGTTTCTCCTTGCCAGACAGAGTGGAAAAGCTTTTTGCTAAGATGTAGACGAGAAGAGAGGCTAAAGACGAAGGTACGGTGCTCTGCAGAGCTAAGCACAGCTCCCGGACCTCTTTCGGCAGAAGGCGCACACCGCAGAGCACTGTGAGCGGCAGAATCGTCTTTGCACGAAGAAGCAGCTTCTTCGTCTCCGGGAGCCGGAGAGAGCGGTAAATTCGCAAAGGTGATGAAACAAGCTGTACAACACTGCGATTGTGTGCGCAGCTTGCCAACTGAGAGAAAACAGTACCTGACCACTCTCCTGCCTTTTCTATTCACATGAACATTCGATTGGAAGCTGTTTTGGACAACTTTCCTTCTCTTCTTGCAAAACACTCGGCAGACCTCCGTGCAGCCTCTAGAACACGATGGGAGATGTTTTCTGTGCTGGCACAGTTTCTCCTTGCCAGACAGAGTGGAAAAGCTTTTTGCTAAGATGTAGACGAGAAGAGAGGCTAAAGAAGCAGGTATGGTGCTCTGCAGAGCTAAGCACAGCTCCCAGACCTCTTTCGGCACAAGGCGCACACCGCAGAGCACTGTGAGCGGCAGAATCGTCTTTGCGCGAAGAAGCAGCTTCTTCGTCTCCGGGAGCCGGAGAGAGCGGCAACTTCGCAAAGGTGATGAAACAAGCTGTACAACACTGCGATTGTGTGCACAGCTTGCCAAGTGAGAGAAAACAGTACCTGACCACTCTCCTGCCTTTTCTATTCACATGAACATTCGATTGGAAGCTGTTTTGGACAACTTTCTTTCTCTTCTTGCAAAACACTCGGCAGACCTCCGTGCAGCCTCTAGAACACGATGGGAGATGTTTTTTGTGCTGGCACAGTTTCTCCTTGCCAGACAGAGTGGAAAAGCTTTTTGCTAAGATGTAGACGAGAAGAGAGGCTAAAGACGAGGGTACGGTGCTCTGCAGAGCTAAGCACAGCTCCCGGACCTCTTTCGGCAGAAGGCGCACACCGCAGAGCACAGTGAGCGGCAGAATCGTCTTTGCGCGAAGAAGCAGCTTCTTCGTCTCCGGGAGCCGGAGAGAGCGGCAACTTCGCAAAGGTGATGAAACAAGCTGTACAACACTGCGATTGTGTGCGCAGCTTGCCAAGTGGGAGAAAACAGTACCTGACCACTCTCCTGCCTTTTCTATTCACTTGAACATTCGATTGCAAGCTGTTTTGGACAACTTTCTTTCTCTTCTTGCAAAACACTCGGCAGACCTCCGTGCAGCCTCTAGAACACGATGGGAGATGTTTTCTGTGCTGGCACAGTTTCTCCTTGCCAGACAGAGTGGAAAAGCTTTTTGCTAAGATGCAGACGAGAAGAGAGGCTAAAGACGAAGGTACGGTGCTCTGCAGAGCTAAGCACCGCTCCCGGGCCTCTTTCGGCAGAAGGCGCACACCGCAGAGCACTGTGAGCGGCAGAATCGTCTTTGCGCGAAGAAGCAGCTTCTTCGTCTCCGGGAGCCGGAGAGAGCGGCAACTTGGCAAAGGTGATGAAACAAGCTGTACAACACTGCGATTGTGTGCGCAGCTTGCCAAGTGAGAGAAAACAGTACCTGACCACTCTCCTGCCTTTTCTATTCACATGAACATTCGATTGCAAGCTGTTTTGGACAACTTTCTTTCTCTTCTTGCAAAACACTCGGCAGACCTCCGTGCAGCCTCTAGAAGACGATGGGAGATGTTTTCTGTGCTGGCACAGTTTCTCCTTGCCAGACAGAGTGGA
This sequence comes from Melozone crissalis, assembly GCF_028551555.1. Taxonomy (NCBI): domain Eukaryota; kingdom Metazoa; phylum Chordata; class Aves; order Passeriformes; family Passerellidae; genus Melozone; species Melozone crissalis. Next base: position 2,326,793 of record NW_026535886.1, read on the forward strand.
AAAGCTTTTTGCTAAGATGTAGACGAGAAGAGAGGCTAAAGAAGCACGTATGGTACTCTGCAGAGCTAAGCATCGCTCCCGGACTTCTTTCGGCAGAAGGCGCACACCGCAGAGCACTGTGAGCGGCAGAATCGTCTTTGCGCGAAGAAGCAGCTTCTTCGTCTCCGGGAGCCGGAGAGAGCGGCAACTTCGCAAAGGTGATGAAACAATCTGTACAACACTGCGATTGTGTGCGCAGCTTGCCAAGTGAGAGAAAACAGTACCTGACCACTCTCCTGCCTTTTCTATTCACATGAACATTCGATTGCAAGCTGTTTTGGACAACTTTCTTTCTCTTCTTGCAAAACACTCGGCAGACCTCCGTGCAGCCTCTAGAACACGATGGGAGATGTTTTTTGTGCTGGCACAGTTTCTCCTTGCCAGACAGAGTGGAAAAGCTTTTTGCTAAGATGTAGACGAGAAGAGAGGCTAAAGACGAAGGTACGGTGCTCTGCAGAGCTAAGCACAGCTCCCGGACCTCTTTCGGCAGAAGGCGCACACCGCAGAGCACTGTGAGCGGCAGAATCGTCTTTGCACGAAGAAGCAGCTTCTTCGTCTCCGGGAGCCGGAGAGAGCGGTAAATTCGCAAAGGTGATAAAACAAGCTGTACAACACTGCGATTGTGTGCGCAGCTTGCCAACTGAGAGAAAACAGTACCAGACCACTCTCCTGCCTTTTCTATTCACATGAACATTCGATTGCAAGCTGTTTTGGACAACTTTCTTTCTCTTCTTGCAAAACACTCGGCAGACCTCCGTGCAGCCTCTAGAACACGATGGGAGATGTTTTCTGTGCTGGCAAAGTTTCTCCTTGCCAGACAGAGTGGAAAAGCTTTTTGCTAAGATGTAGACGAGAAGAGAGGCTAAAGACGAAGGTACGGTGCTCTGCAGAGCTAAGCACCGCTCCCGTGCCTCTTTCGGCAGAAGGCGCACACCGCAGAGCACTGTGAGCGGCAGAATCGTCTTTGCGCGAAGAAGCAGCTTCTTCGTCTCCGGCAGCCGGAGAGAGCGGCAACTTCGCAAAGGTGATGAAACAAGCTGTACAACACTGCGATTGTGTGCGCAGCTTGCCAACTGAGAGAAAACAGTACCTGACCACTCTCCTGCCTTTTCCATTCACATGAACATTCGATTGCAAGCTGTTTTGGACAACTTTCTTTCTCTTCTTGCAAAACACTCGGCAGACCTCCGTGCAGCCTCTAGAACACGATGGGAGATGTTTTCTGTGCTGGCACAGTTTCTCCTTGCCAGACAGAGTGGAAAAGCTTTTTGCTAAGATGTAGACGAGAAGAGAGGCTAAAGAAGCACGTATGGTACTCTGCAGAGCTAAGCATCGCTCCCGGACTTCTTTCGGCAGAAGGCGCACACCGCAGAGCACTGTGAGCGGCAGAATCGTCTTTGCGCGAAGAAGCAGCTTCTTCGTCTCCGGGAGCCGGAGAGAGCGGCAACTTCGCAAAGGTGATGAAACAATCTGTACAACACTGCGATTGTGTGCGCAGCTTGCCAAGTGAGAGAAAACAGTACCTGACCACTCTCCTGCCTTTTCTATTCACATGAACATTCGATTGCAAGCTGTTTTGGACAACTTTCTTTCTCTTCTTGCAAAACACTCGGCAGACCTCCGTGCAGCCTCTAGAACACGATGGGAGATGTTTTTTGTGCTGGCACAGTTTCTCCTTGCCAGACAGAGTGGAAAAGCTTTTTGCTAAGATGTAGACGAGAAGAGAGGCTAAAGACGAAGGTACGGTGCTCTGCAGAGCTAAGCACAGCTCCCGGACCTCTTTCGGCAGAAGGCGCACACCGCAGAGCACTGTGAGCGGCAGAATCGTCTTTGCACGAAGAAGCAGCTTCTTCGTCTCCGGGAGCCGGAGAGAGCGGTAAATTCGCAAAGGTGATGAAACAAGCTGTACAACACTGCGATTGTGTGCGCAGCTTGGCAACTGAGAGAAAACAGTACCTGACCACTCTCCTGCCTTTTCTATTCACATGAACATTCGATTGGAAGCTGTTTTGGACAACTTTCCTTCTCTTCTTGCAAAACACTCGGCAGACCTCCGTGCAGCCTCTAGAACACGATGGGAGATGTTTTCTGTGCTGGCACAGTTTCTCCTTGCCAGACAGAGTGGAAAAGCTTTTTGCTAAGATGTAGACGAGAAGAGAGGCTAAAGAAGCAGGTATGGTGCTCTGCAGAGCTAAGCACAGCTCCCAGACCTCTTTCGGCACAAGGCGCACACCGCAGAGCACTGTGAGCGGCAGAATCGTCTTTGCGCGAAGAAGCAGCTTCTTCGTCTCCGGGAGCCGGAGAGAGCGGCAACTTCGCAAAGGTGATGAAACAAGCTGTACAACACTGCGATTGTGTGCACAGCTTGCCAAGTGAGAGAAAACAGTACCTGACCACTCTCCTGCCTTTTCTATTCACATGAACATTCGATTGGAAGCTGTTTTGGACAACTTTCTTTCTCTTCTTGCAAAACACTCGGCAGACCTCCGTGCAGCCTCTAGAACACGATGGGAGATGTTTTTTGTGCTGGCACAGTTTCTCCTTGCCAGACAGAGTGGAAAAGCTTTTTGCTAAGATGTAGACGAGAAGAGAGGCTAAAGACGAGGGTACGGTGCTCTGCAGAGCTATGCACAGCTCCCGGACCTCTTTCGGCAGAAGGCGCACACCGCAGAGCACAGTGAGCGGCAGAATCGTCTTTGCGCGAAGAAGCAGCTTCTTCGTCTCCGGGAGCCGGAGAGAGCGGCAACTTCGCAAAGGTGATGAAACAAGCTGTACAACACTGCGATTGTGTGCGCAGCTTGCCAAGTGGGAGAAAACAGTACCTGACCACTCTCCTGCCTTTTCTATTCACTTGAACATTCGATTGCAAGCTGTTTTGGACAACTTTCTTTCTCTTCTTGCAAAACACTCGGCAGACCTCCGTGCAGCCTCTAGAACACGATGGGAGATGTTTTCTGTGCTGGCACAGTTTCTCCTTGCCAGACAGAGTGGAAAAGCTTTTTGCTAAGATGCAGACGAGAAGAGAGGCTAAAGACGAAGGTACGGTGCTCTGCAGAGCTAAGCACCGCTCCCGGGCCTCTTTCGGCAGAAGGCGCACACCGCAGAGCACTGTGAGCGGCAGAATCGTCTTTGCGCGAAGAAGCAGCTTCTTCGTCTCCGGGAGCCGGAGAGAGCGGCAACTTGGCAAAGGTGATGAAACAAGCTGTACAACACTGCGATTGTGTGCGCAGCTTGCCAAGTGAGAGAAAACAGTACCTGACCACTCTCCTGCCTTTTCTATTCACATGAACATTCGATTGCAAGCTGTTTTGGACAACTTTCTTTCTCTTCTTGCAAAACACTCGGCAGACCTCCGTGCAGCCTCTAGAACACGATGGGAGATGTTTTCTGTGCTGGCACAGTTTCTCCTTGCCAGACAGAGTGGAAAAGCTTTTTGCTAAGATGTAGACGAGAAGAGAGGCTAAAGAAGCACGTATGGTACTCTGCAGAGCTAAGCATCGCTCCCGGACTTCTTTCGGCAGAAGGCGCACACCGCAGAGCACTGTGAGCGGCAGAATCGTCTTTGCGCGAAGAAGCAGCTTCTTCGTCTCCGGGAGCCGGAGAGAGCGGCAACTTCGCAAAGGTGATGAAACAATCTGTACAACACTGCGATTGTGTGCGCAGCTTGCCAAGTGAGAGAAAACAGTACCTGACCACTCTCCTGCCTTTTCTATTCACATGAACATTCGATTGCAAGCTGTTTTGGACAACTTTCTTTCTCTTCTTGCAAAACACTCGGCAGACCTCCGTGCAGCCTCTAGAACACGATGGGAGATGTTTTTTGTGCTGGCACAGTTTCTCCTTGCCAGACAGAGTGGAAAAGCTTTTTGCTAAGATGTAGACGAGAAGAGAGGCTAAAGACGAAGGTACGGTGCTCTGCAGAGCTAAGCACAGCTCCCGGACCTCTTTCGGCAGAAGGCGCACACCGCAGAGCACTGTGAGCGGCAGAATCGTCTTTGCACGAAGAAGCAGCTTCTTCGTCTCCGGGAGCCGGAGAGAGCGGTAAATTCGCAAAGGTGATAAAACAAGCTGTACAACACTGCGATTGTGTGCGCAGCTTGCCAACTGAGAGAAAACAGTACCAGACCACTCTCCTGCCTTTTCTATTCACATGAACATTCGATTGCAAGCTGTTTTGGACAACTTTCTTTCTCTTCTTGCAAAACACTCGGCAGACCTCCGTGCAGCCTCTAGAACACGATGGGAGATGTTTTCTGTGCTGGCAAAGTTTCTCCTTGCCAGACAGAGTGGAAAAGCTTTTTGCTAAGATGTAGACGAGAAGAGAGGCTAAAGACGAAGGTACGGTGCTCTGCAGAGCTAAGCACCGCTCCCGTGCCTCTTTCGGCAGAAGGCGCACACCGCAGAGCACTGTGAGCGGCAGAATCGTCTTTGCGCGAAGAAGCAGCTTCTTCGTCTCCGGCAGCCGGAGAGAGCGGCAACTTCGCAAAGGTGATGAAACAAGCTGTACAACACTGCGATTGTGTGCGCAGCTTGCCAACTGAGAGAAAACAGTACCTGACCACTCTCCTGCCTTTTCCATTCACATGAACATTCGATTGCAAGCTGTTTTGGACAACTTTCTTTCTCTTCTTGCAAAACACTCGGCAGACCTCCGTGCAGCCTCTAGAACACGATGGGAGATGTTTTCTGTGCTGGCACAGTTTCTCCTTGCCAGACAGAGTGGAAAAGCTTTTTGCTAAGATGTAGACGAGAAGAGAGGCTAAAGACGAAGGTATGGTGCTCTGCAGAGCTAAGCACCGCTCCCGGGCCTCTTTCGGCAGAAGGCGCACACCGCAGAGCACTGTGAGCGGCAGAATCGTCTTTGCGCGAAGAAGCAGCTTCTTCGTCTCCGGGAGCCGGAGAGAGCGGCAACTTCGCAAAGGTGATGAAACAAGCTGTACAACACTGCGATTGTGTGAGCAGCTTGCCAACTGAGAGAAAACAGTACCTGACCACTCTCCTGCCTTTTTTATTCACATGAACATTCGGTTGCAAGCTGTTTTGGACAACTTTCTTTCTCTTCTTGCAAAACACTCGGCTGCCCTCCGTGCAGCCTCTAGAAGACGATGGGAGATGTTTTCTGTGCTGGCACAGTTTCTCCTTGCCAGACAGAGTGGAAAAGCTTTTTGCTAAGATGTAGACGAGAAGAGAGGCTAAAGACGAAGGTACGGTGCTCTGCAGAGCTAAGCACAGCTCCCGGGCCTCTTTCGGCAGAAGGCGCACACCGCAGAGCACTGTGAGCGGCAGAATCGTCTTTGCGCGAAGAAGCAGCTTCTTCGTCTCCGGGAGCCGGAGAGAGCGGCAACTTCGCAAAGGTGATGAAACAAGCTGTACAACACTGCGATTGTGTGCGCAGCTTGCCAACTGAGAGAAAACAGTACCTGACCACTCTCCTACCTTTTCTATTCACATGAACATTCGATTGCAAGCTGTTTTGGACAACTTTCTTTCTCTTCTTGCAAAACACTCGGCAGACCTCCGTGCAGCCTCTAGAACACGATGGGAGATGTTTTCTGTGCTGGCACAGTTTCTCCTTGCCAGACAGAGTGGAAAAGCTTTTTGCTAAGATGTAGACGAGAAGAGAGGCCAAAGAAGCACGTATGGTACTCTGCAGAGCAAAGCATCGCTCCCGGACTTCTTTCGGCAGAAGGCGCACACCGCAGAGCACTGTGAGCGGCAGAATCGTCTTTGCGCGAAGAAGCAGCTTCTTCGTCTCCGGCAGCCGGAGAGAGCGGCAGCTTCGCAAAGGTGATGAAACAAGCTGTACAACACTGCGATTGTGTGCGCAGCTTGGCAACTGAGAGAAAACAGTACCTCACCACTCTCCTGCCTTTTCTATTACCATGAACATTCGATTGCAAGCTGTTTTGGACAACTTTCTTTCTCTTCTTGCAAAACACTCGGCAGACCTCCGTGCAGCCTCTAGAACACGATGGGAGATGTTTTCTGTGCTGGCAAAGTTTCTCCTTGCCAGACAGAGTGGAAAAGCTTTTTGCTAAGATGTAGACGAGAAGAGAGGCTAAAGACGAAGGTACGGTGCTCTGCAGAGCTAAGCACAGCTCCCATGCCTCTTTCGGCAGAAGGCGCACACCGCAGAGCACTGTGAGCGGCAGAATCGTCTTTGCGCGAAGAAGCAGCTTCTTCGTCTCCGGGAGCCGGAGAGAGCGGCAACTTCGCAAAGGTGATGAAACAAGCTGTACAACACTGCGATTGTGTGCGCAGCTTGCCAAGTGAGAGAAAACAGTACCTGACCACTCTCCTGCCTTTTCTATTCACATGAACATTCGATTGCAAGCTGTTTTGGACAACTTTCTTTCTCTTCTTGCAAAACACTCGGCAGACCTCCGTGCAGCCTCTAGAACACGATGGGAGATGTTTTCTGTGCTGGCACAGTTTCTCCTTGCCAGACAGAGTGGAAAAGCTTTTTGCTAAGATGTAGACGAGAAGAGAGGCTAAAGAAGCACGTATGGTACTCTGCAGAGCTAAGCATCGCTCCCGGACTTCTTTCGGCAGAAGGCGCACACCGCAGAGCACAGTGAGCGGCAGAATCGTCTTTGCGCGAAGAATCAGCTTCTTCGTCTCCGGGAGCCGGAGAGAGCGGCAACTTTGCAAAGGTGATGAAACAAGCTGTACAACACTGCGATTGTGTGAGCAGCTTGCCAACTGAGAGAAAACAGTACCTGACCACTCTCCTACCTTTTCTATTCACATGAACATTCGATTGCAAGCTGTTTTGGACAACTTTCTTTCTCTTCTTGCAAAACACTCGGCAGACCTCCGTGCAGCCTCTAGAACACGATGGGAGATGTTTTCTGTGCTGGCACAGTTTCTCCTTGCCAGACAGAGTGGAAAAGCTTTTTGCTAAGATGTAGACGAGAAGAGAGGCTAAAGAAGCAGGTATGGTGCTCTGCAGAGCTAAGCACCGCTCCCGGACGTCTTTCGGCAGAAGGCGCACACCGCAGAGCACTGTGAGCGGCAGAATCGTCTTTGCGCGAAGAAGCAGCTTCTTCGTCTCCGGGAGCCGGAGAGAGCGGCAACTTCGCAAAGGTGATGAAACAAGCTGTACAACACTGCGATTGTGTGCGCAGCTTGCCAAGTGGGAGAAAACAGTACCTGACCACTCTCCTGCCTTTTCTATTCACTTGAACATTCGATTGCAAGCTGTTTTGGACAACTTTCTTTCTCTTCTTGCAAAACACTCGGCAGACCTCCGTGCAGCCTCTAGAACACGATGGGAGATGTTTTCTGTGCTGGCACAGTTTCTCCTTGCCAGACAGAGTGGAAAAGCTTTTTGCTAAGATGCAGACGAGAAGAGAGGCTAAAGACGAAGGTACGGTGCTCTGCAGAGCTAAGCACCGCTCCCGGGCCTCTTTCGGCAGAAGGCGCACACCGCAGAGCACTGTGAGCGGCAGAATCGTCTTTGCGCGAAGAAGCAGCTTCTTCGTCTCCGGGAGCCGGAGAGAGCGGCAACTTGGCAAAGGTGATGAAACAAGCTGTACAACACTGCGATTGTGTGCGCAGCTTGCCAAGTGAGAGAAAACAGTACCTGACCACTCTCCTGCCTTTTCTATTCACATGAACATTCGATTGCAAGCTGTTTTGGACAACTTTCTTTCTCTTCTTGCAAAACACTCGGCAGACCTCCGTGCAGCCTCTAGAACACGATGGGAGATGTTTTCTGTGCTGGCACAGTTTCTCCTTGCCAGACAGAGTGGAAAAGCTTTTTGCTAAGATGTAGACGAGAAGAGAGGCTAAAGAAGCACGTATGGTACTCTGCAGAGCTAAGCATCGCTCCCGGACTTCTTTCGGCAGAAGGCGCACACCGCAGAGCACTGTGAGCGGCAGAATCGTCTTTGCGCGAAGAAGCAGCTTCTTCGTCTCCGGGAGCCGGAGAGAGCGGCAACTTCGCAAAGGTGATGAAACAATCTGTACAACACTGCGATTGTGTGCGCAGCTTGCCAAGTGAGAGAAAACAGTACCTGACCACTCTCCTGCCTTTTCTATTCACATGAACATTCGATTGCAAGCTGTTTTGGACAACTTTCTTTCTCTTCTTGCAAAACACTCGGCAGACCTCCGTGCAGCCTCTAGAACACGATGGGAGATGTTTTTTGTGCTGGCACAGTTTCTCCTTGCCAGACAGAGTGGAAAAGCTTTTTGCTAAGATGTAGACGAGAAGAGAGGCTAAAGACGAAGGTACGGTGCTCTGCAGAGCTAAGCACAGCTCCCGGACCTCTTTCGGCAGAAGGCGCACACCGCAGAGCACTGTGAGCGGCAGAATCGTCTTTGCACGAAGAAGCAGCTTCTTCGTCTCCGGGAGCCGGAGAGAGCGGTAAATTCGCAAAGGTGATAAAACAAGCTGTACAACACTGCGATTGTGTGCGCAGCTTGCCAACTGAGAGAAAACAGTACCAGACCACTCTCCTGCCTTTTCTATTCACATGAACATTCGATTGCAAGCTGTTTTGGACAACTTTCTTTCTCTTCTTGCAAAACACTCGGCAGACCTCCGTGCAGCCTCTAGAACACGATGGGAGATGTTTTCTGTGCTGGCAAAGTTTCTCCTTGCCAGACAGAGTGGAAAAGCTTTTTGCTAAGATGTAGACGAGAAGAGAGGCTAAAGACGAAGGTACGGTGCTCTGCAGAGCTAAGCACCGCTCCCGTGCCTCTTTCGGCAGAAGGCGCACACCGCAGAGCACTGTGAGCGGCAGAATCGTCTTTGCGCGAAGAAGCAGCTTCTTCGTCTCCGGCAGCCGGAGAGAGCGGCAACTTCGCAAAGGTGATGAAACAAGCTGTACAACACTGCGATTGTGTGCGCAGCTTGCCAACTGAGAGAAAACAGTACCTGACCACTCTCCTGCCTTTTCCATTCACATGAACATTCGATTGCAAGCTGTTTTGGACAACTTTCTTTCTCTTCTTGCAAAACACTCGGCAGACCTCCGTGCAGCCTCTAGAACACGATGGGAGATGTTTTCTGTGCTGGCACAGTTTCTCCTTGCCAGACAGAGTGGAAAAGCTTTTTGCTAAGATGTAGACGAGAAGAGAGGCCAAAGAAGCACGTATGGTACTCTGCAGAGCAAAGCATCGCTCCCGGACTTCTTTCGGCAGAAGGCGCACACCGCAGAGCACTGTGAGCGGCAGAATCGTCTTTGCGCGAAGAAGCAGCTTCTTCGTCTCCGGCAGCCGGAGAGAGCGGCAGCTTCGCAAAGGTGATGAAACAAGCTGTACAACACTGCGATTGTGTGCGCAGCTTGGCAACTGAGAGAAAACAGTACCTCACCACTCTCCTGCCTTTTCTATTACCATGAACATTCGATTGCAAGCTGTTTTGGACAACTTTCTTTCTCTTCTTGCAAAACACTCGGCAGACCTCCGTGCAGCCTCTAGAACACGATGGGAGATGTTTTCTGTGCTGGCAAAGTTTCTCCTTGCCAGACAGAGTGGAAAAGCTTTTTGCTAAGATGTAGACGAGAAGAGAGGCTAAAGACGAAGGTACGGTGCTCTGCAGAGCTAAGCACAGCTCCCATGCCTCTTTCGGCAGAAGGCGCACACCGCAGAGCACTGTGAGCGGCAGAATCGTCTTTGCGCGAAGAAGCAGCTTCTTCGTCTCCGGGAGCCGGAGAGAGCGGCAACTTCGCAAAGGTGATGAAACAAGCTGTACAACACTGCGATTGTGTGCGCAGCTTGCCAAGTGAGAGAAAACAGTACCTGACCACTCTCCTGCCTTTTCTATTCACATGAACATTCGATTGCAAGCTGTTTTGGACAACTTTCTTTCTCTTCTTGCAAAACACTCGGCAGACCTCCGTGCAGCCTCTAGAACACGATGGGAGATGTTTTCTGTGCTGGCACAGTTTCTCCTTGCCAGACAGAGTGGAAAAGCTTTTTGCTAAGATGTAGACGAGAAGAGAGGCTAAAGAAGCACGTATGGTACTCTGCAGAGCTAAGCATCGCTCCCGGACTTCTTTCGGCAGAAGGCGCACACCGCAGAGCACAGTGAGCGGCAGAATCGTCTTTGCGCGAAGAATCAGCTTCTTCGTCTCCGGGAGCCGGAGAGAGCGGCAACTTTGCAAAGGTGATGAAACAAGCTGTACAACACTGCGATTGTGTGAGCAGCTTGCCAACTGAGAGAAAACAGTACCTGACCACTCTCCTACCTTTTCTATTCACATGAACATTCGATTGCAAGCTGTTTTGGACAACTTTCTTTCTCTTCTTGCAAAACACTCGGCAGACCTCCGTGCAGCCTCTAGAACACGATGGGAGATGTTTTCTGTGCTGGCACAGTTTCTCCTTGCCAGACAGAGTGGAAAAGCTTTTTGCTAAGATGTAGACGAGAAGAGAGGCTAAAGAAGCAGGTATGGTGCTCTGCAGAGCTAAGCACCGCTCCCGGACGTCTTTCGGCAGAAGGCGCACACCGCAGAGCACTGTGAGCGGCAGAATCGTCTTTGCGCGAAGAAGCAGCTTCTTCGTCTCCGGGAGCCGGAGAGAGCGGCAACTTCGCAAAGGTGATGAAACAAGCTGTACAACACTGCGATTGTGTGCGCAGCTTGCCAACTGAGAGAAAACAGTACCTGACCACTCTCCTGCCTTTTCTATTCACATGAACATTCGATTGCAAGCTGTTTTGGACAACTTTCTTTCTCTTCTTGCAAAACACTCGGCAGACCTCCGTGCAGCCTCTAGAACACGATGGGAGATGTTTTCTGTGCTGGCACAGTTTCTCCTTGCCAGACAGAGTGGAAAAGCTTTTTGCTAAGATGTAGACGAGAAGAGAGGCCAAAGAAGCACGTATGGTACTCTGCAGAGCTAAGCACCGCTCCCGGACGTCTTTCGGCAGAAGGCGCACACCGCAGAGCACTGTGAGCGGCAGAATCGTCTTTGCGCGAAGAAGCAGCTTCTTCGTCTCCGGGAGCCGGAGAGAGCGGCAACTTCGCAAAGGTGATGAAACAAGCTGTACAACACTGCGATTGTGTGCGCAGCTTGCCAACTGAGAGAAAACAGTACCTGACCACTCTCCTGCCTTTTCTATTCACATGAACATTCGATTGCAAGCTGTTTTGGACAACTTTCTTTCTCTTCTTGCAAAACACTCGGCAGACCTCCGTGCAGCCTCTAGAACACGATGGGAGATGTTTTCTGTGCTGGCACAGTTTCTCCTTGCCAGACAGAGTGGAAAAGCTTTTTGCTAAGATGTAGACGAGAAGAGAGGCTAAAGACGAAGGTACGGTGCTCTGCAGAGCTAAGCACCGCTCCCGGACGTCTTTCGGCAGAAGGCGTACACCGCAGAGCACTGTGAGCGGCAGAATCGTCTTTGCGCGAAGAAGCAGCTTCTTCGTCTCCGGGAGCCGGAGAGAGCGGCAACTTCGCAAAGGTGATGAAACAAGCTGTACAACACTGCGATTGTGTGCGCAGCTTGCCAACTGAGAGAAAACAGTACCTGACCACTCTCCTGCCTTTTCCATTCACATGAACATTCGATTGCAAGCTGTTTTGGACAACTTTCTTTCTCTTCTTGCAAAACACTCGGCAGACCTCCGTGCAGCCTCTAGAACACGATGGGAGATGTTTTCTGTGCTGGCACAGTTTCTCCTTGCCAGACAGAGTGGAAAAGCTTTTTGCTAAGATGTAGACGAGAAGAGAGGCTAAAGACGAAGGTACGGTGCTCTGCAGAGCTAAGCACCGCTCCCGGGCCTCTTTCGGCAGAAGGCGCACACCGCAGAGCACTGTGAGCGGCAGAATCGTCTTTGCGCGAAGAAGCAGCTTCTTCGTCTCCGGGAGCCGGAGAGAGCGGCAACTTCGCAAAGGTGATGAAACAAGCTGTACAACACTGCGATTGTGTGCGCAGCTTGCCAAGTGAGAGAAAACATTACCTGACCACTCTCCTGCCTTTTCTATTCACATGAACATTCGATTGCAAGCTCTTTTGGACAACTTTCTTTCTCTTCTTGCAAAACACTCGGCAGACCTCCGTGCAGCCTCTAGAACACGATGGGAGATGTTTTTTGTGTGGCAAAGTTTCTCCTTGCCAGACAGAGTGGAAAAGCTTTTTGCTAAGATGTAGACGAGAAGAGAGGCTAAAGACGAAGGTACGGTGCTCTGCAGAGCTATGCACAGCTCCCGGGCCTCTTTCGGCAGAAGGCGCACACCGCAGAGCACAGTGAGCGGCAGAATCGTCTTTGCGCGAAGAAGCAGCTTCTTCGTCTCCGGGAGCCGGAGAGAGCGGCAACTTCGCAAAGGTGATGAAACAAGCTGTACAACACTGCGATTGTGTGCGCAGCTTGCCAACTGAGAGAAAACAGTACCTGACCACTCTCCTGCCTTTTCTATTCACATGAACATTCGATTGCAAGCTGTTTTGGACAACTTTCTTTCTCTTCTTGCAAAACACTCGGCAGACCTCCGTGCAGCCTCTAGAACACGATGGGAGATGTTTTCTGTGCTGGCAAAGTTTCTCCTTGCCAGACAGAGTGGAAAAGCTTTTTGCTAAGATGTAGACGAGAAGAGAGGCTAAAGACGAAGGTACGGTGCTCTGCAGAGCTAAGCACCGCTCCCGGGCCTCTTTCGGCAGAAGGCGCACACCGCAGAGCACTGTGAGCGGCAGAATCGTCTTTGCGCGAAGAAGCAGCTTCTTCGTCTCCGGGAGCCGCAGAAGGCGGCAACTTCGCAAAGGTGATGAAACAAGCTGTACAACACTGCGATTGTGTGCGCAGCTTGCCAACTGAGAGAAAACAGTACCTGACCACTCTCCTGCCTTTTCTATTCACATGAACATTCGATTGCAAGCTGTTTTGGACAACTTTCTTTCTCTTCTTGCAAAACACTCGGCAGACCTCCGTGCAGCCTCTAGAACACGATGGGAGATGTTTTCTGTGCTGGCACAGTTTCTCCTTGCCAGACAGAGTGGAAAAGCTTTTTGCTAAGATGTAGACGAGAAGAGACGCTAAAGACGAAGGTACGGTGCTCTGCAGAGCTAAGCACAGCTCCCGTGCGTCTTTCGGCAGATGGCGCACACCGCAGAGCACAGTGAGCGGCAGAATCGTCTTTGCGCGAAGAAGCAGCTTCTTCGTCTCCGGGAGCCGGAGAGAGCGGCAACTTCGCAAAGGTGATGAAACAAGCTGTACAACACTGCGATTGTGTGCGCAGCTTGCCAAGTGGGAGAAAACAGTACCTGACCACTCTCCTGCCTTTTCTATTCACTTGAACATTCGATTGCAAGCTGTTTTGGACAACTTTCTTTCTCTTCTTGCAAAACACTCGGCAGACCTCCGTGCAGCCTCTAGAACACGATGGGAGATGTTTTCTGTGCTGGCACAGTTTCTCCTTGCCAGACAGAGTGGAAAAGCTTTTTGCTAAGATGCAGACGAGAAGAGAGGCTAAAGACGAAGGTACGGTGCTCTGCAGAGCTATGCACAGCTCCCGTGCCTCTTTCGGCAGAAGGCGCACACCGCAGAGCACTGTGAGCGGCAGAATCGTCTTTGCGCGAAGAAGCAGCTTCTTCGTCTCCGGGAGCCGGAGAGAGCGGCAACTTCGCAAAGGTGATGAAACAAGCTGTACAACACTGCGATTGTGTGCGCAGCTTGCCAACTGAGAGAAAACAGTACCTGACCACTCTCCTGCCTTTTTTATTCACATGAACATTCGATTGCAAGCTGTTTTGGACAACTTTCTTTCTCTTCTTGCAAAACACACGGCAGACCTCCGTGCAGCCTCTAGAACACGATGGGAGATGTTTTTTGTGTGGCAAAGTTTCTCCTTGCCAGACAGAGTGGAAAAGCTTTTTGCTAAGATGTAGACGAGAAGAGAGGCTAAAGACGAAGGTACGGTGCTCTGCAGAGCTATGCACAGCTCCCGGGCCTCTTTCGGCCGAAGGCGCACACCGCAGAGCACTGTGAGCGGCAGAATCGTCTTTGCGCGAAGAAGCAGCTTCTTCGTCTCCGGGAGCCGGAGAGAGCGGCAACTTCGCAAAGGTGATGAAACAAGCTGTACAACACTGCGATTGTGTGCGCAGCTTGCCAACTGAGAGAAAACAGTACCTGACCACTCTCCTGCCTTTTCTATTCACATGAACATTCGATTGCAAGCTGTTTTGGACAACTTTCTTTCTCTTCTTGCAAAACACTCGGCAGACCTCCGTGCAGCCTCTAGAACACGATGGGAGATGTTTTTTGTGCTGGCACAGTTTCTCCTTGCCAGACAGAGTGGAAAAGCTTTTTGCTAAGATGTAGACGAGAAGAGAGGCTAAAGAAGCAGGTACGGTGCTCTGCAGAGCTAAGCACAGCTCCCGTGCCTCTTTCGGCAGAAGGCGCACACCGCAGAGCACAGTGAGCGGCAGAATCGTCTTTGCGCGAAGAAGCAGCTTCTTCGTCTCCGGGAGCCGGAGAGAGCGGCAACTTCGCAAAGGTGATGAAACAAGCTGTACAACACTGCGATTGTGTGCGCAGCTTGCCAAGTGAGAGAAAACAGTACCTGACCACTCTCCTGCCTTTTCTATTCACATGAACATTCGATTGCAAGCTGTTTTGGACAACTTTCTTTCTCTTCTTGCAAAACACTCAGCAGACCTCCGTGCAGCCTCTAGAACACGATGGGAGATGTTTTCTGTGCTGGCACAGTTTCTCCTTGCCAGACAGAGTGGAAAAGCTTTTTGCTAAGATGTAGACGAGAAGCGAGGCTAAAGAAGCACGTATGGTACTCTGCAGAGCTAAGCATCGCTCCCGGACTTCTTTCGGCAGAAGGCGCACACCGCAGAGCACTGTGAGCGGCAGAATCGTCTTTGCGCGAATAAGCAGCTTCTTCGTCTCCGGGAGCCGGAGAGAGCGGCAACTTCGCAAAGGTGATGAAACAATCTGCACAACACTGCGATTGTGTGCGCAGCTTGCCAAGTGAGAGAAAACAGTACCTGACCACTCTCCTGCCTTTTCTATTCACATGAACATTCGATTGCAAGCTGTTTTGGACAACTTTCTTTCTCTTCTTGCAAAACACTCGGCAGACCTCCGTGCAGCGTCTAGAACACGATGGGAGATGTTTTTTGTGCTGGCACAGTTTCTCCTTGCCAGACAGAGTGGAAAAGCTTTTTGCTAAGATGTAGACGAGAAGCGAGGCTAAAGACGAAGGTACGGTACTCTGCAGAGCTAAGCACAGCTCCCGGGCCTCTTTCGGCAGAAGTCGCACACCCCAGAGCACTGTGAGCGGCAGAATCGTCTTTGCGCGAAGAAGCAGCTTCTTCGTCTCCGGGAGCCGGAGAGAGCGGTAACTTCGCAAAGGTGATAAAACAAGCTGTACAACACTGCGATTGTGTGCGCAGCTTGCCAACTGAGAGAAAACAGTACCAGACCACTCTCCTGCCTTTTCTATTCACATGAACATTCGATTGCAAGCTGTTTTGGACAACTTTCTTTCTCTTCTTGCAAAACACTCGGCAGACCTCCGTGCAGCCTCTAGAACACGATGGGAGATGTTTTCTGTGCTGGCAAAGTTTCTCCTTGCCAGACAGAGTGGAAAAGCTTTTTGCTAAGATGTAGACGAGAAGAGAGGCTAAAGACGAAGGTACGGTGCTCTGCAGAGCTAAGCACCGCTCCCGTGCCTCTTTCGGCAGAAGGCGCACACCGCAGAGCACTGTGAGCGGCAGAATCGTCTTTGCGCGAAGAAGCAGCTTCTTCGTCTCCGGGAGCCGGAGAGAGCGGCAACTTCGCAAAGGTGATGAAACAAGCTGTACAACACTGCGATTGTGTGCGCAGCTTGCCAACTGAGAGAAAACAGTACCTGACCACTCTCCTGCCTTTTTTATTCACATGAACATTCGGTTGCAAGCTGTTTTGGACAACTTTCTTTCTCTTCTTGCAAAACACTCGGCAGACCTCCGTGCAGCCTCTAGAACACGATGGGAGATGTTTTCTGTGCTGGCACAGTTTCTCCTTGCCAGACAGAGTGGAAAAGATTTTTGCTAAGATGTAGACGAGAAGAGAGGCTAAAGACGAAGGTACGGTGCTCTGCAAAGCTAAGCACCGCTCCCGGGCCTCTTTCGGCAGTAGGCGCACACCGCAGAGCACTGTGAGCGGCAGAATCGTCTTTGCGCGAACAAGCAGCTTCTTCGTCTCCGGCAGCCGGAGAGAGCGGCAACTTCGCAAAGGTGATGAAACAAGCTGTACAACACTGCGATTGTGTGCGCAGCTTGCCAAGTGAGAGAAAACAGTACCTGACCACTCTCCTGCCTTTTCTATTCACATGGACATTCCATTGCAAGCTGTTTTGGACAACTTTCTTTCTCTTCTTGCAAAACACTCGGCAGACCTCCGTGCAGCCTCTAGAACACGATGGGAGATGTTTTCTGTGCTGGCACAGTTTCTCCTTGCCAGACAGAGTGGAAAAGCTTTTTGCTAAGATGTAGACGAGAAGAGAGGCTAAAGACGAAGGTACGGTGCTCTGCAGAGCTAAGCACCGCTCCCGGACCTCTTTCGGCAGAAGGCGCACACCGCAGAGCACTGTGAGCGGCAGAATCGTCTTTGCGCGAAGAAGCAGCTTCTTCGTCTCCGGGAGCCGGAGAGAGCGGCAACTTCGCAAAGGTGATGAAACAAGCTGTACAACACTGCGATTGTGTGCGCAGCTTGCCAACTGAGAGAAAACAGTACCTGACCACTCTCCTGCCTTTTCTATTCACATGAACATTCGATTGCAAGCTGTTTTGGAAAACTTTCTTTCTCTTCTTGCAAAACACTCGGCAGACCTCCGTGCAGCTTCCAGAACACGATGGGAGATGTTTTCTGTGCTGGCAAAGTTTCTCCTTGCCAGACAGAGTGGAAAAGCCTTTTGCTAAGATGTAGACGAGAAGAGAGGCTAAAGACGAAGGTACGGTGCTCTGCAGAGCTAAGCACCGCTCCCGGACCTCTTTCGGCAGAAGGCGCACACCGCAGAGCACTGTGAGCGGCAGAATCGTCTTTGCGCGAAGAAGCAGCTTCTTCGTCTCCGGCAGCCGGAGAGAGCGGCAGCTTCGCAAAGGTGATGAAACAAGCTGTACAACACTGCGATTGTGTGCGCAGCTTGCCAAGTGAGAGAAAACATTACCTGACCACTCTCCTGCCTTTTCTATTCACATGAACATTCGATTGCAAGCTGTTTTGGACAACTTTCTTTCTCTTCTTGCAAAACACTCGGCAGACCTCCGTGCAGCCTCTAGAACACGATGGGAGATGTTTTCTGTGCTGGCACAGTTTCTCCTTGCCAGACAGAGTGGAAAAGCTTTTTGCTAAGATGTAGACGAGAAGAGAGGCTAAAGACGAAGGTACGGTGCTCTGCAGAGCTAAGCACCGCTCCCGGACCTCTTTCGGCAGAAGGTGCACACCGCAGAGCACTGTGAGCGGCACAATCGTCTTTGCGCGAAGAAGCAGCTTCTTCGTCTCCGGGAGCCGGAGAGAGCGGCAACTTCGCAAAGGTGATGAAACAAGCTGTACAACACTGCGATTGTGTGCGCAGCTTGCCAACTGAGAGAAAACAGTTCCTCACCACTCTCCTGCCTTTTTTATTCACATGAACATTCGATTGCAAGCTGTTTTGGACAACTTTCCTTCTCTTCTTGCAAAACACTCGGCAGACCTCCGTGCAGCCTCTAGAACACGATGGGAGATGTTTTCTGTGCTGGCACAGTTTCTCCTTGCCAGACAGAGTGGAAAAGATTTTTGCTAAGATGTAGACGAGAAGAGAGGCTAAAGACGAAGGTACGGTGCTCTGCAGAGCTAAGCACCGCTCCCGGACCTCTTTCGGCAGAAGGCGCACACCGCAGAGCACTGTGAGCGGCAGAATCGTCTTTGCGCGAAGAAGCAGCTTCTTCGTCTCCGGGAGCTGGAGAGAGCGGCAACTTCGCAAAGGTGATGAAACAAGCTGTACAACACTGCGATTGTGTGCGCAGCTTGCCAACTGAGAGAAAACAGTACCTGACCACTCTCCTGCTTTTCTATTCACATGAACATTCGATTGCAAGCTGGTTTGGACAACTTTCCTTCTCTTCTTGCAAAACACTCGGCAGACCTCCGTGCAGCCTCTAGAACACGATGGGAGATGTTTTCTGTGCTGGCACAGTTTCTCCTTGCCAGACAGAGTGGAAAAGCTTTTTGCTAAGATGTAGACGAGAAGAGAGGCTAAAGACGAAGGTACGGTGCTCTGCAGAGCTAAGCACAGCTCCCGGGCCTCTTTCGGCAGAAGGCGCACACCGCAGAGCACTGTGAGCGGCAGAATCGTCTTTGCGCGAAGAAGCAGCTTCCTCGTCTCCGGGAGCCGGAGAGAGCGGCAACTTCGCAAAGGTGATGAAACAAGCTGTACAACACTGCGATTGTGTGCGCAGCTTGCCAACTGAGAGAAAACAGTACCTGACCACTCTCCTGCCTTTTTTATTCACATGAACATTCGATTGCAAGCTGTTTTGGACAACTTTCCTTCTCTTCTTGCAAAACACTCGGCAGACCTCCGTGCAGCCTCTAGAACACGATGGGAGATGTTTTCTGTGCTGGCACAGTTTCTCCTTGCCAGACAGAGTGGAAAAGATTTTTGCTAAGATGTAGACGAGAAGAGAGGCTAAAGAAGCAGGTATGGTGCTCTGCAGAGCTAAGCACAGCTCCCGGGCCTCTTTCGGCAGTAGGCGCACACCGAAGAGCACTGTGAGCGGCAGAATCTTCTTTGCGCGAAGAATCAGCTTCTTCGTCTCCGGGAGCCGGAGAGAGCGGCAACTTCGCAAAGGTGATGAAACAAGCTGTACAACACTGCGATTGTGTGCGCAGCTTGCCAACTGAGAGAAAACAGTACCTGACCACTCTCCTGCCTTTTCTATTCACATGAACATTCGATTGCAAGCTGTTTTGGACAACTTTATTTCTCTTCTTGCAAAACACTCGGCAGACCCCCGTGCAGCCTCTAGAACACGATGGGAGATGTTTTCTGTGCTGGCACAGTTTCTCCTTGCCAGACAGTGTGAAAAAGCTTTTTGCTAAGACGTAGATGAGAAGTGAGGCTAAAGACGAAGGTACGGTGCTCTGCAGAGCTAAGCACCGCTCCCGGACCTCTTTCGGCAGAAGGCGCACACTGCAGAGCACTGTGAGCGGCAGAATCGTCTTTGCGCGAAGAAGCAGCTTCTTCGTCTCCGGGAGCCGGAGAGAGCGGCAACTTCGCAAAGGTGATGAAACAAGCTGTACAACACTGCGATTGTGTGCGCAGCTTGGCAACTGAGAGAAAACAGTACCTGACCACTCTCCTGCCTTTTCTATTCACATGAACATTCGATTGGAAGCTGTTTTGGACAACTTTCCTTCTCTTCTTGCAAAACACTCGGCAGACCTCCGTGCAGCCTCTAGAACACGATGGGAGATGTTTTCTGTGCTGGCACAGTTTCTCCTTGCCAGACAGAGTGGAAAAGCTTTTTGCTAAGATGTAGACGAGAAGAGAGGCTAAAGAAGCAGGTATGGTGCTCTGCAGAGCTAAGCACAGCTCCCAGACCTCTTTCGGCACAAGGCGCACACCGCAGAGCACTGTGAGCGGCAGAATCGTCTTTGCGCGAAGAAGCAGCTTCTTCGTCTCCGGGAGCCGGAGAGAGCGGCAACTTCGCAAAGGTGATGAAACAAGCTGTACAACACTGCGATTGTGTGCACAGCTTGCCAAGTGAGAGAAAACAGTACCTGACCACTCTCCTGCCTTTTCTATTCACATGAACATTCGATTGGAAGCTGTTTTGGACAACTTTCTTTCTCTTCTTGCAAAACACTCGGCAGACCTCCGTGCAGCCTCTAGAACATGATGGGAGATGTTTTTTGTGCTGGCACAGTTTCTCCTTGCCAGACAGAGTGGAAAAGCTTTTTGCTAAGATGTAGACGAGAAGAGAGGTCTAAAGACGAGGGTACGGTGCTCTGCAGAGCTAAGCACAGCTCCCGGAACTCTTTCGGCAGAAGGCGCACACCGCAGAGCACAGTGAGCGGCAGAATCGTCTTTGCGCGAAGAAGCAGCTTCTTCGTCTCCGGGAGCCGGAGAGAGCGGCAACTTCGCAAAGGTGATGAAACAAGCTGTACAACACTGCGATTGTGTGCGCAGCTTGCCAAGTGGGAGAAAACAGTACCTGACCACTCTCCTGCCTTTTCTATTCACTTGAACATTCGATTGCAAGCTGTTTTGGACAACTTTCTTTCTCTTCTTGCAAAACACTCGGCAGACCTCCGTGCAGCCTCTAGAACACGATGGGAGATGTTTTCTGTGCTGGCACAGTTTCTCCTTGCCAGACAGAGTGGAAAAGCTTTTTGCTAAGATGCAGACGAGAAGAGAGGCTAAAGACGAAGGTACGGTGCTCTGCAGAGCTAAGCACCGCTCCCGGGCCTCTTTCGGCAGAAGGCGCACACCGCAGAGCACAGTGAGCGGCAGAATCGTCTTTGCGCGAAGAAGCAGCTTCTTCGTCTCCGGGAGGCGGAGAGAGCGGCAACTTCGCAAAGGTGATGAAACAAGCTGTACAACACTGCGATTGTGTGCGCAGCTTGCCAACTGAGAGAAAACAGTACCTGACCACTCTCCTGCCTTTTCTATTCACATGAACATTCGATTGCAAGCTGTTTTGGACAACTTTCTTTCTCTTCTTGCAAAACACTCGGCAGACCTCCGTGCAGCCTCTAGAACACGATGGGAGATGTTTTTTGTGCTGGCACAGTTTCTCCTTGCCAGACAGAGTGGAAAAGCTTTTTGCTAAGATGTAGACGAGAAGAGAGGCTAAAGAAGCAGGTACGGTGCTCTGCAGAGCTAAGCACAGCTCCCGTGCCTCTTTCGGCAGAAGGCGCACACCGCAGAGCACTGTGAGCGGCAGAATCGTCTTTGCGCGAAGAAGCAGCTTCTTCGTCTCCGGGAGCCGGAGAGAGCGGCAACTTGGCAAAGTTGATGAAACAAGCTGTACAACACTGCGATTGTGTGCGCAGCTTGCCAAGTGAGAGAAAACAGTACCTGACCACTCTCCTGCCTTTTCTATTCACATGAACATTCGATTGCAAGCTGTTTTGGACAACTTTCTTTCTCTTCTTGCAAAACACTCGGCAGACCTCCGTGCAGCCTCTAGAACACGATGGGAGATGTTTTCTGTGCTGGCACAGTTTCTCCTTGCCAGACAGAGTGGAAAAGCTTTTTGCTAAGATGTAGACGAGAAGAGAGGCTAAAGAAGCACGTATGGTACTCTGCAGAGCTAAGCATCGCTCCCGGACTTCTTTCGGCAGAAGGCGCACACCGCAGAGCACTGTGAGCGGCAGAATCGTCTTTGCGCGAAGAAGCAGCTTCTTCGTCTCCGGGAGCCGGAGAGAGCGGCAACTTCGCAAAGGTGATGAAACAATCTGTACAACACTGCGATTGTGTGCGCAGCTTGCCAAGTGAGAGAAAACAGTACCTGACCACTCTCCTGCCTTTTCTATTCACATGAACATTCGATTGCAAGCTGTTTTGGACAACTTTCTTTCTCTTCTTGCAAAACACTCGGCAGACCTCCGTGCAGCGTCTAGAACACGATGGGAGATGTTTTTTGTGCTGGCACAGTTTCTCCTTGCCACACAGAGTGGAAAAGCTTTTTGCTAAGATGTAGACGAGAAGAGAGGCTAAAGACGAAGGTACGGTGCTCTGCAGAGCTAAGCACAGCTCCCGGACCTCTTTCGGCAGAAGGCGCACACCGCAGAGCACTGTGAGCGGCAGAATCGTCTTTGCGCGAAGAAGCAGCTTCTTCGTCTCCGGGAGCCGGAGAGAGCGGTAAATTCGCAAAGGTGATAAAACAAGCTGTACAACACTGCGATTGTGTGCGCAGCTTGCCAACTGAGAGAAAACAGTACCAGACCACTCTCCTGCCTTTTTTATTCACATGAACATTCGGTTGCAAGCTGTTTTGGACAACTTTCTTTCTCTTCTTGCAAAACACTCGGCAGACCTCCGTGCAGCCTCTAGAACACGATGGGAGATGTTTTCTGTGCTGGCACAGTTTCTCCTTGCCAGACAGAGTGGAAAAGCTTTTTGCTAAGATGTAGACGAGAAGAGAGGCTAAAGACGAAGGTACGGTGCTCTGCAGAGCTAAGCACCGCTCCCGGGCCTCTTTCGGCCGAAGGCGCACACCGCAGAGCACTGTGAGCGGCAGAATCGTCTTTGCGTGAAGAAGCAGCTTCTTCGTCTCCGGGAGCCGGAGAGAGCGGCAACTTCGCAAAGGTGATGAAACAAGCTGTACAACACTGCGATTGTGTGCGCAGCTTGCCAAGTGAGAGAAAACAGTACCTGACCACTCTCCTGCCTTTTCTATTCACATGAACATTCGATTGCAAGCTGTTTTGGACAACTTTCTTTCTCTTCTTGCAAAACACTCGGCAGACCTCCGTGCAGCCTCTAGAACACGATGGGAGATGTTTTCTGTGCTGGCACAGTTTCTCCTTGCCAGACAGAGTGGAAAAGCTTTTTGCTAAGATGTAGACGAGAAGAGAGGCTAAAGAAGCAGGTATGGTGCTCTGCAGAGCTACGCACCGCTCCCGGACGTCTTTCGGCAGAAGGCGCACACCGCAGAGCACTGTGAGCGGCAGAATCGTCTTTGCGCGAAGAAGCAGCTTCTTCGTCTCCGGGAGCCGGAGAGAGCGGCAACTTCGCAAAGGTGATGAAACAAGCTGTACAACACTGCGATTGTGTGCGCAGCTTGGCAACTGAGAGAAAACAGTACCTGACCACTCTCCTGCCTTTTCTATTCACATGAACATTCGATTGCAAGCTGTTTTGGACAACTTTCTTTCTCTTCTTGCAAAACACTCGGCAGACCTCCGTGCAGCCTCTAGAACACGATGGGAGATGTTTTCTGTGCTGGCACAGTTTCTCCTTGCCAGACAGAGTGGAAAAGCTTTTTGCTAAGATGTAGACGAGAAGAGAGGCTAAAGACGAAGGTACGGTGCTCTGCAGAGCTAAGCACCGCTCCCGGACCTCTTTCGGCAGAAGGCGCACACCGCAGAGCACTGTGAGCGGCAGAATCGTCTTTGCGCGAAGAAGCAGCTTCTTCGTCTCCGGGAGCCGGAGAGAGCGGCAACTTCGCAAAGGTGATGAAACAAGCTGTACAACACTGCGATTGTGTGCGCAGCTTGCCAAGTGAGAGAAAACAGTACCTGACCACTCTCCTGCCTTTTCTATTCACATGAACATTCGATTGCAAGCTGTTTTGGACAACTTTCCTTCTCTTCTTGCAAAACACTCGGCAGACCTCCGTGCAGCTTCTAGAACACGATGGGAGATGTTTTCTGTGCTGGCAAAGTTTCTCCTTGCCAGACAGAGTGGAAAAGCCTTTTGCTAAGATGTAGACGTGAAGAGAGGCTAAAGACGAAGGTACGGTGCTCTGCAGAGCTAAGCACCGCTCCCGGACCTCTTTCGGCAGAAGGCGCACACCGCAGAGCACTGTGAGCGGCAGAATCGTCTTTGCGCGAAGAAGCAGCTTCTTCGTCTCCGGCAGCCGGAGAGAGCGGCAGCTTCGCAAAGGTGATGAAACAAGCTGTACAACACTGCGATTGTGTGCGCAGCTTGCCAAGTGAGAGAAAACATATACCTGAACACTCTCCTGACTTTTCTATTCACATGAACATTCGATTGCAAGCTGTTTTGGACAACTTTCTTTCTCTTCTTGCAAAACACTCGGCAGACCTCCGTGCAGCCTCTAGAACACGATGGGAGATGTTTTCTGTGCTGGCACAGTTTCTCCTTGCCAGACAGAGTGGAAAAGCTTTTTGCTAAGATGTAGACGAGAAGAGAGGCTAAAGACGAAGGTACGGTGCTCTGCAGAGCTAAGCACCGCTCCCGGACGTCTTTCGGCAGAAGGCGCACACCGCAGAGCACTGTGAGCGGCAGAATCGTCTTTGCGCGAAGAAGCAGCTTCTTCGTCTCCGGGAGGCGGAGAGAGCGGCAACTTCGCAAAGGTGATGAAACAAGCTGTACAACACTGCGATTGTGTGCGCAGCTTGCCAACTGAGAGAAAACAGTACCTCACCACTCTCCTGCCTTTTCTATTACCATGAACATTCGATTGCAAGCTGTTTTGGACAACTTTCTTTCTCTTCTTGCAAAACACTCGGCAGACCTCCGTGCAGCCTCTAGAACACGATGGGAGATGTTTTTTGTGTGGCAAAGTTTCTCCTTGCCAGACAGAGTGGAAAAGCTTTTTGCTAAGATGTAGACGAGAAGAGAGGCTAAAGACGAAGGTACGGTGCTCTGCAGAGCTATGCACAGCTCCCGGGCCTCTTTCGGCCGAAGGCGCACACCGCAGAGCACTGTGAGCGGCAGAATCGTCTTTGCGCGAAGAAGCAGCTTCTGCGTCTCCGGGAGCCGGAGAGAGCGGCAACTTCGCAAAGGTGATGAAACAAGCTGTACAACACTGCGATTGTGTGCGCAGCTTGCCAACTGAGAGAAAACAGTACCTGACCACTCTCCTGCCTTTTCTATTCACATGAACATTCGATTGCAAGCTGTTTTGGACAACTTTCTTTCTCTTCTTGCAAAACACTCGGCAGACCTCCGTGCAGCCTCTAGAACACGATGGGAGATGTTTTTTGTGCTGGCACAGTTTCTCCTTGCCAGACAGAGTGGAAAAGCTTTTTGCTAAGATGTAGACGAGAAGAGAGGCTAAAGAAGCAGGTACGGTGCTCTGCAGAGCTAAGCACAGCTCCCGTGCCTCTTTCGGCAGAAGGCGCACACCGCAGAGCACAGTGAGCGGCAGAATCGTCTTTGGGCGAAGAAGCAGCTTCTTCGTCTCCGGGAGCCGGAGAGAGCGGCAACTTCGCAAAGGTGATGAAACAAGCTGTACAACACTGCGATTGTGTGCGCAGCTTGCCAAGTGAGAGAAAACAGTACCTGACCACTCTCCTGCCTTTTCTATTCACATGAACATTCGATTGCAAGCTGTTTTGGACAACTTTCTTTCTCTTCTTGCAAAACACTCAGCAGACCTCCGTGCAGCCTCTAGAACACGATGGGAGATGTTTTCTGTGCTGGCACAGTTTCTCCTTGCCAGACAGAGTGGAAAAGCTTTTTGCTAAGATGTAGACGAGAAGCGAGGCTAAAGAAGCACGTATGGTACTCTGCAGAGCTAAGCATCGCTCCCGGACTTCTTTCGGCAGAAGGCGCACACCGCAGAGCACTGTGAGCGGCAGAATCGTCTTTGCGCGAAGAAGCAGCTTCTTCGTCTCCGGGAGCCGGAGAGAGCGGCAACTTCGCAAAGGTGATGAAACAATCTGCACAACACTGCGATTGTGTGCGCAGCTTGCCAAGTGAGAGAAAACAGTACCTGACCACTCTCCTGCCTTTTCTATTCACATGAACATTCGATTGCAAGCTGTTTTGGACAACTTTCTTTCTCTTCTTGCAAAACACTCGGCAGACCTCCGTGCAGCGTCTAGAACACGATGGAGATGTTTTTTGTGCTGGCACAGTTTCTCCTTGCCAGACAGAGTGGAAAAGCGTTTTGCTAAGATGTAGACGAGAAGCGAGGCTAAAGACGAAGGTACGGTGCTCTGCAGAGCTAAGCACACCTCCCGGGCCTCTTTCGGCAGAAGGCGCACACCGCAGAGCACTGTGAGCGGCAGAATCGTCTTTGCGCGAAGAAGCAGCTTCTTCGTCTCCGGGAGCCGGAGAGAGCGGTAACTTCGCAAAGGTGATAAAACAAGCTGTACAACACTGCGATTGTGTGCGCAGCTTGCCAACTGAGAGAAAACAGTACCAGACCACTCTCCTGCCTTTTCTATTCACATGAACATTCGATTGCAAGCTGTTTTGGACAACTTTCTTTCTCTTCTTGCAAAACACTCGGCAGACCTCCGTGCAGCCTCTAGAACACGATGGGAGATGTTTTCTGTGCTGGCAAAGTTTCTCCTTGCCAGACAGAGTGGAAAAGCTTTTTGCTAAGATGTAGACGAGAAGAGAGGCTAAAGACGAAGGTACGGTGCTCTGCAGAGCTAAGCACCGCTCCCGTGCCTCTTTCGGCAGAAGGCGCACACCGCAGAGCACTGTGAGCGGCAGAATCGTCTTTGCGCGAAGAAGCAGCTTCTTCGTCTCCGGGAGCCGGAGAGAGCGGCAACTTCGCAAAGGTGATGAAACAAGCTGTACAACACTGCGATTGTGTGCGCAGCTTGCCAACTGAGAGAAAACAGTACCTGACCACTCTCCTGCCTTTTCTATTCACATGAACATTCGATTGCAAGCTGTTTTGGACAACTTTCTTTCTCTTCTTGCAAAACACTCGGCAGACCTCCGTGCAGCCTCTAGAACACGATGGGAGATGTTTTCTGTGCTGGCACAGTTTCTCCTTGCCAGACAGAGTGGAAAAGATTTTTGCTAAGATGTAGACGAGAAGAGAGGCTAAA